>NC_143417.1:3002500-3314375 GCF_059467195.1 Physcomitrium patens | reverse complement strand
TTCAAATTGAGATCCATACTCCATGGGAAGTTTCTAGCAAGTTTTTTTAAACTACTAGAAATACAACTTGTAATGTCTATGACCTTTCATCCTTAAATAAATGAACGAATGGAGCATATTAATCAAACCTTGAAGGATATACTATAAGTATTTATGGTAGTTCACCATAATGACTAGAATAAATATTTGATGCTTTTAGAATTTGCTTATAATAATAGTATTCAAGCAAGTATCAATCATTCACCGTTTTTTATTAATATCAATTAAGATTTCATTATACCAACAACTCTCCATTGTCC
Source organism: Physcomitrium patens (assembly GCF_059467195.1). Taxonomy (NCBI): domain Eukaryota; kingdom Viridiplantae; phylum Streptophyta; class Bryopsida; order Funariales; family Funariaceae; genus Physcomitrium; species Physcomitrium patens. Next base: position 3,314,076 of record NC_143417.1, on the reverse strand, counting down.
CATTGACATTAACAATCCAACAATGAAAAAATTTATATAAAAGCTTACGAAAGCCTTGCAAGAAGCACAGTACTACTTCTTTACCACATATTAATGATAGAAGAAATACGCGGATTACTACCAACAATACAAGATCTTTCAGAAGGATGATTAGGTATTACTCTCTAATGCCAACTTTCCACTTGCTACATCAATCCAAGTTTGTAAGTTGGTACCTTAGTGGCTTCAATCTTTCTACATTTTTGTAGTGATTTTTGATGTTATACACCACCTTCAGCTTTTACTACATATTCGGGTCTATCTGATCTTCTATATTTTAAAACTTAAAGGATTTCATATTGAACCAAGGTACTTCTTGGATTGACATTAACCACCACTACCACCATTTATAATTGATGATCAACAGGAGTATGAAGTGGACAATATTTTGGAGCACTGCTACCTTTGCTGTGGCAATGGACATCTACAACTTTAGTACAAAGTCTTTAAGAAAGATTATTCCATTTACAAAGCAATATAAAAACTTACACAGAACTTCATCCATTGTCAAGAAACAATTTGGAAATACCATTGGAAGTAAAACAAAGATTGTAACGGAGCATTTATATTATTGATGCATAGAGATAGGTAGTTGGAGCCATTTTTAAGAAGTTTTTAGAAGTTTTTAGAATTAGAGTTAGATTGGTGGTCCATATGAAATCTACCATGGAACATTCTAAAAAGACTTGAAGAAATTATCTTATTGGGATCTACCTTTAGGACCTTTTAAAAGTAATAATTATCTTAAAAAGAATCCACCTTTAGAGACATTCTAGAAAGTTCTAAGATGGTTGGATAAAGTATAAATAGGATTAGCCAAGGCCATTTGGATATTTGATCAATTGTAGATTTGGTCATTTTTTCTCAATTTAATTTGGTTTATATTTTTTTTATTTTGTTGTATTCTATTCTTGTTTGCTCTATTTTGTCTTTCATTATTTTATTTTATTTAGTTCTCTTTAGTTTGATTCTGATCTATTTTGTCTTATATTGTGATAGGATTTATATTGCTATAGATTGGAAGGGTTTTAAATCTTAAAGAGAATTTAGTCCCATTTCAACAATAGTCTACATGATTTTTATATCTTTAAATTATGTTTGGATGGTAGTTTGTTACAAATCTTTGTTGCTTGTAGTTGTAGTTGTAGAAGAAAAAAATTACAAGTTTGTTTGATGATGATACAATCCAATAGGTGATGACAATAATAATAAAACAATATAGCCAAACTTATAGTAAATGCCTCCACAATGGATCTAATGTACCATGTTTAGTTTCATTTTATATGCAAATAAAAAGTTTTATGCATTGAATATATTTCTCTATCACTATATTGAGTGGTTTCAAGTACAGAAGAGGCTTGCACAGGTAAAAAAGATTTGAGATAGAAAGAGTGGAGTCTAGCATTTGAATACCTCTACCACTAGCCCTTTGGTTTCCTTTAGAGTATTTTTATAATATTAAGTGACTACTCTCATGAATATATTGTTCTAAGATTTCAGACTACCAATTTGAATTGATTTGTCATAAACTTAGTAGATATAAATTATCTCTATGAATCACAAAGATGGCCTTTGTGATCATTTTATGTATAAAATGTGCAATTCTAATGACTTTATAAGTATAAGTAGCTATTCTTACAACCAATGTCAAGGAATTTATACAAGATTTATGAGAAGTGAACTATGTCAATAAAACACATGGTTGAATCTTAGGAGACTTTTATGAATTATCTTTAATTTTTATGTAATAGATTGACTCTCCACCATAAATTATTCAATGTTACATATTATTAAGTCAACTTGAAGACTGAGTCAAGTTAATGACTAGGAAGAAATTTTCATTAATATTGAATTAATAAATGTTACATAATTTTTGCATGAAATCTATTTGATGCTTATTAAAACACCTTTTATAAAACATAAGATATATGAAAATATAATAAGATAACTATATTAATAAATAAATATTTATTTTTAATTATTAATACTAATTAAAAATATAATTAATAAAAACACAAGTAGCAATACATCATCAAAGAAGCTTTATTGTATCTGAATTTTTTTCTCTATTTAAAGCAATAAAAGAAGCAGTGCATAGTACCAATTTAAAAGAATGTTTGTGTAGGTACAAAAAAGTGAAGATGAAGCTACGTAAAAAAACTTATAATATAACAATGTTGTATTAAAGTATTTGTAGCCTAAAAGACAATTGTTTGATTTGAGAAAAAACATTCATATATAAAATTGAACTATCTAATAAAAAATAATGCTCAAATGATTAGCTTAATTAGAAAAAACTTATGTAACTTAGTTACAACTAAAACCAACTTCATAAAATATTTATTGTAGAGTGCAAAAAATTTCTTTGATATATTTTTCTAGAAGCAATTTAAATTTGAAATAACTCCAATAATTAGTACTAGAATTATTTCTTTCATTATTCAAAATATATGATTAATCAAAATATAATAATAAATAATAAATCACAAGATATATTTTTTAGGATATTAATTTTTATACTTAATATATATATATATATATATATATATATATATCAAAAATCAAATTTAATATTCATGTTCATATTGAAAGTTTTATTAATGACAAAATATATGATGGAGAGAATTATTGAGCTTAGAGTATGTTGCAAAATTGGACTACAATACCTGAGGATTTTAGATATAAATAAACATAACATGTATTGGCTCTTAGTAATTCATTGTAATTATTTTCTTATCTTATTTAGTTTTATTTTGGTTGAATTGACCAAAAGAATACATATCAAAGAAGATTTTATAGAAAAATAATACTATTTTAAAAGATTATACAATGATATTTATTACTAATTAATCAAGACTGTCAAAAATCCTTAACAAAACAACATCTTTGGATTCTACTCACTTTACAACATCATCAAATATCATCATAATAATTCTAGTCATCTCTATTGTTTTTCTACTATTGTAAATAAATTCTTATCAATTCTATTTTTATAGTAATAGTTTATAATGTGATTTAGTTGATAAGAAACAAATACAACACTAAACTCTTCTAAACATTCTGAAATTAAGAACCATTAATAAGTTTAAGTCAAACAAAAAGACAATTGACAAAATATTGTTTATCTCATTTATTTTCTACTAAAAATCCATCACAGTGAATTATATTCTATACAACTAACTTAATTAGTCCACAGGTAGAAAATTGTTTCTAAACTGTGACTTTCAAAATAAGATCCATTCTGGCATAATATAATTGTTAAAATCCTCATACCTCTTCTTCTCCATTCCTTCACCAATCATCCTATTCCCTTTCGAACTATTTGAAGAAGCTAACATTTGTTTAATTTTCAAAATGATTGTTAACAAGAAAACATCTATTGTTAGCATTGGTAAACACCAAAATTCATATTCTTGTTCTGATTTCATGCCTTCTCCGCCTAACCTCCGAGATGCACACAATCCAATTGTTACCAATATTTCCTCACTGAACCAGAAACGCATGACAACTAGTGTGGTCTTTACGAACAAACTTTCAAACACAAAAAAATGTTAGCTAGCAAACGACCATGCTCAAAAACAACGCACAACAGCAGGAGATCTGCGGAAAACAGTCCCAAGCCTCAATGCATCAGAACACGATCATACACTACCCACAAGGTTCGATGAAAACCCATCCTTCCGCCTCACAAAAGAGGGGCCACAGGAGGGGCAGCGGCTGGGAAAATCACTCGTTGCAGGTGGTTATGCAGCTGTGCACAGCGTTGGGGTCGGTTTCCGCGACAGCTCATCGACTTTCCATCCCACACCGAAGCGAAGCCCGGGTGCGAGCAGGTCAAAGCCCTCGCACAAGTTTTGGCATCATTCTAGATTTCGTTGGGATAATGTTTCGCCGCGACCGCTGGTAACCGGAGGCACAAACCGAACTCCCCTGTACCAAGCCAGCCAGCATCCAACCGCTGGCTGACATCCACCGGTAGTTGCGGAATATGACAAGCTCAAAAACCGAACTCGAGATCAACCCGTCGAGCCACTTCCGAGCTCTCCGGGGCGACTGATGGTCGTATGGGGCCACCGCATCAAGGCTCCACAAGCGTGCTGCTGTTCTTGGGCGACTGCAGGCAACAGCACAGGCTGCACCGGGCATCCCGCGGTAGAGGATAGCATCCGAAGGATGGAAGGCGGAGTTAAGAGGTGTGAGGCCTTATGACTTGTCCGTTTCTCTCATCTCGCAGCTCCCATCTCATCTCTCTTCATATCCACCCCTGCTGCTCGTGGTGCGCGTTTGCGTTTGCGTTGTCTCCCGGATTCTCATCCCTTGCAGTAGCGCGCAGGTGTCACTTGTGCTCCGTCTGGCACCATGGCCGCCCCCGCTGGTAAGTACTTCCGCTCGAAATGTGTGGCTTGGTTGGGTGGTGGCGTGCGGGTCGTTGGGGGAGTTGGGGGTCGTGTTTGGTGCGAGGAGGGGAGCTGGGTTGAGGTCTGGAATCGTGGAGAGTGTTTGTGGCCGGGATGGTGTCGCCGGTGGTCCCGCCCCGTGCACCGGGTGTGCCACAACGACTGGGATCCTACGGTCTCCGGGCGCTTGTGGTATGTTTGATGGGGCGGAGGAGGCAAAGGCGGTGGCTGAGAGAGGTCTTCCGGTGCGCATCAGGGTTGTCGCGGGCAGTGTTTGCGGATGAGGCGTCGTGCGGAGGGTTGGTTAGTGAATCTGCGCGAGCTATTTTGACCGGGTGCGAGGAGTTGTGATCGGTCGATGGTGCGGCGAACGCGCGCTGCGCAGCGCAGCGGTTGTGTGCGAATCTTGGGGAGGTGGGTTTGTGTAGCGGAAAGGGAGAATGAAAGCGCCGCGCGATTCCACCGGTGGAAGGCGAGCGTGTGGTCGTTTGTGAGGATCGGAGGTCGTGGCTAGGTCTCGCAAGATTTCTTTGTTCGTGGGTGCCCGTGACTGGTTGGGGGGGGGGGAGGGGGCTGGCGAAGAGCGCATCTTTAGTGGTAGGATCAGCAGCAGCGGTGGGCGGAACCGGGCGGGTGGTTCCGCCCAGCGTAATTGCGCAATGGAGTGTGACGTGTGCAGCACGGTCGCGTGGGGTGGCCGGACCCATGTTAGCAGTGATGCGTTAGTCCTTCAACGTGGGTGCAGAAATCTAGCTGAGTCGGGAATTCGGGAGCAGTTGCGGTGAGCGAGGGCGAGGATTAGGTCAGTGGTGGGGAGGATGCGGTATGGTGAGGGGAGGGGGCAAATTGTCCATCGCGGTGTCGAAGTGGTGCAAATTTAGGGCATGTGGACGCGGAGGGGTTATCTCCGTGTCGGTGTGCGAGGTCGTTGGTGGCTACAGCAGAGCTGGCATGGGAGAGAGATGATGGTGACGATGATGATTGCGGGGAGGGGTGGTCGGTGGACATGGCATTAGTTTGATGGATTGTGGGTTGCAGATAAGGTTGGAGATGTGGAAGAGAAGAAGGCTCCGGCCGCGGCGGGTGCTGAGGAGAAAGCTGCGGGCGCATCGGGCGCTGGAGTCGGTGGCGAGGAGGGAGGAGCCAACCCATTCGATTTTTCAGCCATGTCTGGGCTGTTGAACGTACGTCCCATCCTACTGCACCTTGCTGTCGCGTGTTTGTGGTGGGGTTGACGGCCGTGGCCGTGGTGTCGAGGGAGGGTCGTCCTCCGTTGTGGTCGCACAGTCCCTGGTTGTGGGATGGTGATGTTGTCGGTGGCAGTCAGGGGTCAGCATGACAGGGCGCGTTAATGTGAGACGGGGGATTGTGAGGCCGGTTGTGGAGTCCGAAGCTTGGGAGTCGTGGAGTGGACAGGGGTGCGGGGTGTGTGTTGGGCTGGGCATGGGCATGGGCATGGTTTTGTGGCGGGCATCAGAGCCGCACAATGTGGTTGCGAGGGTGTGGACGGAGGCGTAGTGAGCGAGTTTAGCAGGGATGGAAGCGATGCGCGGAACGAGATGTGGGATCCGGCATGGACAGGAGTGCGACGCGTCCGTGGTGAGAAGAGTGGGAACGAAACACGGAATGGCGCACGGGTGTCATGTAGGGGATTGCAGGAGAGGTTGAAGTCGTTGGGTGGTGTGTGGGGTGCACTGTTGAGCTGAAGTCAGGAGCCAGTGGGTTGACAACGACGATGCTCATGGAATGACGAATTATTCGTGACGAGGCATCGAGGGGGGGACTGGAGGCTAGAGTTGCTTGTCGAGGAACGTGCGGGTTGCCGGAACACGGTTGCTCATATCGCTGCCGCTGCCGAGCGCTTGGACGGTGTGGACATGTGTACTGAGTCCACGTTAGGAGTTGGCAATGGAATTGTGAAGGAGACGTGGTGGTGGTGGTGTGTTGACGCAGGCGTTGTGCCGTTTCCGTGTGATGCGGTTTGTTCGTGAGGGGGTGATGGGACGTATTTTGGAAGTGGGCAACGCGTTGCTGACAGTGTGTGTGTGGTGGTGTTCAGGATCCCAGCATCAAGGAGATGGCGGAGCAGATCGCTAAAGATCCCGCATTCACCCAGATGGCCCAGCAGCTGCAGAGCAGCGTGCAGAGTGCTGGAAGCGGGGGGGCTCCCCAGTTGGACCCGAACCAGTACATCAACGCGATGCAACAAGTGATGCAAAATCCTCAGTTCATGACCATGGCAGAACGGCTCGGCAACGCCCTGATGCAGGTGCGGTAGCGTTCGTTGGGTGGGGTGGTTGGTGGAGCAGGGAAGGGGGTAGGAAGTGTATACGGATGTGTGCGGTTAGAGTGGTGGCGTAGGTGAAAGGTGGTAGTAGAGGAGGGGCTCGGGCATGGTAGGTATGCGAGGGGGACGGGGCCCGGCGGCACGTTTTGTGAGTGGTCTTGTAGGGGGATGTCCAGTGCATGGTGGTAGTCCTCGGAGACCTTTGGGGGCGTGTCCGTCCTTGAGTGAGATGAATGGTAGCGAATGGGAGATTGCTGGGATTGCAGTGTCGGAGGAACAGTAGACGGGGGAAGTCTCACCAGTACGGACACGCGTGGATTGCAGGACCCCGCAATGTCGGGCATGCTGTCGAACCTGACGAACCCCGCGCACAAGGAGCAGCTGGAGCAGCGCATGGCAGCGGTACGAGAGGATCCGACCCTGAAGCCGGTGCTGGAGGAGATCGAGACCGGCGGCCCTGCTGCGATGATGAAGTCAGTTGTGGGATGTTAGTGTTTGTTTGGTTGTATTATGCATTGATTGATTTAATTTTGTTGTGGTGGTTGGGCGAATGGAGCGTGTTTGTGAGTCAATGCGAGAGGCGGGCGGTTGGGAGGGCGATGGGAGAGTCTGAGAGGTACTGGGATGTTTGGTTGCAGGTACTGGAACGACCCCGCAGTCCTGAGCAGGCTCGGGCAAGCCATGGGCGTGGGTGTGCCGGGAGCGGACGGGCTTCAAATTCCTGGGGAGTCGGCGAATGATGAAGAGGAGGAAGAGGGTGAGGAGGAGGACGATGAATTGACCGTACATCACACCGCCAGCACCGGTGACGTGGAGGTATTGGGGGCGGGGGGGGGGGTCGGCGCCAGGAGTCGTTGACGTTATGAGCACGTTCCCTGAGCCACTGTTGGCGTGGGGTTGCTCGGTTGTGTCGTGTAGTGGTGACTGGGGTCGCAGGGGGGCAGAGCTAGAGGAGGGAGGCATCTTGGGTGTCGATTCTGGATGGTTGATGGTGGCAGGGAGCAAGAGTGGGTTGGGCGAAGGGCGCTGGTGTGGTTATGTCGTGGGGTGTATGCGATGAAGGTCGGGAGGAGTGACGGATTGTTTTTGGTGGTGGGAATGTGTGGGCAGGGTCTGAAAATTCTTCTACGAGACGGTGCAGACAAGGACGAGAAGGATGCGGAGGGCAGGACTGCGTTGCACTTCGCGTGCGGTTATGGAGAGGTGCGCACATTTATGCCAACCCCGCTGCGTTTGTTGTTGTTGCTGCTGCTGTTTAGGTGGGGGAGGGGAGGGCATGTCCGGATGCTGAGAAGTGGCGTGCAGGCACAGCTGGAAGGAGGCGTGGGCGAGCGTTTTGTGTGGATTGCGTGTCTGGAGTAGAAGGGCGATTGGTGTTTGTGTGGAGTGAGGGTGTGTGGTGAATGGAGGTCCCCTGCCCCGGGAAGTGCGGGAGAGGGTGGGGTCGACTAGTGTGCGAAGTGGTTGGAATGGGCTGGCGGGCATGGCATTGTTTTGGGTGCGGCACGTTGGGCAGGGCAGCGGAGTAACCTGGGAGGGTTGGAATGTTGCAGGTGAAATGCGCGGAGGCGTTGCTGGAAGCCGGAGCGGCAGCGGATGCGCTGGACAAGAACAACAACACAGCCCTGCACTATGCTGCCGGTTACGGTCGTGCGGAATGCGTTGAGCTGCTCCTGAAGAACGGCGCTGCTGTGTAAGATTTCGATTGCTCAGATGATATGGGTTCTACCGCGCACAGTGGTGCAGAGCACGCGAATGCGTAGCGCGGCGTTTGTGAGGGGCAGGCGTCCGCCCCCACGGGTGCGACGTTGACGCGTGGGGCGAGGGCGGGTTGCGATGGTTGATGGGTTGGTTGGGGTGGAGCGTATGAACAGGAGTTGTTTTGAAGCGCATTGCAAGGGGTGGGACGTAGGCTGAGAGAGTTGGGCGTTGGTTGTGCAGGACTTTGCAAAATTTGGACGGGAAGACGCCAATCGACGTGGCAAAGCTGAACAACCAGGACAAGGTTCTGCAGCTGTTGGAGAAGGACGCTTTCCTGTAAATTGGTGGACGATGATGGTGAGCTGTGCGGAGGCCGCTACGAGCAACGTCAGGGGCACAGTGTAGTCGATTCTCGGGCAACGAGAGTGGAGACCATTGTGGTTGGATACCATGTCGTAACGATCGTAGAGTTCTTTGCAGGGCGTAAGGTGTAGTTCGTAGTGCTGTGCGGAGTATGACGTTGCGCAGCTGTAGTTGTGATTTTTGTTAGAGCGTCTATCTGAGTCGTGTAGGTTTTGTCACGGTCGCATCCTGTGGCCCGTCCGCGCACTGTGTGTATGTATGTTTTCTTGAACATCGGTTTAAGGCGTCACAATCGAGAATTTTCGTGAGGGTATGGGTGATTGAAGGGTATGCCTTCATAGATGCCCCCCACTTCACTAGTCCACATCATCCAAAATCTTCATTTTTACGTGTAAGGGCAGGCTGGAGAGAGCACATAGTCGACATGCGAGCAATATTGTAAAAGTTTTTTTAAGAAAAATGTAGTATTACAAGGTAATCGGATATGTAGATTTTGGCATGAATTCGAACGGAGATGGATTTTAACTGTTGCACTATTCCACCTTAGCCATTGTTACCTGTGCACTATCCACACTTGTAGGTAGCATACATAAATGGCTCCCACTATTTTATTATTCAGCCATGTAACTTCTTTAATTAACTGCGTGCAAAGCAGTTGGCACCCATCACGGTTTGCTCGAAAGGCACATGTCCAGTAACACATGGCAAGGAGTTGAGCGCAGGGATAGCTACCTTGATACTGGAACATGAATATAAAAGTACATTTTGTGTTTGAGGACTACTTCTGTGTTGCCAAGAGTCAGGATCTTTCATTTTAAATTAGGTATGAAACCCTTTGAATAACCAAAGAAGTGGTGTTTTGGTTGTAAGCACATAGAAGAGTCTTGGTAACATTCTTCAAGAATTTTGTACGATCGCACAGGCTAAGTATACAATAATTACATTTGACTTGGTAGTTAAATGGTATACATTGCATTGAACTTTGTCCCAACTCAACTATGGCTTTAGGTCAAAATGTAAATACTTTGGCATGCTCTTTTGTTATATTGAGGTAGAGTTTCAACTTTTGGCATTATGATGTATTAGAAAATCTACATTCATCAAATATGGATTGACTAGATGAACTTGTGTTGTTACCACAGAAAGTGTGACTCTAATGAAGCTATTTATGTAAGGTATAGAATTTTTTTAAAATTCAAATACAATACAATACAAATAGAGAGAAATAAAATACACAATGGAGCTTTTAGATATGAAGTAGGATAAGGAAACCCATGCTGTTGTCACATATAATATACAAAAAATAGTAGTTAATTTAATTCAAGGAACTACTTGTGAAAATATAAAAAAAACATTAAATTACATTAAAAAATAATTAAAGTTTGTTAAGACATTTAAAGATGTACTAAAGTCAATAAATAAATAAATATAAATATAAATATAAATTAATAATATTTATCTAATTAAAACTTCTAAGAAAACAATATTCAATGTAGAATTTAAATTTTCATTTCTAGGAAGAAGAACATTGATAGAATGGGAGGAAGTGCATCAAGAGAGTGCTACATAAAGTTGACCATGGAAAAAAATAGGTTTTTGTAGATTTAAACCAACATGCGTCACCAATTGTCCTTGAGATTTATTTATTGTTTTGCAAATGCAAGACAAATTGGAAATTCTTTACTCTTTAGAATAAACAAAAGATCTTTTGTTGTAGAAGTTAATGTAATCCTTAGAATAAATACCAAGTTTTCAGCAAATTTTCCTCTAAGAATTCTTGCTTCAAGAACTCAATCCATTAGTTGTATAATTACTAATTGGATTCCATTGCAAATATCTAGATGAACCTATGTCATTGTCATAGAAAGTATGACTCTAATGAATCTATTTATATAAGTCACAGAATATTTTTTAAATTCAAATACAATATAATACAAATAAAAAGAAATAAAATACACAATGGAGCTTTTAGGTATGAAGTAGGATAAGTAAACCCATGCCATTTTCATAGATAATATACAAAAAAAAGTAGTTTAGTTTAAAGAACTACTTGTGAAAATATAAAAAAATATTAAATTATATTAAAAAATCAAATATAAATTTACTTCATTTATAAATTTATGTGTATGTAAATATGCATATAAATAGCTTCATTTATAACAAAGTTTCTATGCATTTTTAGTAGATGAAAGACCAAACAAACAACATTTGGTATTTCTTCATAGATCCGCATGCTAAATAGTCTCCAAATAGCCTTTGGAGCTTCAATGTATCTTACATCCAAATATTGTTTGATCTCGTCTTGTTGGTTTTCAAATTGCATTGTAATGCAATCATGACCCTTATAGATGTATTTGTGGATATACTTGATAGTACAAATAGATGCATATACCACAACATTAATATGACAATTATACTTCTAAGCTATTTTTAGATAAAATGGAATAAAATCCCTATTATCAACAATCATTCCTTGAACTTCAAACATTCTTTTATCATTTCTTCATGAATATTGAGGCTATCCATTGGTAATCATTGTTATTTCTTCCACAAACACCTTTGCATACCTCTTTGTACAATAACTGTCTTCCATGCAAGATGCTTGAGGATATTGCATTCCACATGAACCATGTACCATGAATTATAGAATAACTTCAAATAGTTCTTGGTCGTTGTCTTCATTAGGAAATTTTGTAAAAACCATATGATTTACATCTCTAGTGCATCTAATCTTCTTTTTTCTATCCAAAAAAAATCAAGATGTGTATATGAGTAAGTTTCTCTTTTTAAACTCAACGATATAAACATATGTAACAACATGACCAAAGATAATTCCTTTCTTTATATCTTCCATAATTACATGTCTCTTGAGCTCAAATACATGGGCATCCAAATCTAGCCACTCACTTGCTCATTGTCCTTGAAGCAATTCATTCTAGATTTTGGCCCATCTTAGATTTTTTGTCACTATCATAAAAATATCAAGATGCTTATAAAACCTTGTAATTGCCATAGAATCTTGAAGTATTTCTATCATATGTCTTGTACTTCCAATATGTGATGATAGAAGTAAGATCTTGCATCCTAAATTATTTAATTCATATTGTCTTTCTTCATGCCCAATACTTTGATGAGTTACAACAACTACTAATCCTTGGTATAAATCAGCACATAGATTTCTTTGATTGTAACGTAGATATTGCAAATAAGATTGCTCAGTTGTTGCCCATCCATCAACCATAAATTCTTGTAATAGCTTTCTTCTACAAAAAAATGTGGAATATTTGTTAGGCCTTAAAAAAAGTCGATAAGCAAAATAATCCATTTGTGTAAGGTTGTTGTCTCTCTAATCTTCTTGTCTATCACCTTTTTTTTCTTCAGCAATATCTATCACTACATTTTGCATTTTTAGGTCAAGATGCCATTCAAGGATTTCATGCAAAAAAAATAGAACATAATGAAGGAGCAAATGAGCTAGATGAGCTTCATGAATCATTTCTAATAATCCATTATTATGTAGGCAAATAATAATATCACAAAGTGCATTATATTCCAATCCATCTCCAAGTAATACTATAGCAATTCCTTCAAAAGTGGTAGAAAGATTATATTGATGTCTATTGCTCTCATTCATGAAGTGCAAAGAAACAACAAGATCAACTTCTACGACTCCTTCATTATGGGCCTAAGATAGTATTTCATGTACCTATCTATATAATCCAATAAATGGATTATTCCCCCTCAAAACTTCTCCAATTTTTTACATAATTTGGCTAAATAAATTACAATTACATCTCATTCTTCTATCTTGTACAAATGATGCATCATAGATATAGAGTTGTGCATAAGTTGGATCATTACCTTCTTCTCGTAACAATGTTGTTGCTATATAGCACAATTCTCCATTTATTCTAAAATTATATAGAACATTTCTTTGAAGCACAAATCAATCAATATTTGCACCTAAGGACATAAACAAATCAATGTATTTCATTACAATGAAGGCACAAATCTAGGAAAGATAAATGATTTGTGCCTTTGTTGTAATGAATTGCATTAATTTTTGGACAACAATTCTTGTTGTAGTTGACAATACTCATAAAATTCCAATAAAACTTTGTTGCTAAAGAATTTTGTTTACAATGAAGATATAATATAAAATGTAATATAATAATTTTAATATGAAAACTATAAAAATTATAAATATAATTATAAAGATAAAAACTATTAATATAAAATAATAAAATGACTTTATTTCTTATAAAATCCCTATATAAACATGTATTTAACAATGATATCCTAGCTTCTCTTATAGAGGAGAGAAAGATGATAATCAAAGGATGCAAAATGTGTGCAATGTAGAATCAAAAAAATCAAGCACAAAATTCTTCTATTTATGGTTCTTTTACAAAAGACTGGTGAAAAGTTATGATTTTTCCTTTTTAGTCTTCATGCCTACACTCCAAAGTATTAAAAAACAATAATTGCTCAAATTTTCCTCCCAATGGACTTTGCAATTTAATTAAGCTTTCCATTACTAGCAACTTGTCATTTATAAAATATGATTTCAACATGAATAAAAGTAAACTTGATGTGGCTGGAGTAAGTGAACTTTGATTGTCATAAAAATATTGCAAATAAATTCATTTGCTTGGTTTTGAGCAAGACAGCCCAAAATATCCAACCTACAATAAAACTTGATGTCGATCATTATAAAGTCAGAGAGTTTTTATTTTTATTTTCTTTTATAATAAAATGAATTTAAGTTGTAAAATGAATATCAATGTTGATTGATCGTAATAAATGAGCATCGTTGCTTACTCCTACTCAATGAATTTTGTATAATTTCTTTACATTGCAACGTAAAGCACAATGAAAATTCAATTAATTGTGCAATTCCTGTAAAACTCTGCATTGTATAACTTTGCCCAAAAGAAGCTTATAAACCATGTACTCATACAAGACGAATACAATGGATGATCCCTTGACCATGAGATGGCGTGATGCGAAAAACAGCGCACCAGCACTTGACCTGTCCTACAAATCTAGCAAAGCTTCCATGCTCAAAAACAAATCCTCAAAAACAGCATCCATCACCAACATCCATCACCCAATGCTATATCCTCCATCTTTCCGCCAAACCAAGGATCTACTCACAAATCCACGATGGAATATTAACTCTCCAAGTCCAACGACAACCATTCCCTGCTCCCAGCGGCATAAACTTCAGGATCATCGAACGTTCATGGTGAGGAACCGCACTGGATCTTTCTCCGGCCTAGCTTCCAATTATAAAGAAATACACTGCCACCATTTGCCTCAATGCTTTGCCACACGACCATATACGACGACGTCAAGCCAACCGGACGCTTAAGCTCGATATCGACGTATACAGCTCTCTATCCACCTGCAATGAGTAGCAACCACCACCTGCTTTCCCATTCACTCATCACTTGAGAAAAAGAATGCAGAGGAATGCAAAAGAATATTTTCCACCAAATCAGAGCTCCACACAAAAAACCACGCTCAAGGAATATTAATACTCCAAGTCCGACCACAACCATTTCCCACACCCAGCGTAACCAGCTTAAAGATCATCAACGGTTCATGGTGAGGGACCGCGATGGACCTTTCCCCGACCTCGCTCTGAACAGCCCTGCAACACACTGCAACCATTCGCCTTAATGTTTTGCCACACGACCATACACGCCAATGTTAAGCCAAAAAGCTAGCACGACGCAACACTGTGGGGCATCTATGAAGGCATACCCTTCAATCACCCATACCCTCACGAAAATTCTCGATTGTGACGCCTTAAACCGATGTTCAAGAAAACATACATACACACAGTGCGCGGACGGGCCACAGGATGCGACCGTGACAAAACCTACACGACTCAGATAGACGCTCTAACAAAAATCACAACTACAGCTGCGCAACGTCATACTCCGCACAGCACTACGAACTACACCTTACGCCCTGCAAAGAACTCTACGATCGTTACGACATGGTATCCAACCACAATGGTCTCCACTCTCGTTGCCCGAGAATCGACTACACTGTGCCCCTGACGTTGCTCGTAGCGGCCTCCGCACAGCTCACCATCATCGTCCACCAATTTACAGGAAAGCGTCCTTCTCCAACAGCTGCAGAACCTTGTCCTGGTTGTTCAGCTTTGCCACGTCGATTGGCGTCTTCCCGTCCAAATTTTGCAAAGTCCTGCACAACCAACGCCCAACTCTCTCAGCCTACGTCCCACCCCTTGCAATGCGCTTCAAAACAACTCCTGTTCATACGCTCCACCCCAACCAACCCATCAACCATCGCAACCCGCCCTCGCCCCACGCGTCAACGTCGCACCCGTGGGGGCGGACGCCTGCCCCTCACAAACGCCGCGCTACGCATTCGCGTGCTCTGCACCACTGTGCGCGGTAGAACCCATATCATCTGAGCAATCGAAATCTTACACAGCAGCGCCGTTCTTCAGGAGCAGCTCAACGCATTCCGCACGACCGTAACCGGCAGCATAGTGCAGGGCTGTGTTGTTGTTCTTGTCCAGCGCATCCGCTGCCGCTCCGGCTTCCAGCAACGCCTCCGCGCATTTCACCTGCAACATTCCAACCCTCCCAGGTTACTCCGCTGCCCTGCCCAACGTGCCGCACCCAAAACAATGCCATGCCCGCCAGCCCATTCCAACCACTTCGCACACTAGTCGACCCCACCCTCTCCCGCACTTCCCGGGGCAGGGGACCTCCATTCACCACACACCCTCACTCCACACAAACACCAATCGCCCTTCTACTCCAGACACGCAATCCACACAAAACGCTCGCCCACGCCTCCTTCCAGCTGTGCCTGCACGCCACTTCTCAGCATCCGGACATGCCCTCCCCTCCCCCACCTAAACAGCAGCAGCAACAACAACAAACGCAGCGGGGTTGGCATAAATGTGCGCAC
Source organism: Physcomitrium patens (assembly GCF_059467195.1). Lineage (NCBI taxonomy): Eukaryota > Viridiplantae > Streptophyta > Bryopsida > Funariales > Funariaceae > Physcomitrium > Physcomitrium patens. The sequence continues at coordinate 3,298,332 of NC_143417.1, read as the reverse complement.
CTCTCCATAACCGCACGCGAAGTGCAACGCAGTCCTGCCCTCCGCATCCTTCTCGTCCTTGTCTGCACCGTCTCGTAGAAGAATTTTCAGACCCTGCCCACACATTCCCACCACCAAAAACAATCCGTCACTCCTCCCGACCTTCATCGCATACACCCCACGACATAACCACACCAGCGCCCTTCGCCCAACCCACTCTTGCTCCCTGCCACCATCAACCATCCAGAATCGACACCCAAGATGCCTCCCTCCTCTAGCTCTGCCCCCCTGCGACCCCAGTCACCACTACACGACACAACCGAGCAACCCCACGCCAACAGTGGCTCAGGGAACGTGCTCATAACGTCAACGACTCCTGGCGCCGACCCCCCCCCCCGCCCCCAATACCTCCACGTCACCGGTGCTGGCGGTGTGATGTACGGTCAATTCATCGTCCTCCTCCTCACCCTCTTCCTCCTCTTCATCATTCGCCGACTCCCCAGGAATTTGAAGCCCGTCCGCTCCCGGCACACCCACGCCCATGGCTTGCCCGAGCCTGCTCAGGACTGCGGGGTCGTTCCAGTACCTGCAACCAAACATCCCAGTACCTCTCAGACTCTCCCATCGCCCTCCCAACCGCCCGCCTCTCGCATTGACTCACAAACACGCTCCATTCGCCCAACCACCACAACAAAATTAAATCAATCAATGCATAATACAACCAAACAAACACTAACATCCCACAACTGACTTCATCATCGCAGCAGGGCCGCCGGTCTCGATCTCCTCCAGCACCGGCTTCAGGGTCGGATCCTCTCGTACCGCTGCCATGCGCTGCTCCAGCTGCTCCTTGTGCGCGGGGTTCGTCAGGTTCGACAGCATGCCCGACATTGCGGGGTCCTGCAATCCACGCGTGTCCGTACTGGTGAGACTTCCCCCGTCTACTGTTCCTCCGACACTGCAATCCCAGCAATCTCCCATTCGCTACCATTCATCTCACTCAAGGACGGACACGCCCCCAAAGGTCTCCGAGGACTACCACCATGCACTGGACATCCCCCTACAAGACCACTCACAAAACGTGCCGCCGGGCCCCGTCCCCCTCGCATACCTACCATGCCCGAGCCCCTCCTCTACTACCACCTTTCACCTACGCCACCACTCTAACCGCACACATCCGTATACACTTCCTACCCCCTTCCCTGCTCCACCAACCACCCCACCCAACGAACGCTACCGCACCTGCATCAGGGCGTTGCCGAGCCGTTCTGCCATGGTCATGAACTGAGGATTTTGCATCACTTGTTGCATCGCGTTGATGTACTGGTTCGGGTCCAACTGGGGAGCCCCCCCGCTTCCAGCACTCTGCACGCTGCTCTGCAGCTGCTGGGCCATCTGGGTGAATGCGGGATCTTTAGCGATCTGCTCCGCCATCTCCTTGATGCTGGGATCCTGAACACCACCACACACACACTGTCAGCAACGCGTTGCCCACTTCCAAAATACGTCCCATCACCCCCTCACGAACAAACCGCATCACACGGAAACGGCACAACGCCTGCGTCAACACACCACCACCACCACGTCTCCTTCACAATTCCATTGCCAACTCCTAACGTGGACTCAGTACACATGTCCACACCGTCCAAGCGCTCGGCAGCGGCAGCGATATGAGCAACCGTGTTCCGGCAACCCGCACGTTCCTCGACAAGCAACTCTAGCCTCCAGTCCCCCCCTCGATGCCTCGTCACGAATAATTCGTCATTCCATGAGCATCGTCGTTGTCAACCCACTGGCTCCTGACTTCAGCTCAACAGTGCACCCCACACACCACCCAACGACTTCAACCTCTCCTGCAATCCCCTACATGACACCCGTGCGCCATTCCGTGTTTCGTTCCCACTCTTCTCACCACGGACGCGTCGCACTCCTGTCCATGCCGGATCCCACATCTCGTTCCGCGCATCGCTTCCATCCCTGCTAAACTCGCTCACTACGCCTCCGTCCACACCCTCGCAACCACATTGTGCGGCTCTGATGCCCGCCACAAAACCATGCCCATGCCCATGCCCAGCCCAACACACACCCCGCACCCCTGTCCACTCCACGACTCCCAAGCTTCGGACTCCACAACCGGCCTCACAATCCCCCGTCTCACATTAACGCGCCCTGTCATGCTGACCCCTGACTGCCACCGACAACATCACCATCCCACAACCAGGGACTGTGCGACCACAACGGAGGACGACCCTCCCTCGACACCACGGCCACGGCCGTCAACCCCACCACAAACACGCGACAGCAAGGTGCAGTAGGATGGGACGTACGTTCAACAGCCCAGACATGGCTGAAAAATCGAATGGGTTGGCTCCTCCCTCCTCGCCACCGACTCCAGCGCCCGATGCGCCCGCAGCTTTCTCCTCAGCACCCGCCGCGGCCGGAGCCTTCTTCTCTTCCACATCTCCAACCTTATCTGCAACCCACAATCCATCAAACTAATGCCATGTCCACCGACCACCCCTCCCCGCAATCATCATCGTCACCATCATCTCTCTCCCATGCCAGCTCTGCTGTAGCCACCAACGACCTCGCACACCGACACGGAGATAACCCCTCCGCGTCCACATGCCCTAAATTTGCACCACTTCGACACCGCGATGGACAATTTGCCCCCTCCCCTCACCATACCGCATCCTCCCCACCACTGACCTAATCCTCGCCCTCGCTCACCGCAACTGCTCCCGAATTCCCGACTCAGCTAGATTTCTGCACCCACGTTGAAGGACTAACGCATCACTGCTAACATGGGTCCGGCCACCCCACGCGACCGTGCTGCACACGTCACACTCCATTGCGCAATTACGCTGGGCGGAACCACCCGCCCGGTTCCGCCCACCGCTGCTGCTGATCCTACCACTAAAGATGCGCTCTTCGCCAGCCCCCTCCCCCCCCCCCCCAACCAGTCACGGGCACCCACGAACAAAGAAATCTTGCGAGACCTAGCCACGACCTCCGATCCTCACAAACGACCACACGCTCGCCTTCCACCGGTGGAATCGCGCGGCGCTTTCATTCTCCCTTTCCGCTACACAAACCCACCTCCCCAAGATTCGCACACAACCGCTGCGCTGCGCAGCGCGCGTTCGCCGCACCATCGACCGATCACAACTCCTCGCACCCGGTCAAAATAGCTCGCGCAGATTCACTAACCAACCCTCCGCACGACGCCTCATCCGCAAACACTGCCCGCGACAACCCTGATGCGCACCGGAAGACCTCTCTCAGCCACCGCCTTTGCCTCCTCCGCCCCATCAAACATACCACAAGCGCCCGGAGACCGTAGGATCCCAGTCGTTGTGGCACACCCGGTGCACGGGGCGGGACCACCGGCGACACCATCCCGGCCACAAACACTCTCCACGATTCCAGACCTCAACCCAGCTCCCCTCCTCGCACCAAACACGACCCCCAACTCCCCCAACGACCCGCACGCCACCACCCAACCAAGCCACACATTTCGAGCGGAAGTACTTACCAGCGGGGGCGGCCATGGTGCCAGACGGAGCACAAGTGACACCTGCGCGCTACTGCAAGGGATGAGAATCCGGGAGACAACGCAAACGCAAACGCGCACCACGAGCAGCAGGGGTGGATATGAAGAGAGATGAGATGGGAGCTGCGAGATGAGAGAAACGGACAAGTCATAAGGCCTCACACCTCTTAACTCCGCCTTCCATCCTTCGGATGCTATCCTCTACTGGCGATTGCCGGTCGCCGCTCCAGCTGCTCCTTCCCCAAACATTTGTTTCCATTCGGTGGTGCATGGCATGAGTTCTTCAGGCCGGGGTCCGCATCGGGCGAGGTTGTTGTGGAGTGGTCGGAGTTGATTTCATTGGTGGATTTGTTCTATTTATTATATTTTCGATTGTAATGTGCCTTGTCACTCTGGCGACCGGTGGGCGAAGCAAGAAACTGGATGTTCGAGTGGGTGAATTTGAGTGATGGCTGTGTGACCAGCAGTCGCAGCGGAACATTATCTTGACGAAATCTTGAATGATTCTTGAAGCCTATAATGTGCCCGGAATGTTCCCTCGGTCAGGCAATGAATTTTGTGTAGCTGGCTCAAATGTCTAGTGTTTGGTGTGCACTGCATCACACCTGCCTGTCGTGTATGCCATTACTGGCTTAGTTCCATCGTCCAACCTATCGACTTTGCTTTTTAGGAGATGGGCTGACATATGTTAATACTTTTGACCTAATAATAGTCATTTTTAATGGAATCTGGACTGATGGGGTGTGAGTTTTTAATAATTTTTTATTTTATATATATATACGTATTTTTCACTGCATTAAATTTCTTAAAAGATTTAATTTGATATTTTCTAAAAGCTTGAATAGAATCTAAAGTAATTTTTTGAGTTGACTTTATTCTTGTGTTTTTTTAATTAATTTTAGATTTCAAATATTTGGATTTTGGGTGATTTTATTCCTACAATAAAAAAATCTTCAAAAAATACAAATTTTTATGCATCTTCCAAATTATCCTTGATTTGATTCTTTCTTTGTTTTTTTATTGGTATGAAAAGTATATAATTTTTTTTATTTTTTATGTACATTAGATTTTTAATATTCTTTAAATTTAATTTTATATATTATTATACTTTTATCATTCTTCTTTTGCATTTTGTTTTTATTTTAACTCTTTGGAAGATTTGTGATTTATTACATAATGTATGAATAGTTTTCTATATATCTCATTATTATATAAAAAGGAAGATATGCCCATATCTTATCCAATAACATCTTGTTTTTATTTGATTTATATTATAGATTATTAAAATAAAACAAATTCATATTATAAGATGATTTTCATAGATTGATATTTTAGGATTAAATTATTAGTTTAATCACTAAATTATTAAATAAATATTTTCTTTATTTTATATATTTTTAAATCTTCTTTTCAAATAGAGTAGATTTACTCATGTAAATTTTATATAATTGATTAGTATTGTAAATTTATCAATTAAAATATTTTAAAAAAACAAACTTATATTTGTTTATAGGATATTCTATTTTAAATCTTGAAATAAGCATGCTTGATGTGTTTTTCTAGTCTTATGTTAGAATTTTATTATAATGCAAAGATGTTAGAATTTTATTATAATGCAAAGTGACTCAATGGTGGCAAAGATCTTAAATACAAAATTCGGAGTAAAAACATTTAACAAGAATAAATTTTTCATTTTAAAAGTTAAAAGATCTACTTGTACAATTAAGATTGCAATAATATTTGGAAAAAGAATATGCACCTTAAAATAATATGGAGGGAAGAAATTAACCTAGGAGATATGAATATAATTATTTTTAGTGTTCTAAATAAAATATTATATAATATAATAGATAGAAAGTTAATACCAAAGCTTTAGAAAATAACTATGAAGTATATAAATAACAAAATCTTTAATAAATCAACCTTTCTTAAAGAAATAATTATAGACATTGTAGATAAAGGAGAATGCAAAGGTTTTGAGTTATTTATTTATCTTTAGCAAGATCTTTTATTAATTGAAAAATATAAATATCAAATTAATAGATGAAACTAAAGCTTTATTGCTATTATCTTTGTTACTTCTAATATTTAAGTATTTATAGAAAAAGTTCAATGATAGTCATAATATTGAAAAATTTTAATCAAAATTTAGAGATAGATTTGATAAATCAAAGATCAAGTATTATAAATTTTGATAATTAGTACATTACAAGAAAATTTAATTTTAAAATATTATAGTAATATTAATCATAATAATAATATTCTAAAATAATTAAAATTATATATTCAAAAAAATAAAAATATATTTATTGAAAATATATAAAATAATAAATTTTAAGATACATAGATCTTTGATTTTGATTACTTATTTTATATATATCCATGAAAGAATTGGTTTTATACTTAATTTTATATAAAATTAGAATTAATTTAATAAAAAAATAATACAACATATATAAATATGAAAATGGCATTGTTTGTTTTAAAAGTCATAATATAAATGGAAGAATTTTAATTGATGTTTGGTATGTTTTTGATATACAAAAGGATTTTAATTTTTTAGTTGCAGTAGACTTAATTAGTTATAAATAGATAAAAATGAATATAAATTTTAAGTTTTTTAAAAGTATGATTGTCGTTTTACTTATTCTACAATTATTTTCAGAATAAACATGTATAGGAGAATTCGAACACAGGGAAAGACTAAGTGCATGAGTTTTACTTGTTAGGGTTACACAATTAACTGTATTCCAAACCACTAAAACACCAAGAAACATTACAATGCTTTCTCTCAATAACAATACTCCTTCATCAACTGATAACAATAATATGCAACCCTGCACTCTCAAAAGACAGCTCAAAACACATAATTTCTTCTAACACCAGAAATAACAGACTTTACTCCAACCAATTTGAACTCACATAATGTCACGGACATACATATAATTACCTATATGAATAGATAAAAGTATGTAAAAGTAGATAAAAATAGGTTAATTGTGTAATATCTTCTAGAGAAGCTTCTTAGAAGCTTCATAGACGCTGCTTTGACTTTATAGGAGTCTATAGTTGACTTTTAGGTTAGAAACTTGGTCAACAAGTTAGCCATGTGCCACACATGTTGGAAGCTTAAAGAACAAGCTAACTACGTGGTCCATCCATAGAAAACTTGCCTTGCAAGCAAAGGCATGTGGCCTAGAAAGTCAACATATATTGGAGGTCTTATAGAACATCGCCACGTGGCTTCTAGTTAGATAGTATATATAGAGGCAAGAGTGAAGCCCTCTTCACTCTTGTCAACTCCTTTCTTGCTTCTAGTCTAGTTTCAAGGGTCTCTAGTTTTCTTGTATTTTGGCAATAGCCATTCCAGTTTCTTTCTTAATATACATATTTCTATTTTGTCCTATTTCTTTTTGAGAAAAGTCTCACTTACTCTTTAGCTTTCATCAAGTTCTTGTCCTTGACAGATTGACAAGAGTACACTTACAATATCAGAGCTTTGTCTTTTCTTGATTAAGAGTGGATTACCCCTTTTTCTTGATAAGACATAAGCGCATTAGAAGTTGCGGATTACCCTCTTTTAAACTGATATTGTCTTAGTATTTTCTTTGTTATCAATTCCTCTCTTCTATTTTGAGCGTTATTAGACATCTTCTCTTTTCTAAGTGCTACTATGGCAGAGCTTGTTGAAATGAAGAGTGCAATGGCACAGATGCAAGAACAATTGAGGGAGTTAATGCTTGCGATGCATCAACTCAATTTACCACCACAAGGAGCAACAAGAATGGTAGGAAGTGAAGATATAGAGATGATTGGGGCTGCTTCAACATCTGCACCAAACCATGTCCCTTCTCCCAGAATGGAACACCCTTCGAGTGTTAGAGAACCGAGAGTTGCCTTGCCCGAGAAGTTTGATGGTACCAGATCCAAGTTTCGAGGATTCATCAATCAGGTCCAACTAGTGATTGAACTTCAATCCCAGAGCTATCCAACTCCAGGGTCACAAGTTAGATTCATTGGTACACTTCTTTCAGGTTCAGCATTGTCATGGTTTTCATCTTTTCTTGAACGACGAGATCCAATATTGGATAATCTGGAGGCTTTTTTGGCGGAGTTTCGATCCATGTTTGGAGAACATGATGCAATTCGTGTTGCAACCAACAAGATCCGTATTTTGCGACAAGGCAATCGATCAGTAACATTATATGCTTCGCAATTTCGACAACTTGCAACTGATATCAAGTGGGATGATGCCGCACTTGTGAGTCAATTTCTCTACGGATTACAATATGAGGTAAAGAAATTGATGCTTAATTTACCTGATCCTCAAACATTGAGTCAAGCAATTGACTTTGCTGTGAAGTGCGACAATCGACTTTTTGAATTTCGATCCGAGAGTCGCACAAGTGGGCCTCAATGTTACTACAATTCAATAGCAACACCGACGTCTCCTCAACACATACCTTCAGAAGTAGAGGATATGCAAATTGATGCGGTACGTTTCAAACCTCTTACTGAGCAAGAAAAGTCTCGTCGTCGACAAGAAGGATTGTGCTTATATTGTGGAGAACCTAAGCACACTGCTCAACATTGTCCAAAGAAGCGACGCAACTACAAAATGAGGAGTACGGCTGTCAAAGAAGACAGTATGTCGGAAAACGAGTACGTCCAGCTACAATAGGGACCGTGCGGCTGGAATCTTGTACAACTTCTAATGAAGGTCCTATCCTCTCCTCAGAACCATCTCCTTGTTTTATAATAGATGTGCGTTTAGGACCTAATAATTACAAAGCCTCTGCCTTGGTAGATTCAGGAGCCTCATCTTGTTTTTTAGATGAAGAATTTGCTAGATGTCATAGAATATCATTAATACAAAAAACTAAACCTGTACACGTAGAAGTCATAGATGGTCGTCCGTTGTCTTCTGGAGATGTAACTCACGAAACACTTCCTGTAGATGTAGTAATAAATGGTCATAGTAGTTGCGTAATTTTTAATATAATTAGATCTCCCTCTAATCCAGTTATTTTAGGCTTATCATGGTTAGAAAAGTATAATCCTCGAATAGATTGGATTTCTCGTAAACTTGATTTTCCTCAGAGCATTAGTAACAGTTCTATTAATCAAGTAAAAAACCATGAGTCTAGTATAGTAAAATCCGCACTTATAGGTGCAAAAGCATTTATACACGCAGCAAAAGAAGGATCAACTTTTGCTATTTATGCTGCACCTATTTCTGAAAGCGTAAAGACTTCAAGTGGCATTCCAAGTCAATATCAGGATTATCAAGACGTTTTTGAGAAAAAGAATGCAGATATTCTTCCTGAGCATCGCCTATACGATTGTTCAATCGATCTCAAGGAAGGAACTCTGCCACCATTTGGACCAATTTACAGTTTATCGCAAGATGAGTTGGCTGAACTCAAGACATATATTGATGAGAATTTAGCAAAGAATTTCATACGCCATTCAAAATCTCCAGCAGGAGCTCCAATTTTATTCGTAAAGAAAAAAGATGGATCTTTACGAATGTGTGTTGACTATCGAGGACTCAACAAGATCACAATCAAGAACAGGTATCCATTACCTTTGATATCAGGACTCCTTGACCAGTTAAATCAAGCTAAGATCTATACAAAAATAGATCTAAGAGGAGCATATAATCTAGTACGGATCAAAGAAGGAGATGAATGGAAGACTGCGTTTCGAACCAGGTACGGGCATTTTGAATATAATGTCATGCCTTTTGGACTCACGAATGCACTAGCTGCTTTTCAACATCTCATGAATGATGTATTTCGTGAATTCTTAGACAATTTTGTCGTCTGCTACCTAGACGATATCCTGATTTATTCTAAGAATGTTGAAGAACATGAAATACATGTTCGTTAAGTATTACAAAAACTCAGAGATGCAGGATTGTACGCCAAGATGGAAAAGTGTGTATTTCACACTACTCAAGTTGACTTTTTAGGATACATCATTTCAAATGATGGTCTTATGATGGATTCTAAGAAAGTCCAAACAATCATGGATTGGAAGATTCCAAAGACTGTAAGAGATGTCCAATGTTTCTTGGGATTTGCCAATTACTATCGGATCTTCATCAAAGATTTTTCACGAGTTGCAGCTCCACTTACACGCTTGACTAGTAAAGATAAATTCCAATGGAATTAAGAAGCGGAAGCAGCATTTGAAGCCTTGAAGACATCGTTTGTCTCTGCACCAGTCTTATATCGTGTTGACTTTTCCAAGGTATTTTTTATGGAAACAGACCCATCGGATTTTGCCTTGGGTGCAGTTTTATCACAAATGGGAACAGATGACAAACTTCATCCGATAGATTTTCATTCAAGAAAATTCTCAGTAGCCGAGATCAATTATGAGATTCACGATAAAGAACTTCTTGCAATCGTGGATTCCTTTCAAGAATGACATCATTATTTAGAAGGTGCTTCTAGTCCAGTCACTGTGTATACAGATCACAAGAACCTCGAGTATTTCATGTCAGCACGCGTGTTGAATCGTCGTCAAGCTCGTTGGAGTATGTCTTTGTCAAGATTCGACTTCATTATCACTTATCGGCTAGGAAAACAACAAGGTTTGTCCGATGCCCTGTCTAGACGTTCTTATTTTGCACCAAAAGAAGGAGATGCAGCTTTTGAGCAACAAAGAACGGTCTTCTTGAAACCGGAGCAATTTCATCTCCGAGCAGTGAAATCAACATTGACTGTTGATTCAACTTTTCTCAAGCAAATCCAGTCCAGTATGTCCTCAGACCCTCTTGTTCATGATATCGAGAATAATTCTTCCAAGTCTCATGATTCTTCTAAGTTCGAGTTCAAGAATAATCTATTATATTTTGAAGGACGCCTATATGTTCCAGAAGGAAAAGCACATTTGCGTGTTCTTCAAGCACGTCATGACTTTCCAGCAGCAGGGCACTTTGGATATAATAAGACTTTGGAACTCATATCAAGAGATTTTTGGTGGCCACAAATGTGGAAGTCAGTCAAAGACTTTGTACAATCATGTGATATTTGTTCAAGATCAAAAATTCCTCGACATCGACCTTACGGACTTCTTCAGCCATTACCTATACCAGAACAACCATGGTCTTCTGTTTCTATGGATTTCATCACAGATCTTCCAAACTCAAGATCTTATGATTCTATATTTGTGATAGTAGATCGTTTCACCAAGATGGCACATTTTATGCCATGTACAAAATCTATCACAGGTGAAGAAACAGCTAAGCTTTTCATTGATAATATCTATCGCTATCATGGATTACCTAAAGATATCATATCGGATAGGGGAACTCAATTTGTGTCGAGATTCTGGAGGACTCTTTTCAAGATTTTAAAAGTGGACATAAAGCTATCTTCAGCTTTCCATCCTCAAACTGATGGACAAACAGAGCGCGTAAACCAAGTCTTGGAACAGTATTTAAGGTGTACTATCAACTACCAACAAGATGATTGGACAAACCTTCTGCCATTGGCAGAGTTTGCTTATAATAATACGGTACATTCCTCCACGCAACAAACACCTTTCTTTGCCAATTATGGCTATCATCCACGACTTGATACTTTTGATTTTTCAAAAGTTGATAATCCTGCAGCAGAAGATATGGCAAATCGGTTGTCAGAGTTACATGCAATAATGAAGGCGCAGTTGAAGAAAGCTCAAGAACGACAAAAGATAAATGCAGATGTATATCGTAAAGAGCAACCACAACTCAACGTGGGTGATAAGGTATGGCTACTTCGTCGCAATATCAAGACCACTCGACCTTGTGACAAATTGGACTATCGTAGGCTTGGCCCCTTTTCTGTTTCTGAACAGATCAACCCAGTTGCATATCGGTTACATCTACCGGAGTCAATGAAGATCCATCCTGTATTCCACGTGTCTCTTCTTGAACCATATAAGACAGTGGATATACAAGGAAGAAGACAAATGCCACCGCCTCCTATAGAAGTAGATAATAATGAAGAATTTGAGGTGGAAGAGATATTAGACTCAAGGCGGCGCCGAAATAAGCTGGAATATCTTGTTCATTGATGCGGATATGATATTAGTGAGCGCACATGGGAGCCATCCAGGAATCTAGCAAATGCATCAGCTAAAGTCAAAGTTTTTCATCAACGACATCCATCAAAACCAAGATGAAAACCTCTCTTATAAAAGAGACAAGCTTGAGGCAAGATAACATTCAATTTCCTATCCTTGTTTGTAACTTCTTTGTATTTTGTGACGCTAATTAGATGGAGAGCCAACAACCAGCGGATTCAACTCAAGAACCTTCGTTTGCTGACTTACCGGATAAGACATTGCGATTGTCACAACCTTCAAGACGACGCAACCGAGATGAAGACCCTCAAGAACGACATGTTCTTCCTCGAATAGATGGTGAGATACAACGCGTTTGGTATCACGACCTTGGAAGAGATTCTCGATGTTTGGTGATATTATTGGAGATAAGAACGACTCCTGATGGTGTTTCAAATGTATTATTTGAAGGAAGTTATGAAGGCCTCAACAGTGATCAAATAATAGGGTGGTCTTCTCGCCCTGGAATGGGACACTATCGATGGCTAAGAGGACCCATCAACTATCTTCGAAGAGAACAAAGATCAGAGTATGTAGCAAATATAATTCGCCGCATATTAGATTTTCTCAATATATGATGACCGCTCCTCGTGGAACTCGTCCCTAGAAGGGGGGGTAATGTCACGGACATACATATAATTACCTATATGAATAGATAAAAGTATGTAAAAGTAGATAAAAGTAGGTTAATTGTGTAATATCTTCTAGAGAAGCTTCTTAGAAGCTTTATAGACGCTGCTTTGACTTTATAGGAGTCTATAGTTGACTTTTAGGTTAGAAACTTGGTCAACAAGTTAGCCATGTGCCACACATGTTGGAAGCTTAAAGAACAAGCTAACTACGTGGTCCATCCATAGAAAACTTGCCTTGCAAGCAAAGGCATGTGGCCTAGAAAGTCAACATATATTGGAGGTCTTATAGAACATCGCCACGTGGCTTCTAGTTAGATAGTATATATAGAGGCAAGAGTGAAGCCCTCTTCACTCTTGTCAACTCCTTTCTTGCTTCTAGTCTAGTTTCAAGGGTCTCTAGTTTTCTTGTATTTTGGCAATAGCCATTCCAGTTTCTTTCTTAATATACATATTTCTATTTTGTCCTATTTCTTTTTGAAAAAAGTCTCACTTACTCTTTAGCTTTCATCGAGTTCTTGTCCTTGACACATAATTTTTGTAATCATCAACTTTCTTCATCCAAAACATACACAGCTCTCAATAAAAAATAATCATAATCTTCTAATAATTCCTCATATAATTCAATCACTCAGTATTCCAATTACATAATTAATAACTCATAAATCAATCTCTGATTTATTCCACAGACTCACTTTTCAGTATTCAGAAACTATCCATTATTCTTCAAAAATAAAAAAAAATAAAGACGTAGTACCAAGCTTAACCCTGGCTCATGACTATTACAGTCTGGTTCTCAGACTAACTTCTACAATTCTTATATACTTACTTCCTATTCCCAAATACTAACCGTAATTTTATAATTAACCACTTTTAATAACTAAGTTAATCATCCCTCCTCTTGAACTGACTATTCTATGGACTATTAGTCTATTTTATCAATATCTTACAGAAACAAATTAATATCTATTTTACATAGCTCCACTCCTATCTGTGTAGCGTCCTCGCAAACACACAATTGTTACCTATCTAAAAACTACTTAACAAAACTCTATAAAGTTATTATTTCCTCTGGCCCATTCAATTGATTATTTGTTGCATAATCTAATGTAGATTCTACCGATTTTGATTCTAAATTCAAATCTTCCTCTTCCTCCAATCCATCCATCAACTCCTTCCTCAACTGGTTTGAGAGATCTTCATTATTTTCTCTCAATTCATGGACTTGAACGTCTAGTTTCAAGATCTGGGCATCATGGAGTTCCAACTGATGCTGCTGCTGACTCATCCATTCTAGAACATCTTCAATTAACGCTTGTGACTAGCTCCTCATGATTAACTCTTCCATCAATTTTGCCACCTCAGCTTGTAAAACTTCAATTTTGGACCTCAACTTCTCCGTTTTGCATTTGGATTGATCATTCAATGCCGCTTTTTCTTTCATCAATAACTCTGCCTTGTCTCCTTCTACTTGCAACTGAAATTTGAGTTTCTCCCATTCTAAATCCCATGTCTTGTGATTCTGGATCAATTCGTTCCGTTGTCCTTCCACAATCTATAAGATGTGTTCTGTTTTTTTTTCCGTCCAAGACTCATACTAATGAACCAATTTTTGCTCCAATACCAGCTTGGATTTTCCAATTTCTATAATTGTTTATCTTTGCTCTTCAATTCTTTGATTTTGCTCTAATATCACCTTCTTGCTATCCTCTAAATCCCGTTTGCTACTGCCTTCTACATCCAATGCTTGCACCATACAATGTATTTATGAAATGTGCTTTGATAAAGCATTCTTAAGAAGTATTCCTTTAGACAATCAACTCTATGGAAATGCCAACTGATTAATATTTATCAAAATTGGAGTTTCATTTTCCTCCTCCATCGCTAAACAAATTGGAATCCATTCTGATTCAATAACTGGAACGACCTCTTCTGCCACAAAATGACTTGACTCTCCAATTTTGTCTATTACATCTGCTGTATTGATATTTTGTGCCAACAAATTTTATTCTTTCGGCGAAGGCACTGGCATTGGTATAGGACTTTCTTCTACTGGCAATGTTTGACGCAATTTGTATATAATCACAGTATATACATAATTGGAACAAAACAAATATGTGAACTTTCCCAATTTTTACTTAGCTCCTATCTCCACATGAATACGAGTGGCTATGTATGCTGCCTAGTTAAACACCATCCCTTCAAGTGCCCCGACCGCTGCATACAATAACTGTTTGGATATATATATATATATATATATATATATATATATATATATATATATATATTGGGTGTTGGTACAATCCTAACCGCCTCACTACAAAACGGAACCATTCCACAAGTTCTGGTGAAATTGCCTCAATAGTCCGCCAACCTTGGCTCCTCTCAAAGGCTGACATACCCTCTTGAAATATCTTCTTGGACTAAAGTAGCTTGAGTCATTAATCTCTACCACAATGTCTCCAATGGAGAGAAACATCATCTTTTCCAGGATTGTTCCATCAATCCTAATAATTTATCCTTGTACGACACTCGATCCATCCTCAGGTCATAATTCGTGATATATTCATCCACTAATGATACATTAATTGATGGTATGCAGTCTGACTTGTGCAAAAACTAGAACAACTACTCATTCCAAAAGTCTTTTATTCTTCTCACCATCCAACAGATATCTAACTTCATCGGCTCCATATTGATAACGATTATCACAGAAGGTGGTTTTGATGTACGTCTAGCTCTCATATTTTGGCTACTGTCCTCTTTGTCTATAGCTTGCATCATACTTTCAATTGCCATGATGCTCCCTCTCTCAAACTCTTAACTAGAACTACTACTCTCGAATATACAAGAAACACAAGAAACACAAGAAATAGCAATCTCAGAAAAAAAAAAAAAAAAAAAACCCAAAAACCCAAAAACCCAAAAACGACTCCACAGAATGACCTCTAATTGGTGCCCCACTCTTATTCTCTTGCTACCTGGTGATAATGACAACATGTTATCTATACTGTCCGTTTCTCACCTCCGTCCTATCTGACACATTAGTAGTTACTAACTATCTTTTCAGCCACTTTTACATCCTAATGCACTTATACCATATCTAAGTCTATCTTGAGTCCATTCAAAGTCACCTCCTTCAAAAAAATAAAAACCCGTCCCGAATGTTATGTATTAAATAACTGTTATCGGTTCTTGTTAATGCGAGTACTGAATCAATGGCCCATGAAATCCTCCAATAGAACAGACCCATTCAAAAAACCTTCAATCACCCGATACGACCCATACTAGCGAACTTGAAATTTGCCCAGAAAATGATTAAACCGGCTATCATACAGTAATACTAAATCATTGGGCATAAAATTCTTTAGACGTAGTTTACTATCATAGTAATTCTTTCTCCGTTTTTGAATTGCTTCCATGTTAAAAAGAGCTGTAGTCCGTATTTCATCCAATTCCTTTAATTTTTCCAATCAAGAGTGTAATGACTTGTTGTCACTTAGACATTCATCCAAGGCAATCCGTAAACTTTGAACCTCCAATTCAATAGGTAAAATTGTCTCTTGTCCATAAACTAGTTGGAACGGAGTAGTGTTGGTAGTTACTTTATATGCGATACAATACGCCCACAAAGTCGCAAAGAATTTGATCTCTCTATCGATATGCGCCCCCAAAATTGTCTTAGTTAAGACCTTGCACAAAATTCTATTGGTCTTTTCCGTTTGCTCATTTGCACGACGATGATATGGAGTAGTTTTCTGATGCTTAATTTCATATATATTTGTCAAGGTGGTTATGGTAGCATTTATGAAATGGGTGCCGCGATCACTAACCAATTCTTTCAGATATCCAAATTGAGTTATAATATTCTCGTAAAGAAAAGTAGCCATCGTATTAGCATTATCATGGCAGATAGTAATAGCCTCTGCCTATTTGGTTACATAGTCCGTGGAGACTAACATATACCGCTTCTAGCCAGATTTGATGCTAATGCAATGGGACCGACATAGTCAATACCCCATTTTTCAAACGGTGCCTAAGCC
The DNA here is from genome assembly GCF_059467195.1 of Physcomitrium patens. Classification (NCBI taxonomy): domain Eukaryota; kingdom Viridiplantae; phylum Streptophyta; class Bryopsida; order Funariales; family Funariaceae; genus Physcomitrium; species Physcomitrium patens. The sequence continues at coordinate 3,282,013 of NC_143417.1, read as the reverse complement.
AAGATTGGTACTAATGGCATGGCTGAAAAGCCCGTAGGTTGATCCATTCGTTGACAGAGATCACAACGACAAATAAATTGGTGTGCATCAAAAAACATTGTGAGCCACCAATATTCCGCCATTAAAGCCTTGCGAGTAGTGCTATCTCCCGCAAAATGACAACCACAACTATCCAAATGGCAACCCTCTAGTATTGACTATACTTCACTTAGAAAGATACAGCATCTTAAAATTCCATCTTTGCCTTGTTTATATAAAGCATCGCGAATCATCATGTACGAGGCACTCCTCAGAATGAATCGCTTCTAAAGCTTCTTGGTGAAAGTCAACGAAAAAGTGTGGAAGGTCAAAAATTGAATGATTTTACTATACTCGAGGGAAATCACATCCACCACAAATAATTTGAAGTCGAAAAAAGCATCAAAGATAGGCTCGTTGCCAAGAATATTAGACAACCGAGATAAATGATCAATATTTGCATGTTTTTTTTATGTGGTACAATAATCGTAAAATTGAACTCTTGTAGAAGTAATACTCATTGGGTAATGCATCCACTCAATTGAGGCTTATTAATCATGTATTTAAAGGCATCATGATTCACATAAAATATAAATGGATATCTAAGCAAATAGTGCCAAAATTTTTGAATCGAGTATATCATACCCAATGCTTCGCGTTCAATAGTAGTATAATTGAGTTCGATAGCCATCAATTACTGATTGGCATAATAGATAGGATGATCCAAACCTTGGTCATCCTTCTAACTTAACACCAATCCAATAGTCACATTGGATGCATCAACGTACATATGAAAATGCTCCATCCAACGAGGTGCCACTAATATTGGAACAGAGACCAATTTTGACTTTAATGCCTCAAAGGCCATGGTACACTCCATGGTCCAGAGAGGACTAGTCATATCTCATAGAGGTTTCTTCAGTAAGTTTGTTAAAGGTTGACAAATAACTGCAAACGAACAAATAAAGCAGAGATAATAACTGATATGACAAACGAACCCTTGAACACCAGAGACCATCTCTAGTCTGGGCAAGTTCATTATATGCTACACTTTGTCAAGATCCATAGCAATACCACGGTTGGAGATGATATGTCCTAAGAATTTTCAGGACAGAATGCCAAATTGACACTTCCCTAAGCTCAACGATATTCCAAACTTACGGCACTGAGCCAAACATTTGCCTAAACAATTAAGATGATCTTGTTTTGTACTGAATGCACAAAAATCATCTAAAAAGATTTCCAGAAACATCCAGAGATAGTCTTGGAAGGCCTCAGTCATCACTCTTTGAAACATGGTTAATGCGTTGCATAACCCAAAAGGCATCACGCGATAAGCAAATGTGCCCCAATCTGTAATAAAGGTTGTCTTGAGCTAGTCTTCCGATGCAATTTGAACTTGATTATACCTAAAAAATCCATCAAGGAATGAATAATATTCATAACTTACTATGGCATCCAATATACTATCATTGAAAGGCAATGAGATGTAATCTTTTTTGATGGCCGCATTAAGTTTCCGGAAATCTTGATAAATTCGGATTTTTTCGTTCTTTTTTGGCACAACCACGATTGGAGAAATCCATTCACTATTTGGTATCGGGTAAATAAAACCAACTGCAAGAAGCTTGTCCAATTCCTCCTTCACCATGAAGGAATATTTAGGATTAAGGCGATGTTGCCTCTGCCGTACTGGTTTAGCGTTCTCTTCTAAAATGATACGATGCTCACAGACTTCAGTAGGGATACCTTTTAGATCATTATAAGTCCAAGCAAAAGGTGATTTATGATGCAAGAAAAATCCTGTCCAGTAAGTCAACTCCTATTCTTTAATACCTTTGTAGACCTTAATTGTCCGAGGCTCTGGTGTGGTTGCCAAGTTGATAGTTTGACATAAAGGTGTTGCGGCGATGTTCTGTTTCAATCCCCGTACTAGTTTAAAATCAATTGGTAAGTCCGACATGTACAAAGTACTGAATCCCATATATAGGGCACTCACTTGGTGCACATCATACTTGGTTATCCAATCAATACTAACTTAAGCAAAGATTTCAAAATCCGGAGATATATCAAGTACTTCCCCAGACCACCACATTGACACACTACTCTAGGGTATTGGGCTGCTTCCATGGGCGCTTCCACAATTGGTGCTACTGTGTCATCATCGAAGCTAAGCTCATTATCCAACATCAATTTAGATGCTGGCAATTGAGACTCCTCGTGATATTGTATTAGGTACATTTGTAACACCATTTTATCTCCGTCCTTTCCAATTGTCAAAGTACCCCAATCCCAATCGTTCTTGGCCTTCGCTTGATAAAGCTAGGGTCGTCCCAATAAAATTAGATATGATAAAGTTGAAGGTTGTAACCAAAAGATGATGTAGTCGATTTCATATGCAGTACCGGCAATTATAGTTTGAACACTCCATAAAATATCCATTGGTTTAACCTAGCTAGAATCTACCATCCTTAACACAAATGTTGTGGCTACTAAATGTTCCAAATCTAAAGCATCTATTGTATCAGTGTTCATTAAATTGATGCTAGAACCACCATCCACCTAAATATCCAAGATCATAATACTATCAATCGAAACATCGATGGTTGATGCACCTGGATCAGGGTTCAAATTGACTTGATAAACTTCTTTATTTCGTTGCCTATGCCATGTTAGCGATGAATTCAATGTAGAACGATATTTTGGTGCGACCGCTAGAAGTTGCTTCATAGAAATAGAAGGCCGAATAGCATCCAAATCCTTCAAAATGTCATAGGATTCTATATTTAAGGTAATTCCCAATGCCCTCTTTCTTTTCATTGGGTTGACTTTAACTCCAAGAGGTAAGATATTCTTCCGCCCAGGACTTGGAATTGGAACAGTAGCTTAAGCTTCCTTAGAATTCATGCCCTCAAGAAGATCTTTCAACAAATAGGATGTTTCTCAAAACTACATAAAAATAAAACCTCTTGAAACGGAACCAAAGCCTTCGTAATCGGGACCTCATTGGATTGCCCAACCAAGTCAAGTCTCTTACTGGGTAAGAGGCCCATAACAGGACCTGGATTGGATGTCCCCGTAATTGGATCAAATTAGCCCTTCATATCAGACTCATCCAAATGTTGAATTGGTCTTTTTTCTTTTTGCTGACTCTTCATAAGAATGGCTTGGACACATTCCACCCAATTTATCGAAGAATCTTGAGGACCTTGATTTATTTCCTCAATTTTTCTTTGACTTTGAATCTATTGATCTTGATTATTGAAATTGAATGTACCATTATATTACTGATAAGTTTCCCTTGACTGCTTGAAATTCCCACACACTAGTGCATAATCATCACTGGCTTTGGGATTAGGACATTCATTGGCAGAATGATGAATCTGTCTACAACATAAACAACAAAGTGGTCTTCTTGTACCCCCATCAAGCATATTAGGTGTCTCCACGAATATATACCTATTAGGCTTGTTCCATGTAGGGTTAGAAAATGATCCTTATTGTCCCGTTGGTACGGAGGGTACTTGATTTGATGATGCTGGTGGAGCATCTTGCTGATACTTTTGTTGCTCCTTCTCGTAGTTCTGGGAGTTTGATGCAGATCTTTGATTAAAATTGGAACTTTGAAAGTTATTGAATGCTCAATTTTATCGATTAGATCAATTTCCATTCCATCCATATGTATTTTTCATTTGAACTTGATTAACTTCCCATTAAGTTGGTGGAATCATGGTCTATTTACTAAATTGTCGTTGTCTTTGCCAATTCCAAGAATTAGCTGTTAAGTGCTTTCCTCCATAAAATATATATTGACCCATCATTTGTGAGGATAAAGGACATTCTGTTATCAAATGATCATAACCCTTATAATTATTGCATCATACATTGGTCCTAGTATTGGTAGGCTTATGCCTCTTTTTCTTATCCTTGGCTATATTAATGACCATTTCTTCCATTTTCTTCGTCAGGTTCAATAACAAGGCTTTATTGGAATCTTTTAGGGCTGGTATAATTGGTAACTCTGTCGCTTGTTGTTGATATGGAAAATATGGAGCATACGCTGTTGTCACATTTGGTCGTGTAGCTTACAATGGAGTGACATTAACTGGCCTTGAATATTGGCACTGGAATTGGCCACTGTTTCTAACATCCGTGGATAACTATCCATTGATCCATTCCAAGTCGGATTTTGATAGCTGCCTTGAACTGGAATCATTGTGGCACCCGTAGTTAAAAACTGATCATAATGGCATTCCTCCCAAACCTTGGCTCTATTAAGAGATGTAATTGTTGTATTTGGTTGAGCTTCTTTTACAAACATTTTTAGTTCGGGTGGATACAATCCATTGATTAATATGGACAATACAAAAGCCTCTAGCATTTGGTGATTTGGCCACTTGTACAGTATATCTGCCACACGACCATAGTATGATTCCATTGCCTCTCTTGGACTTATTTTGCTAATCATTAATCTTTTTCTAAGTTGATCTTCAAAATGAATTGGACAAAAATGGATTAAAAACGCATTCTTCAATGATTTCCAATTGAAAAATTGACTCACTGGTTGATGGTTGTACCATTCAAACGCCGTGTTTTTTAAGGTTGCTGGCAACCATCGTAACCAAATATCTTTAGTTCTTCTATTATTGACTACACATGCTATTAGAAACTGAGACAAATATTGATCTAGATCCGCATCCAAAAAACCCCTAAAATTAGGTAATGGAGCCATGCTTGTTGTGTGATCACTCACATCACCCATTTGTACTGCTACTAGAACCGCTGAACTACACGTTGCCATTGAAGAGAACAATATTCTACTTAATCTTTTCTCAAAACAATTGGCGCCTTTTCCAATTGATTGTTTTGAATTTTCAAGTTTCTTCAATTTGTTATTATTGTCCCTTATTACGTTAGTCGGTTGAATTGGAGGTAAAATAGACAGATTTTGAAATACACTAAATTGGCCCTTATTGACTTGTAATTTATGCCACTCTATTGAACCAGTTTTAATGGAATTGAAAACTTTTGTTATTGAAAACGTATCCAATGGAGTACCCAATTCTTTTGTGATTCCCTCACTCACAGTTAATGACCTCAAGGAAAACACTAATCTATTGACAAAAAATTTTACGAGAGCTCTTGGCAATTTCTCTAATGGTATATACTGCTAAAATATTTGATGTTGATTAGCTTCTGGGTATACTCGGATATGCCGATAGGCATGCAACCATGGTTTAATCTAACTTTGTCAATGATTCTTTTTTAACTTCCGTTCTTGCTCGTTCCGCAACAAATTTCTTGCTTATGATATCTTTATTCTTTCTTTTGACTGCCATATTCTCTTTACTATTAAGTTCTCATTCTTAATAACCATACTCTTTCGTTATATTCTACTGAATTTGCTTCCTATCTCCCATCTAACTAAACCGGTAGTTAATTCCTAACACTCAATGCTATTATCTATCCCCGACAGCGGCGCCAAAATGTGATTGTTGTTTTACTTATTCTACAATTCCTTTCAAAATAAACCTATATATGAGAATTCGAATACAGGAAAAGACTAAGTGCATGAATTTTACTTATTAGGGTCACACAATTAACCGTATTCCGAACTACTAAAATACTTAGAAACACTACGATGTTTTCTTCTAGTAACAATACTCCTTCATCAATTGATAACAACAATGTACAACCTTGCACTCTCAAAAGACTGCTTAAAACACAATAATTTCCACCCAATACCAAGAATAATAGATTTCATTCCAACAATCTGAATTCACATAATTTCTATAATCTTAGACGTCCTCTATCCAAAAATACACAACTCTCAATAAACAACAATCATAATCTTCTAATAACTCCTCATATAATTTAATCACTCAATACTCCAATTATATAATCAATAACTCATAAATCAATCTTTGATTTATTCCATAGATTTTTTTCTCAATATTCAAAAACTATCCATTACTCTTCAACAATAAAGAAATAGAGAGACAAAGAGGTAAAGAGGTAGCACCAAGCTTACCCCAGCTCATGACTATCATAGTCTAGCATACATACTAACTTCTACAACTCCTATATAATTCTTCCTGATTTCTACATTCTAATCGTAATCCTATAATTAATCTCTTTTAATAACTAAATCAATCATCCGTCTTCTTGAATTGACTATTCTATGGACTATTAGTCTATTTTATCAATATCTTACAAAAACGAACTATTATCTACTCTACACCATAACAAAGAACTTCTTGCAATAGTGGATTCGTTTTAAGAATAAAGCCATTATTTAAAAGGTGATGCTAGTCCAATCATCATCTATACGAATTACAAGGACCTTGAATATTTTATATTAGTACTTATTTTTAATCGTCGTCAAGCCTATTAGAGTTTGTCTTTGTGAAGATTCAAATTCAAGATCACTTATTGATGAAAAAAACAACAAAGTTTATTAGATGCACTATCTAGACGATCTTACCTTGCATCAAATGAATGAGATGCTGCTTTTGATCAACAATGAATAATTCTCTTGAAGCTAGAGCATCTTCATCTTCAACTAATGAAATCAATACTAACTGTTGATTCAACTTTCATTAAGCAAGTTCAGTCAAGTATGTCTTCTGATCCTCTTATTTGTGATATTAAGAAAAATCCTTCAAAGTCTCATGTTACTTCTAAGTTTGAATTCAAGAACAATCTACTATATTTCGAGGGACGCCTATATGTTCCAGAAGATGAAGCTTGATTACGTATTTTTTAAGCTCATCATGACTTTCCAACAGCAGGACATTTTGGGTACAATAAAACTTTGGAACTAATATCCAAGGACTTTTGGTCGCCCCAAATGTGGAAAGAAGTTAAAACAATTTGTACAATCCTGGTTACTTCATTATAATATCAAGACCACTCATCCTTGTGATAAGTTGGACTATCAAAGGCTTGGACTATTTTTTATTTTTATACAAATCAATTCAGTTACATATCGTTAATAACTACTGAAGTCAATGAAAATCCATCCAATATTCCACATATCTCTTCTTGAACCATACAAGATAGTGGACATATCAAGAAGAAGATAAGCTCCACCTCCTCTTATAGAAATGGACAATAATAAAGAGTTCGAAGTAGAAGAAGTCTTAGATTCAAGGTGGCGTCAAAATGAATTAGAATATCTTGTCCATTGGTGCGGATATGATTTTAGTGAATGCATATGGGAGCCAATAAAGAATCTTTTAAATGCAGCAAAAGCTGTGGAGGCTTTTCATTGACAACATCTATAAAAATCAAGATGAATTCCTTTTTTATAAAAGAAACAAGATCTAGGCAAGATAATATTCTACTTTCAATTTTTATTTTTTAGCTTCTTTGTAGTTGTGATGCTGAGGAGATGGAAAATCAACAACCAGCAGATTCGATTCAAGAGCCTTCATTTACTGACCTAACGAACGAGACATTATAATTGTCACAATCTTTAAGATGATGCAATCGAGATGAAGATCTTTAAGAATGACATATTCTTCCTCAAATAGATGGCGAGATATAACGTGTTTGGTATCACGACCTTAGAAGGGACTTCTGATATTTGGTGATTTTACTAGAAGTAGAAACTACTCCTGATGGTATTCCAAATATTTTATTTGAAAGAGGTTATGAAGGCCTCAACAACAATCAAATAATTGGGTGGTCTTCTCGCCCTGGTATGGAACACTATTGATAGTTGAGATGCCCTATCAATCATCTTCGAAGAGAACGAAGATCAGAGTATGTGGCAAATACAATTCGTCAAATCATAGATTTTCTCAACATATGATGACTACTTATTGTGGAACTCATCTCTAAAAAGGGGGGTAATGTCATGGACATACGCATATAAGCCAGTAATTACATATATAAATATATAGAAGTAAGTAAAAGTAGGTAAAAGTAATTTAATTCTATAATATTTGCTATGCAAGCTTCTTAGAAGCTTTATAGATGCTATTTTGACTTTATAGGTGTCTATAATTGACTTTTTGGATTAGAAACATGGTCAACAAGTTGGCCATGTACCACACATATTCTTAGCTTGAAGATCAAGCTAAGTATGTAGCCCACACATAAAAAAACTTACCTTGTAAGTCAAGGTATGTATCCTACAAAGTCAACACATATTAGAGGTCCTATAGAATATCGCCACGTATCCCTTAGTTAGATAGTATATATAGAGACAAGAGTGAAGCTCTCTTCACTCTTATCAACTCTTTTCTTGTTTCTAGTGTAGTTTCAAGGGTCTCTAATTTTCTTGTCTTTTGGCAATAGCCATTCCAGTTTCTTTCTTAATATACATATTGAGTTATTTCTATTTTATCATCTTTCTTTGAGAAAAGTCTCACTTGTTTATTTATTTTTATTAAGTTCTTGTCCTTGAAACCTTGATATAATAATCTACAACTATGGTATTTGATCATAGTTCAAATGATAAATTTGATAAAACTCAAATTATGAACAATTTTTTAAAAGGCCTTGTGATTTTACACAAGCTTCAATAAGAAGCATTTTCTTTAACTATCTTTGATATGAAAAGAAATAAAATTAGTCACTAAATAATAAAATTTTATTACAAGAATATTTGTTATTTTATATGTGGTATGATAGAGTTAGGCATATAATTCCAAAGTTAGATCAAAAAGTTTAATTGGTATGGCAAGTACATAAAGAACTTGGGTATTTTTTGGTATACAAAATATATTTTATGTCATACAATTAATATTAAATAACCACATATGATTTTTAATATGATACATGTTATTGAGTTAGGTCAAGTTTTAATACTTTATCACTTCAGTTGAGGCCTTTACATATCATAAGTTTAAACTATTGTTGGTCTTTAGACTTTGCTAGATTACTTGTTATCATCTATATGTAGAGCTAAATACATATTAATCAAGGTAGAACATTTCAACAAGTAAATTGAGCTTGTGGCTTTGCTACAAAATTCTTTAAAGTTTGTAGCTATAACTTTTCTTGATTATGTGCTAGCACATTTTGAAACACGTATTAAAGTCTTAATAAATTAAAAAATGAGTTCTTTAGGACTTTAGAGGCTTTATATACTAAAACTTTAATAGATCATTTCACCACTTTTAGAAATCTTCTTAAGGCAAATAGCTTAGTTGAATGGATTGTTCAAACTATCAAGCTTAGTTTATAAAAGTAAAAATTTCTTTATAGAATCTATTGTGATTAAAATTTGATATTGCCATAGATTGTAATAAATTATAACTTTAATATGTAAACATCTTTAATATCTTATAGTCTTTATCAATTGTTATATGGACAAGATTCAATCCTACTAAGTTTAATATGTAAGAAGCTAGCTTTAATTGTGGATTTAGATGACCTTGACATTTTAGCTTAATGTATATATAACCAAATATTTTTTTTAAGAAAACTATGTCTATAGGTAAAGAAAACTTATCTATTGCTGAACATTATAATATCTTATAATATACTTATATATATATTAGAGCTTATTGATCTCAATTGTAGAGATTTTCTAAAAGAAATTATACATATTTGTAACATAAAATACCTATAATATTTGATATGAAGGTAAGTTAAATAATCTTTTGTATAAAAGTTATATTTTTTAATAGTATATTATTACTTAAAGGCAAATATAGACATGAATGTGAAGAATATTCAAAGAATTTTATTTCTTATTATGTTTCAATTAATGATTTTGTACATCTTGAATTGATATTTGTTCTAATTAGTCTTTTTTTTTTTATATGAAGTAAAAAATAAGATATTACTATTATGATTTTATATAATTAATGCCAACTCGGATAGTATATGGCATGCTTGATACCACCTCTTTTGACTCTTCTATCTGGAAAATGAATTTGTCCTTCTTATTGAAATTCTTTCAACAAGGCTTTATCTATTGGTAAAGATTGAAATTTCTTTCTTTTATATTTGCTATATATTTTGGTGGTCTAGCTACTACAACATTGGCTTACATAAGTATAATTTTGTAACATCATTGTGGCATTGATTTCAAAATGTGTATCTTTTATTTTCTTAGCTAAGTAGAAGGGCTTTTAATCAGCTAAAGGGAGTATTTTAGAGTATATTGGTTATGCATTTGTATTTATTTTGGATTGCATATTGAACATCTAAACTATTGCACCTCAAAATATTTAAGTATTCCTTCTATGTTTTCACAAAGAAACTATTCATATACTTATTTTTTATGACTCTTTGTTTTTCCAAAGTCGTAGTCAAATAATTTTTTTTAAAAACTATCTTCAATTTATTTGTTAAATTAATCTATCAATTTCATCTAATCTTCTTCAACCTATTCTTCAAACATTCATATTTTCATAGACTTCTTCTTATCTTTGTCCTCTTCAACTTAGTCATCAACCATCTATATCTTTATTTTATCTTACAATTCTTATAACTCAATATTAGACCAAAAGTATATGGAATAACATGCAAGAATGTCAATTATATTTTCTTTTATTTTTATTATTTTGATAATAATAATATAATTTTGAATCTATTTATAGCTTTTTTATAATGAATTCCTATCAATATTATTTAAAACATAATAAAATTAATTTGTTTTTAACTACCATAACTATCTAAGATGGTTTTAACTTTTTAAAGTGGTTTTAACCATCTTATCTTTCCTACACATGGAAAACTAAGTACTTTTCTTTTTATACCTTCTTATTTTTTCTAATCTTATTTATACTTATTTCTATAAGTTATTTTTTTATATCAATTTTATTCTTATTCATATATCTTTTTAGTAAAATAATATTTTTATTTTATTAATTATAATTTCTAAGGTTAATACATATATTATAATTGGTTTATAGTACTCAATGTGTTGTATGTAATAATCTTAGTTTACACAATAGCTATCATGCAATGTAGCATCAAATGCCAAATCTTGTCAAACATATATAATTTGATTTGATTTAGTGATTTTCATCTATTTAGCTTTTTTTATTAGTTGACTTTGTTAATGTCAATTAATATTTAAAGATTTAGATGGAATTTTTTTTTGACTTAACATTCATGTTAAATCAAATCTTGTGAGTGAATTAAAGAAAAAAAAAAAAAAAAAAAAAAAAAAAAAAAAAAAAAAACTTGTATTATAAAGGTTTACTTGGCTATGATAATTTAGCCATTTAGTAAAGTTTTAGGATTTTTTCTATATATAATTATACTTTTAGATTCTTCTTTTATAATGTGAGAGATAACTTGACTTAATTGTATGTAGTTTCATCATCTTTTTCTTAAGAATGTATTAGTTATTCATTTATATTTGATTTAGATTCTATGCATCATAATTGATTTGTAGCATTTGATGTATTATATATAACAATATTTTTATAAACTATAAGATACTTTAAATATTTGCATAATTTTTGATGCAAAGTATGAAAAATAATAAATATATTATAAGATTTTTTGATGTTAATTTTTTTAAGAACTTTAATAAAACAAGGTCTATTATAGATTATATCTTTACAATGGTTAGAAGAGCTTTAAACTTAAATAATACTTTATATTCCATTATAAGTCTCCTAATAATAAAATAAAATATTTATATTTCATGAAATTTAATTAAAAAATAAATATAATTAAAAAAACTTGTTAGTTATTTTAATTTTATATTACATTAGGCTTTATTACTTTTTCTATAAAACTATATCTATATGTATAACCATAAAAATAATTTTATTATTAAACAAGGTTATTTTCAAAAATGATTATTATTAATTGCCTTACTTTATTAAATACAATTTGATAGAATCAACCTAACAAAGAAAACTAAACCAATAAGGTTTTGATAGTAGAAAATAGCTTGGAGATTCTTCATCCGCATAAGAACTAAATCAATAGTTTTTAATCTATAGAAGCTAATTTAGAGATAATTCATCTATATAGAATCAAGATGTATTGAATTTTAAATTAAATAACTTTAAGTTAAGAAAATAAAAACTTACTAACAAAAAAATGGCTATTTGTTATTAATTAAAGCATTATAAATAACCACCAAGGCCAATGGTTCATGAAGTAAAGAATAATACTTATTATTGTTGTTGTTGTTTATGTGAAAGTTTTATTTTGATTAATTATAAAGACAAAATATTTTTTAAGTAGTACTATGTCTATTAAGATTACTTCAAAATGCCTATTAAGATTACTTCAAAATTAAATTACTTCAAAACTTCATAGAATTTAAGATTTTTCAAATGAAATTAATAACAAATTTTAATCTATATTTTGCATAAAAGTAGTCGATATGCCCCTTTAACCATTAATAATATTACATATTAAGGTAAGAAGACCATCTTATTATTTGATCATTATTAAGGCCTTCATAACTATTTTAAAATAATATATTTCATATTTAATAAAAGATGATAGTAATTAATTAATTTCTAATATGTTGATTGTAGTATGAAGTTTAAAAATAGATATTATAAATACATAATAAATCTTTATTTATTGTAATAGTTTTAATCAATATGCAATTAAATTGATTTTTTTTGGATAAAAAAAGCTAAATCTTTGATAATCTTACTTGTCATAAGATTAATTGATTTAGATATTAGAATAAAATAATCATATTTTTTTACTTACTTTGAATAGAAGTAACTTTTTAAAAATAAAATAAAATAAAAAATATCTATAAATTATTTTTTTCATTCTTGAGATTTTTTTGGTTGTATCTTTATTACTGAATGATTTTTTTTTATCCATATCTAATTATCTACTATTAAATTTTAATTATTAAAAATACTTAGGTATTTAATTATTATTAAGTATTGATGTTTAGATCTTGATACTAATATCTATATTGGCCTTTTATCTATAATTATTACTTATCTAAAAGCTATAAATTTTAGTTAGTAGTTAAAAGAAGCATAAAAATGAATCTCATATTTTTTTATTATTTATATAAGAATAGAATTTTTAACTGATTTAAAGTTATTTTATTACTTTAAAGATCACTAAGTTAAGAATAAGTAGTTTTGAATTTATATTATAGTTATAAAAATATTACAGATATTTTTTTAAAAAAATTAGAATTTATTTAGATTTTTTTGAAATCCTCTAGAGCTATCTTTAAGACTTTGATAAAAATAAGTTTTACCACTTTTGGAGGTCATCATGAAAAAATGAAAGAAGATTTAAAGGCCCTATAATGTTTCTTAGGCTACTTGGATATTTTAAAATACCATGATAAAGTCAAAAATATAAAAATATTATTTTTATTAGTAAAATGATATGAGGACCAGCATCTTATATAATTCTTGTAGGAAGAGAGGTGCATAAGTCTTATATAGGTTGTAGCACCTTGGATGTAAGTAGGAAGATAAGACTAAGGCCTTGTGGCCTCTTTATGACACTTTTATATATTACTTATGAGCCTTAGTGAGGCTCAAATTCTTAATCTCTTAAACAAGTCATCTTTAAGATAAAAATTATTCACTTAATTTTTTAATTTTTTAAATTTTATTTTCAAACTATCTTGACTTATTCATAATAACTTAAATTTATAAGTTTTTTATATCATTGAAAAGATAAAAAATTATCTACCTAAAAAAGTGTATATGTATATATATATTTTAATGGATGAAAGTCTAATGAATAGATTGTGACTCATTTTGTAGTATGCAATTGCTTGATTACACTTATTTCACTTGTTTTGTGTTGCTCTTCTTTTGTTCTTGTTCTTTGCTTTTCTTAGTTTACATCAATAATCACAAACAAATCTTAATTGAGGCCATTTGTAATTTAGATTTAAAAATAAATTTTATACTTATAAATTTATATAATAAATTTATTATAATATTTTTTAAAAATATTCTTAAGATTATTTTAACATAACAAATAAAAAATTGAAAATATTTTAATAAATTTTATAAAAATAATTGAGTATCAATTAGAATTATTAAAGTAATGGCTATAAAATAAAATTGTTGTGGTTTTTAAAATATTATCTATTTTTGATCATATATAGTATTTTTTTTTGGTGCAAGATAAAAATATATAGAGAATGCATTTAATAAGTATTTTTTTTTTTTTAAGATAATATACAATATTAAATAAAATTGTGACAAAGATATATTCAAACAAGTTTGGTGGCCATTAAAATTACATATTGATATAAAATGTTTAAGGTTCTTGTAATATGTATAAGTTGTAATTAAATGAGAAGCACCTTTAAAGTAGTGATATTATTCTTAGAATGAATCTATAATGGCAAGAAGTTCGTACTTGTGAATTTTATCATTAATCTTAATTATTGAGAATTTTTTAAAATAAAAGACAATAGGATGAAGTCTATCATTTGCATGTAACTATCATAAAAGTATATCTAATGCAAAGTTTGATACATCTATTTCTATAAAACTATTTGAGAAGAAAATTATTGATATACTGCGACAACATTGAACATATGATTTTTCACTTTATTATTTAGAAGAATGTCAACCACCATTTGAACCATTTTACAACTTGCTACAAAATGAACATATTATTCTAGAAGTACATATTGATGAAAATCTTCTAAAAGATTTTAGTTGATATTGAAAATCTTATATTGGTACACGAATCTTCTTTAAAAAGAAAAAAAAACATGAATCCTTATAAATAAATGTATGTAGATTATTATAGATTCATGCAATTGTCCATCAAGAATTTTTATTATGTATCTTTTATATTAAGGCTCTTTGATCAATTTAGAAAAATTAAGATCTATATTAAGATGAGTCTACAAGAAGATTCAAATTTGGTACATATTAAAGAAGAAAATGAATAGAAGACTACAAGATTATACACTAATGTGGATAAATATGTCAACTACAATGAAAACAGAACTACAAATGTGAAAAATAGAAAGCCATCTCATTGTGGAAAAAGCATCAACAAATTACACCATAAGGTGATTTTCAAAAAGGTATATAATTTTGGTGATTTACATTCTTGTACAGGCTTAGATACAGATAGACAAAAACAAATGAGTTGTTGTATGACAGACAAACTACTAAGAGACAAATGAAGTGACAAATTAGAAAAGAATACACAGACACGTACGAACAAAAATGAAAAAGTTTTTTTTTTTTTTTTTTTTTTTTTTTGATGGGTCGGTGAACACAACTACTGAACAAGTCAACTGCTGAAATCGATTCATCGATATCAAACACACAAACAACTGTTAACTGTTAACAGCACTGTTTGAGCAATGGCACAAATTTCATCTAGCACGTGTATAAACAAGCTGAATATATGATTATTAATGCAAACATAAACTAAACACTAGGGATGTTAAAAAATGGTTTCTGTTCAGTAGAGTAGGTGACAAGCTTCAGCAATATGGTGACGTGGAAGAGTTGAAGTAGCAACGCCCTTTCTTCATCGGAAGGAAGAGGAGCTGCGGCGCGATGGCATCACCCTCGTCACCTCGTCCCCGAAATTCAGCTGCGCAATGCCGCGTCAAAACATGCTTCTCACCCCCACGCATCAAGTTGTCCACATCAAACTAGCCGTCAGTGCCTCACGTTCTGCGGCCACCACATTGATGAGCTCCACAACAACCCAGTGGTGGTGGGAATGGGAGCCTTCAAACCTCCGCCAGTGCTGCACACTCATGAAGTCCAGCTTCAACGCTTGGCTTCCCACCCCACCTGATAATCAGCTCACCTGCAGCAACGATCTCTGTCGCAAGCATCACTGCGGGTAGCATTAGCCTTTGTGGGATTCGTCGCAGTTGCTGGAGAGAAGCTGAGGTCCTTTTAAGGATCTGTGTGTTTCTGAGAGATTCTTTCAAGTTGAGCTGGTGTTCAGATAGGTTTCTTGGTCTACTATGGCGGGCTACCGAATATGGCAGCTGCTGTTTGCGGTGTGGGCGGTTTCGGGCAGTGGCGTGGAGGTGAGTGCGCAGTTCGTTGGGTATTACCGCACAAAGGACTGCGGCATTGCAGAAGCAATTGTCACTCAAGCTGTGACGCAAGCGTTCAACCAGGACCCCAGCGTTGCCCCCGCTCTCATCCGGCTGTTGTTTCATGACTGTTTCGTTGAAGGTTGCGACGCGTCCATTCTCCTTGATCCTTCTCCCGAGAACCCTAACGTGGAGAAGCGCTCAGGTCCCAACCTATCGGTGCGGGGATACGAGGTGATAGACGCGGCCAAGACGCAGCTCGAAAAAACGTGCCCGTTGACAGTGTCTTGCGCCGATATTGTGGCGCTTGCCGCCCGCGACGCCATCGTGTTGGTAAGTGAAACCGTACCAATTAATTATCACCCTTGTGTTCGAAGATTTGTGTTCTGGTCCACAATAGTGATTGATATTGCGAAATTTGGCAGACTGGCGGACGTCATTTTGAAATGCCGACTGGACGTCTAGATGGTATGGTCTCGAGCACTGCAAGCGCTGACGCGAATCTTGTGTCTACGGAGTCGTCTGCCAGAGAGCTTACACAGAAGTTTCTGGCACAGGGTCTCGGCCAGGACGAGATGATAACGCTCTCAGGTATCAATACGGTGATCTAAAGTTATTCCGTTTAGTTTTGATTTCGGAGTGACTCAAAAACACACGATGATGGTAGTTGAAGTCTAATTCATTCATACGTGATTGTGGATTTAGGTGCACACACAATTGGCAGAACAACGTGTGCGCAAGTTACTCCTCGTCTCTACAACTTTCCTGGCTCTCCTAACGGTGTTGACCCGACGCTGGACTTCGATTACGCCCTCCATTTGAAACAGGTCTGTCCACAGGGTGGCAACCCCAATTCTGTTGTTCAGCTCGACCCCGTGTCTCCAAACACCTTCGACAACATGTACTACACCAATGGCGTCACCGGGCGAGTGCTGTTCGCTTCTGATATTGCTCTCTTCGCTGACCACCAGACGGAGTTTGCGTCCAACTTGAACTCTGAGAATGCGGAACTGTGGCAGATCAAGTTTTCGAATGCGTTAATACACATGGCGTCCAACAAGATCAAGTTCGGAAGGCCGGATGAAGAGGGCGAAATTCGTCAAAATTGCCGGTTAACAAACGCTAGGTTTGCGGCCACGGCCAACATGTCAAGATCCGCGCATAATCATGGAGCTTGAGCTTTAGTTTACTTGAAAGAGTAGATGAATTCTAGAGCAACACGAAACGGTCACCAGTTCACCCTGATTGAATTTAGACTTTAGCTCAAGAACTGTTTTAATTCATAAACCAAATTTTTCCATCAATTACTCCCAGATTACACATTGGTTTGTATTACGCGGACAACATGCATTATAGGTCAAGAAACGCTGCACAATGCAGTTGAAACTCTGCTACTGCGGTTGATTCCACCATTGCTCTGAATTTTCCGTCTCTTGTTTCTCAACACAACATTTTCCGGTGCGTCTTTCCTTGTAACACTGAAGGGGTCGAAGACGCGTGTACGAGTTGCAAATTATCTCTTCTCATGGGAGTAATTTCAATCTTTCCAACTTAACGTTGAGGGACTACATTTATGATTCATAATGGCGACTGACTCATGAGTTTTCGCAGAGGGTCCGAGGCTATTCAGACAACTAGATCACAGAGTTCCAATTAATGCCGCCTGCAGAGGATTTGGAAGCGTGTTGCTTCAATCTAAAGCTCACACGCGTGAGGTATTGAATGCCCCGCGCGTCGAGAATTAGCGCGTCATTCCAAGCGCTTCACCGCAGGTTCCTCTCTGGACATCCCACCATGTGAGCCCCAAGCCCTAAAATCTTGTTGAACTATATCTCTACAATACAAATAAATAAATAAATTGTATAGACACTTTGTACATAATAGGCATTTCAAGTTGCCAATGCTAGCTTAATCTAATAAAATATAGAAGTGAAGTATAAAACTTCATAATTCTTGTTTATAATAAGGTTAAAAAAAATACCATGTGGTATTTGAATATTTTTGGAACTTAAAAATCATGGAAGGTATTTTTAAGATCTTGGCTTATTTTTCATATAAGAGAAAATTAGGTGCGGATTTCAGATTGATATTAAATAATAGTACTAAGTAATTATATTTGAAACTTAATCTGAACAACTATTACCAAATTATTTTTTGCTCAAAATTTTTTGTTGTTCTTTTCTATTTTCTGATTTCATAAAAACATTATGTGATTTTAAAACTCTTTTGCCCCATAAGTATATGGATTTTAAAAATCATTCAACACCATTGCAAAAATATAATCTTCATTGGTGATATATTTGAAATTGATTCTGAAACTGAAAGTCATAATGCATAACTGAAAAAACAAAGTATCTCACTTTTATATATATATATATATATATATATATATATATGTCATGCATTTTATTTAAATACAAAAATGTCTTTTAAAAGTTTCATAAAAAATTTGTAATTCCAAAAGAAGATGGTAATATAAGATAGAATATACTAAACCTTATAAGGCTTAGAATATTTATTTTAAGACTTCAAACTTATAAAATTTAGCAACTTCAAATAATACTAGAAATAAGTACTAGAATTATTAAAAAATTATTGGTGTTTGAAAATAGATCAAGTTCCTTGATTCTAATCAATCGAATTTTATTAATAATTAATTTATAACTATGTCTTATTGAATTTTTTTTATAATGTTTTTCAACAGCCAAGTATTTGCATATAACTAATATTATATTAATAAAAAAATACCATACCTAAATAAATAGGTAAAACAATAGATAACAATTAAGTTCATTAATGTACTAAATTTATAATTTTTAACCAGAAGATATTATTGAGATCTTTATTAATGTTCTTAGTACATATATTATTTATTATATTCTAAATTTAATAAGTAAAATACCTTCTTAACAAAATTTTATTCTATAGTTTAGAATTTTAAATTAAATACTTAATAAATTTACCTAAAATTAATAAATAATTTCTTAAATTATTAAATATTTATATTTTAAAATTTAAAATTGAAAAATAAGGATTTATTAATTTAGATTTCTTATAATATATCTTGCCTACAAAAATCAAATAAATAAAGAGTGTTTGTTTCTAATTAGGCATGTTACATTACATCTATGTATTAAAAATTGAACATGAACTAAGTATATATTTATTAAAATAGAATATTTTGTTGTTGTATTATATAAAATCTTGCTTGAGAATTTATTAGATCTTTAGTTGTGAAAGATAAATTGGGAATTGCAACAACAAGATCCTAACAATTTTAATAGAATCCTAAATAAATCTCAATTAAAGCTTAACAATCCTAATGAAACCTTACTTAAAATTCAAAGAAATTATAAAGAAATTATAAAAAAAACATAAATAATCTTGAAGAATTTCTAAAAGAATCATAAAAAACTTTACAAAAATCCTAAAGAAATAATAAAAACATAAATCCTAAATAAATCCAAATCAATTCCTAATATAATTTTAAACAAATCCTAATGAAATCCTTAATAAATCCTAAAAAAATCCCAATATCATCCTAAATCCTAAATTAATCCTAATAAAACTCTAATCAAACCTTAAATCCTAAACAAATCCTTCAACAACTCACTAGCACATTGAAATTTTAATAACTAATAAACTAACTGTAGATTTTAATTCAAAATTTGTAAACTTCTTAACTATTTAGTTGAAAATAAGTAAAAACTATTTGAAGAAGATCAAACATATCAAATAATGCTTAGGTATTGGCTAGTCTCATTCTCCAATCTGAATGTTGAACTTCATGCAAAAATTACTCCTTGTTGAACTATTTAACTGCTCTCTAAATTGGCACAATTTTAGATATATAAGCCCAAAATACTCTCACAAATTTTTGATTCAATCAAACTAGCAGATTTTTGATAATTACAATTTATTTCACTAATCCTAAAATTTATATATCCAAGATCCTAATTCAATAGAACTTTCATATCTTTCAATCTAACCATTTGATTGACTTCAAAATTACAAAATATAATTAAAATAAGGACAATGATAAATCCAAAAAAATCACTAATAAATTTACAAATATATCCACAAATTTCTTAAATGTATAAGCCGTTTTTTATTTTTTAATATCCAAAAGCTCTAAATACATCTTTTACTTTGAAAAGCTCTCAAAAATTCAATATGCATTTAAATTACTTGAAACTAATGCTAAGACAACCTTCCTAAAGTTTGCTCTCAAACCTTACTCTTTGATCAACCGAAGAATCCATACTCACCTTAGGTGCTTGATTTTGTGCTTTGAGGTCTAATATTAATCTTGATTCACAACTAGTCCTCTCTAAGCATCAATTCTTGGTTTCTAAAGGTAATTTCTACTAAAAATTATTCTTAATTCCCTCCTAAAGATCCTCACATTATTTATTCTTTAATTTATTCATTTTACCTTGTTTATGGTATACAAAGTAAGTAGAAGCCTTTTTTTTAATAAAAAGTAATATTAATATTAATTTTTTTACTCCCTTCTTATCTTTTATCCATGTTTTGTTACCATATCTTTCAATTAGGTTCTTTTATAATAAAATCCATATTTTTAACTTTCACCATATAATTGTGTTACAACACAGTATTTTATAAAAGATGAATTATTATAATATATCTTCATTAATAATTATTTTTTGATGCGATTGAATAATAAAAATTATGCTATTTTAATAATAATGATGATAATAATAATAATAATAATAATAATAATAATAATAATAATAATAATGATAATATTGTATAAATATTTTTTGTTAAATAAAATTCGAATTATAATATATACTAAGATTTTTTAAAATAAAATAAAAATTAAGTTGTTATTTTAATTTGTTAAATTTTAACAAATTTATTAAATGTAGTTTATTTTTTTATCTAAACATAAAAAATCTTTATATTTTTTTTATAAAAAAATATCTCAAAAGGTATAATGATTTAACTTCAAATTCTTATATTTTATTTTTTAAAAGAATAATATATATGAATTAAATTATTTTAAATTTTAATAAAAAACAAAATCATCTACTATCTTTATATTATATAAAAATTAGTTATTAAATTTGAAGTTTAAATTTATTAATTATTATTAAAATAGCATAATTTTCATTAATAAATTTAAAATATTTTAATAACATCAAAAAATGCTATTTTAATAATAATGTGATCACAATTAATAATTTTCATTAATAAATTTAAATAATAATTGTAATTTTTATATCTAAAATACTACTTAAATGATTTTATATTTATTTATGTTTTTCATATTATTCTAATTGTAATAAATAGTTAATATTTTTTAATTTCTATAATTTATCTTATTTATTATTAGATTTAGTATTTTATTTTATGTAAAATAAATGATATAAAGTCATTGAATAAAAATTCCGATTTTTTTAAAATATCTTTTATGACATTTATTAACTAAAATTTATAGTGGTGTAAATAAACAAAGGGGTGTAAATTGATATTTTAATAATTCATAATTTTTTTTTATCAATTTTCAAAAAATATTATCCTATATGAATTGAAATTTTTTAAATATAATTATTATGAAATTATTACAGATTAATTCACATTCACATACATATTTCATTTAAAGGATTAAAATCAGAAATATAAAAAATAAATAATAAAATAGTTAATATATTTTATTTTAAATAGATATAAAATTAAATATTAATTTAATTAATTTAAAATAAGAAGTATTTATATTATGATTAAATATTTTTGATTATTTCTGTAAAAATAAAAAAATAACAATCAATAATAAATTTATCCTAATAAAGTTAGGTTGCAAACATAGTATCTTTACCTTGAGTAACTATATACATTATTAAGAATCTTAGTTTAATTTTAAAAGTCTGAATTTATCTTTTTAGATTAGACTAGGTAGTCTAAATAATTTGAAATGTCTAAAATAAAATACAATTAAATGGTACAATTGAGCATTTTGGCACGGTCACAATTAGAATTATTTTTAATATATATTTGAGAATTGAACCTTCTAATGAAGTGAGAAAAATATAGAGAGAAGTTACAAAAAAAAGGATCAAAGAAAAAAAGACACGATTTTTGATTCGTTATAAAATCATCTAAGCTATACAAAGTCTAAAAACAATTCTTTTTGGAGGCTTTGCCTCAAAAAACCTCTACAACAGTGTTGCCCCTTAAAATCCCTACAATTTTTGTCTGTGTTAATTAGGATCTATGTAACAATATATATATATATATATATATATATATATTCTTATAACATATTTTTGAAGCACTTCCTTTTCTATTGCATATTTTAGGCATAGTTTTTATAAAATCTACATGCACCATTGTAATACCTCCAAATTCTATTTTTCTTCTCTTCTAATGCTTCCATTTTTATTTTGTCTTACTTTTCTATCAAGCTCCAAGCTTCTTGTAAAATATGTGATAATAAATCTATCCAAATAAAGCTATGCTACTAACAAAGGATTTTTAATTTTGATAATATAATATTTATAGGAAGTAGTGTATTTCTAAGATAGAAAATATCATCAATAAAAGGTTTTATTATTAAAATAATTTAATATTTTTTATATAATCTAAGTTTGTAATAGCCTAATTTAGATTAAGAAGTTTAATAAAATTAGATTGGTGAAGACCAAATGTCTAGTCTTTGTATAACTTAGTACTATGGCATTAGCATAATTTTATTGTTTAATATATATATATATATATATATATATATCATTAACTTTGAAAATCTTCTTTTATTATATATATCTCATGTATAATCTAATTTTATGTCTTTATTCTAATATTTTTAATTATTTTTAATTCTTTTAATATTTTATTTTTTTTTACATCAAAATCTATTTTTGTTGTAATGCAAGCAATAGAAAATCAACCAAGATAAAGACAAATTATTCGAGAAAAATTTTGAAATTTAAACAACCAAATGTTAAGAAGAAGTTTTTACTATTAAAAAAAATGAAATTATTTAAATAATCTAATTTTAACTATCTAAAATATATTAGAGAGCTTAAAACCTTTAGACTACCATAGAACAAATGTACTAGCTGTATATGATTTAGCATTTTTATATTAGCACAACTTCAATCTATTATAAAATTATTTTTTCTTCATCTTCTTTCATGCCTTAAATATATTTTTTTATAAATTTTATGTTTTTTATGCCTTTGATGCATTATATATATCTATATATATATATATATATTTATTTATTTATTTATTGATACATCTCTACTTTTTCTTTCTCTTTCCTCTCCTTTTTTCATACAAAACTTCAAATTTGTTATTAAAAGAGCAATAACAGATTTGTGTATACAAAGATTGTTAGTAAAGATTGTTTAATTTAAAAATTTTAATATTATTAAGAATTTTTAAATATTTAAAATAAATTACTAAAGAAGATTAATATTTTATAGATAAGCTAAATGAGAGTCTTTATAAGTTCAAACAAGTCAAATTAAAATGCAATAACTAAGTTCAATTAGTATTGTAGCGTCAATATTATTTTTGTTTTTATATGTAATTATTATTTTTTATTTTTTTATATTTTGGCATATTCTTAATGAAATTTTTATATATTATTATAATCTTTTTAATCTCTTCAATCTTCTTTATACTAAGTTTTAAGCTTATTTTGTTAACAAATAAAAAAGAAAGAGAGAAAAATAATAATTTTTTAAAATAAAAAACAAGTAGCTTGATCTACATAGCTTAATTTTATATCAAAAATAATGATACAAAATTCACATTATCTAATATTTAATATTTAATGAACAAGTTAAATTCAACTTCTAAAATTATATTAAGGAGCTTAAATATTTTGGACTAATTATGATAAAATATGATTATTATATGCAATTTTGTATTATGACATCAACATAAAAATTCTCATATTTTATAATTTTTCTTTTTTTCTTTATATGCATTGCTATATTATCTAAAAACTTATTTAGAAATGCACTAGGTATTTGGCTGTAGAAAGTTTTGATCTTACTTTGAAGTTTGGTTTACAACTTAAAGCAATGCATTAGGCATTTTGAAACATCCTTTGGCAACATTTAAAAATATAAATAAGCTTCCAACTATCCTAAGTATATCCTATCAACCTTAAAAAAATAAGATATATCTTAACATATTTTAATTAATTTTAAATAATTTTTAAATAATTTTTAAATTATTTTAAAATTATTTAAAAATAATTTTAAAATAATTCTTAATATAATTTAATTAAATCTTAAAAAAATCCTGATGAAATCTTAATCAAATCCTAAGTAATTTTAATTAAATTCTAATCTAATCATATAATAGATTCAAAAGCTCAATAATTATAATTTTTTTAATCTATGCTCAAAATTTTCATTCTTTTTAATTTTTTAGTATATGATAAACAAAAAAAATAAATTAAAGATGATTCAAATTACTAACTATGAATATAATCTCATAATTTGCTTGAATTTTATTTTTTTTTTCTAATTCTAATGCCAATATTTTAACATCAATATTTCTTATTATAAATTTTTAATTTGTTTTCAAATATATTATTAAAGAAATAGAATTTTGATGTCACAACACATAGTATCAATAAGATTGTATATAAAAAGAGTATGAAGTAAGATAATTCTTACCTCCATTATCCATTATATATAGATAGTAACTACTATTCTAATAGATAACTTCTATCCTTTTATAAATACATCCATTCAAAATTCTATTAAGATTATTTATTAATATCTTATCTACTATAAAGATATGCCTTTACCATATTTTTTATATTGTTAATATCTTTGTTTTGTTCATCTTCCTTATCTCTTGGCCTTCTTATGTACCAAGAAACAATCCTTTGTCTATTATCGATTTGTTTAAGGTATTATCTTCTATAAAATAATTTATTTTATTTTTATTTTTACTTATTTATTTTAACAATTCTACTTTGCTAATAGTCAAAGGCTTTCAATCCTAATGTCTTTGTTAATATGTGATGTCTATTCTTTATTAATACCTTTTCAACAAATCAGCAAGCATGTCTTCTATTACACAATACTTCATATCAATTACTCCCATTTCAATCTTCTCTCTTATAAAGTAATGTTGAATGTCAATGTGCTTGATCTTCAAATGATGTTTTGAAAACTTTGTAAAAGCAAGACAACTTTAATTACCATATTTCATTAAAGTTGCTTCAAATTATACAATTTTAATATTCTCCAAAATTTATCTTAGCCATACTACCTCTATTATATTATAGCTTACTGTCATGTACTCTGCTTCCATTGTAGACCTTGCAATTGTTGGTTCCCTCTTGCAATTTCATCAAATAACTCCCATTCCAACCAAGAACACATATTCCATTGTTGATCTTCTATCATTTACATTTCCATCTCAATCCATATTACAATAATTATACAAAGTAATGATATCATCTCTAAGACACAATTTGAAGTACAAAGTGCCTTTTAAGTACCTCATGGTTTTTTTGATGGTTGCCTAATGAATTGATTAAATTGATCAAATCATTAAAATAAAAGATGACAATCAATATAAACTCATTTGATTGCATTACATATAAGGAATAATCAGTATTATTCTTTACAAACTCCTCATTTAAAAAGAATGTGTTAATATATTGGTATCATACCTTTCGTAATTGCTTGAGCTTATAAAAAGATTTCTTCAACTTACAAACAAAATTTTATTTTTCTTCAACAAATATTTGAAATTAATCCATGTAGATATCTTTTTTTCAAATTTTCATTCAAAAAAGTCAACTTCACATCTATTTGATATATCTCTAAGTCCATTGTTACTTCAATTGCCATAATGGTTCTAATAGTGGTGAATTAGGCCATGGGAGCAAATATCTTATTAAAATCAATACCAATAACTTGTGAGTATCCTTTGGCAACTAATCCAGTCTTATATCTCACAAAATTGTCTATTGCATCTCTTTTGATTCTAAACATCTAATTACAACCAATTGAAGATTGATTTGGTAGAAATTGAGTCAATTTGCATGTTCAATTGTCCATAAGTAATTGGTACTCTTCTTCTATGGCCTTTTTTCTATTTCATTGTATTATATAAATTCAATGAATCAATAAGAAATATAATATTTATAAATTCTTTATTTATTTGAAGAAAAATATGACTCTTCTACCATTCACTAGATTATTTTTTTTCTTCTTAATAGATATCTCTTTTTACTTGATAAAGATTCACCTTTATGCATTCAAAGGTCTCTTACAGGCTTCTTATCTCTTAAAGATTTTTTCTTCACATTCAAAGGTTGATACTTCTCATTATCAACACCTTTAATATTTTGATTGTCTTCATTGCTAATTCTAGCCATTGTACATATATTTTGGTCTACCTTCTTTGGTTCTTCATTTTTATTTGTATTTTCACTATTTTCAATCTCATTATCTTTTTTTTATTTTTTATTTTTTAAAATTAAAGATGTATCTATAAATATACCATTATTTTTTAAAAAATACATCTCTAAGTATTCACAAGTATTTTTATGCTTCAAAAACTATACATCATGGCTTTTGATGATCTTCTTAGTTTCTAAATACATTAGTGTATATGCCTTGATATCTTTAGAATATCCAAAAAATATATATTTTTCATCTTTTATATGAAATTTGGATATTATAAAATGTGGTATCTTTGCATAAGCAATACATTCAAAAGTCTTTATATGTAAACTACAAGATTTTTTGCTACTCCAAGTTTCATATAAAATCATTGATGTAACTATACTTTTAAGGCATCTATTCTTTATATACATTATATTTATCATGACTTCTGCATAATATTTATATCCAAGGTTTTGTATATGAAGCATACTCCTTGCTATCTCCATAATAGTATGATTTTCTTTTTTCAACAACTCCATTTTGTTGTGAACTATAAAGAATAGAAGTTTATCTTTTAATACCTTAAATCTTCAAGAGTCTATCAAAATACTTTGATACATACTCACATTTTTATTTTTTACATAATATTTTGATCTTATATTCATATTACTTCTCTACAAGTGCTTTAAACTCCTTAAATCTTAAGAAACAATCACTCTTGGCTTTAAAGATGTAAATCCATATCTTTCTTAAAAAACCATCAATAAATGTGATATATTATCATGCTCCTTCAATTGATGGTGTCTTCATTGATTCACAAATATTAGAATGCATAATATCCAATAATTTCCTAGAATGTACTATAATCCCATTTGGCAATGAAGTCTTTTATTGTTTGCCTAGTATACAACCTTTATAAGTAAGTGGCATGGCATTGTAGCTAAATTGACTAAAATCCAAGCCATTTACTATGGATTGGAGCTCCTTCATGCTTTTGGCATTCAAATGATTAAGTTGTTGATGCCAAATTTCAAACTTATCTTAATCTTTTGGAAACTTAGCAAATGTTTCCACTTCAACTCCATTGAACTTCTTATAATTAATAAAGTAGAGGTTTCCAATCTATAAAAAAAATTAGCATCATCTTATCTACTCAATGTCTATACAAAGCATCAATTCTTGTCGAATTGAACCTTACAACTATGTAATACAAGTTTTTTTTACCAAAAGAAGGTTCTTCTTTATCTTTGGCACATATAATTTTTTTTTTAATTTCATCCTTCACAATATTTTTTACAATAATGGAGCCAATTCCAATGGCTTGCACCATGCTATTGTTTTCCAACCAAAATTTTGTTGCTAGAATTGCTTCATAAATATCCAATAAATACTTATATCATATCATGTGCTTAATAGTATCTAAATACACAATCCACTTAGACATTGCAATAATAGAGGTTTCTTTATTTACCATGAAAGTATGATTATCTTCACCAAAGTTATCATAAGAATTATTTATATTCTTATTTATTTTCTTAGTCTTATAATAATTCTTTACAAAATAGTCTAATTTTTTATAAATGTAGAAATTTTTCATATTACTTTTTAAATTATCATATTAATAAAATAGCTACCTTTGCTTTGTCTTAGAAATAAAGCCAAATCATCAATTTGAAGTTTTTTTTTTTTTAATTACTTCATAAGTAAATTTTAATATGGCATATTTCACAGTAAGTTCTTTCATGTTTATAGACTTCAATAATACAATGAAATAGTTATAGGATTCTAAAAGGTTTATGAGCAATTTTGACATAATGTCCTTATTGTTAGTTGCTTTGGCAACAACTTTTAGTTGATTTGCAAGTAATTTTACCTTATTGATATAAACCATGAGATTATTTCCTTCTTCTATCTTTACTATTAAGAACTTCTTCTTTATTTATAGAATTTTTGCAAGGTTTCTATTCTCAAAGATGTTGTCAAGAATCTTTTATGCTTCCATCAATCCATTACAAGCAATTACATGTAAAAAATTGGCATCATCAAGATTTGTAGCAATCAATCCAAAAGCCTTTCTTTCATGATGTTTATATTCTTTTTTTTACCTTGACATTAGTAACATTGCTTGGAGGCTCTTCACTTTCATCAATAATGTGCTAAAAATTCAATGAAGCCAACAAAAGCTTTAATTTCTTCTTCCAGTGGTAGAAGTTATCACCTCTAAATTTCTCAATCATTCTTAAGCCTTCACCTTTACTTGAAGTCATCTCTAAAAAAGAGATTTATGAAAAAAAAAAAAAATAACAATAAAAATATAAGATAAATCTTTCAAAATCAAGATAAAGATATTTCTACCTTAAAAATCCAAAATGACTTCTTCATGAGTAAATTAGTGATTCCACTCTTTAATCACTCTCAAATTTATTTATAAGACTTTTCACAAGTCTTATATTTTATCTAAATCATTTTTATAAGCTTTGCTATTTTTTAATCACCTCTAATCTTACATAACACTTTTAATCCCACAAAATATCTTTTATCACTATAAAAGAACATCTTAAGAAATTTATCACATAAAAGTTCATTGTTAATGCACTAATGATATAACTTACCAAAGAAACATAATACTAGTATTCTAAAATATCATTCTAAGGTATCTCATAACTTCCAAGACTATGAATGCACTTAACAATAAGAGCAAAACTACATCAATTAGATATAAAAGTGAGATTAAAAGTTATTAAATTCAAATATTAGCAACAATCATAAGATTTATTCTTCACAATAAAAAAGACTTAAAACAACTTCAAAACTCACCATTTAAGGTAAAAGTAGGCCCATAACCTATTGAAGCAATAGAACTTTGAAGTCATAATACACAACATCAGTAAGGTTGTATACAAAGAGAATATGAAGTAAGATAACTCTCACTTCCATTATCCATTATTTATAGGTGGTGGTTGCTGCCTTAATAAACAACTTCCATCCTTTGATGAATACATCCATCTAGCATTCCATCAAAACTATCCATTGATATTTTATCTACTATAAAGATATATCTTTAGTATATTTTTTATATCCTTAAGATTTTTTGTCCATTCATCTACTTTGTCTCTTGGACTTCTTACATATCAAGAACAAATTTTTTGACCATCAACAACTTACTTAAGATAATATCTTCTATAATTTAATTTATTTTATTTTTACTTTTATTTATTTACTTTAATATATACTATAGTTGTTAAAAAAATTATTATTAAAATCTTAAATTCACTTCAATCCGATTAATAAATGATAACAAATCTTTAAAAACTTTATTGATTCTATAAAATCTAAATTTTAAGATTTTAAGTCTCTTGAATTTTAATAATTTTTAATGTAACTATTTAATCAAGCTTCAACATATAATACACATTTAATACAACAAATTTTCATCTACAAATTTGCTACAAATCTCACAAAATTCTTCAAAATAATAATCTTTTTTATTTCACAAGAACTAGAGTCATCTTAAACCAATCTTGACTTTGCAAAGCTCTTATAGAGTTGTTACAAATTCTAATCATCCAAAATCAATGCCATAGAATTTTTTTCTTGCCAACTTCAAAATTCCACTTTGCGATCAATAAAAGAATCTTAAGTTTGTCATAAGGATGCAATTGTGTGCCTTGGGGCCTGATTTTAACCTATGTTCATAACCAATCTTCTCCAAGTATCAACATTTAGTTTATTTTAGATATTTTTTTTATTATAATATACTTTTTATTTTTATCTTAAGTTCTTTGTGATACCAGTTTTATTAATCTATCTAATTTTATAAAAATAAATTATTATTATTTTTAAATTTCAATATCTTCTTAATTATTATTTATATTTTTAAGATAGTTTTTTAATATATTTTAAAATAAGATCTTCTATAATGTAATATTTTCTTCTCTCTTTTATCCATTAATTGTATTACAAAACAACAATACTTACTTTGTGTATTTTATTAAAAAATTAAGTATTGATATAATGGCTTATTTTCTTATTTTCTTATTTTTTATATACCAAGCTTTAATCTTGCTAAGAATACAACATCAAATTTCTTAATCAAATTTAAATTTTTTAATTAAGATATTTTAATATTATAAAAAAGCTATATTATTTAGACAATGTAATGATTTTAGAATCAACTTAAATTATCTTATTATATCCTTCATGACCAAAATTTATAAAGTCTTCTTATTTAATCTATAGAAACCAAATTCAAGCTATTCTAAAAGTATTAGATTATTTCAAGGATACAAGATTTCTTTAAAATATAAATTTCTTTCAATTTAGATCTTTTCAATAATACTAGGCTATTCAAGTTGATCAAAATACAATAATAATCAAACTTTGGTTGAATAAGCTTATTATTATAATTTCTTTCTTTTCTTTGTTTTCTTTGTTTTATGTTGGCTTAGAACTTGGTATACAAAAAAACAAAAATAAAGGAGATGCAAATTTAAAAGCATTACAATAGTATAAGAAAATTGCATAAAAAATACATTGTAGATATTTAACACAAAAGCAAATACACTAGAGACATGCATCAAGAAAAGAAAAGAAAAGAAGAGAAAAACATTAAAAAGAACTAAAACAATGTTAATGTCATAATGTCAATATATATATGGTTGCCATGTGTTGTCTTAGAAAATCTAAAATAGTTATCTCTTCAAATCTAATTTTAATTTTAAAACTTAGATTATCTAAAAATATTATATTTTTTTTAGTAATTTTGGGCTTTCTAAGTTGAACAATCTATGTTGGTAGCTAGACTTAAGATATATATTTTTTGTTATTTTTTTCCTTCTTATCTTCTACATAATTAGTTCAAATCTCAATTTGAGATATTGAGAGGAAAAAAAGAAAAAGAAAGAATATGGTTAAGAGAATTACATTACCAAAAAATAATTCTATCAAAGATACACAAGATACAAGTAATATAGATATAAGCATACCAAAAATATACTTGAGATTAGATTTTTTTTTTTTTTTTTTTTTTTTTTTTAAGAATAAGATTATGCCAATGCAAAAATATTAAATCGCAAAATTGCAACTTTTGTTTTTTTAAGTTAGATATTTTAGCCCAGTAGCTAATTTGTGTAGTTAAACTTAGCTTATGTAAATCTTTTGAATCGCTTCAATGATAAAAAAAAAAATTAATAACATTAGATTGTCTAAATCAGAATTTATTTTTATTTGAATAAATATATTAATAATTTTTTATTATAAATTTAAAGTTTTGTGCAAAAAAACATAAAAAAGAGAAATAAGCCGCTTTACAATAATTTATAAAGATTGCATTAAAGATACTTAAGAAATAGACAATATACAAGCAAGAATTGCAAAACAACATTGCAAAAGAAGAAAAAAAATTAAAGGATGTTATTGTTATCAAATTAAAATACAACGTGTTGCTATATTAAATCTTAAAAAATCTAAATTTTTTAAGGCTCTGTAATCTAATCTAAGAAAGTAAACCTAGATTGCCTAAAAAATATTTAATTTCACTTATAGTATAAATATTCTTAATAATATTAGATTTCTTTAGTAAAATAATGTACAA
The DNA here is from genome assembly GCF_059467195.1 of Physcomitrium patens. Lineage (NCBI taxonomy): Eukaryota > Viridiplantae > Streptophyta > Bryopsida > Funariales > Funariaceae > Physcomitrium > Physcomitrium patens. The sequence goes on along the minus strand of NC_143417.1, from coordinate 3,250,056 downwards.
AAAATCTAATTTATTTAAATAAATTTTATATTGTCTTTTGCTTCTTTGAAGGTCAAAGCTTGATGTAAAAAGATAAGAATGAGAAGCTTGGGGCATTATGACAACATATAGAGATAACATTAGAAACATCTTTATGGTATAAAATATATAATAAATGCAACAAGAGACATGAAATAGGATGCAGAAAGAAAAAAAAATACTTAAAAATATTGAAGCAATGTAAATACTATAATGTTAAATTATCTCTTATTATTGCATTTTATCTTAAAGGCTCCAAGTTTTTTTGACCTATTAAAATTTGGATATTTAAACTTAAACTATCTAGAAAATATTGTAGTCTTATAATTTTTTTATATATAATACTTGGTTTCTTTAATAATAAAAGGCTACCAAGTTATTAGGTTGTTTTAATTATACAAATTTTATTTAAGTTGGCTAGTCTATATAAGAAACATAATTTAAATTAAATAAATTTATGATTGCTTTAATAATAAAAGGCTACCAAGATATTATGTTGGTTTAATTATACAAAGTTTATTTAACTTCACTATTCTATATAAGAAACATAATTTAAATTAAGTAGATTTGTGATTTTGTAAGTGTTATTTTTTTTACCTTTTCTACAAAAAGATAAAATCTAATACAGAAAACAGAAGCAAAAAAAGAAGATTGGAAGCATTAATATGGTTTTTATAAATTTCATTAAAGATACATAATAAATATGCAATGTTAAAGAAATAATACCAAATAAATGAAACAAAAAGAAGAGAAAAAAATACCAAAAATATATTGAAACAATGTTGATAAAATAATTTTGAATTGCATATTATTATCATATTTTCTCTGTTGCTACTTAATTTTTTGGCTTATCTATTCTAATCTAAGAAACCAAATTAAGATTTTTATATATATATATATATATATATATATATATAAACTTAATAATATAATATTTTAAAATAAAATTAATTTTCATAATATTACTAAGCAAAAATTATTAGTAATCTAATTTCAAGTAAAAAAATTAACTCTTAATTCATTTACAAAAAAATTAGAACTTTCTAAAAAAAATTAAAAAGAAAGAATTGGTGGCATTACAATGATATATAGTTATTGCATAAAAAAATATGAGAATATAACATAAATGCAAGCACATTTAAGACATGCCTTAAGGAGTAAAAATATACAAAAAAAATGCTTAAAATATGTTCATATTACAATGTTGATTTATATTATATTATACTTTTTGTATTTAGATAGTCAATTTAGTCTTCTTCTTAGTCTATTCTAAATAACTAAGCCTTAGATATCTAAAATAATATTATAATTATTTGATTATATAAGATTTTATAAAAATTCAAGATTATCTTGCTATTATAAGGCTTCTTAATAATATTAGATATCCAAGTTAAATAGCCAAGATTTATTGTTAGACTTTGATTGAAGAAAATTATTGTTATTTCTCCAATAATTAACTTGGAGCATAGACATAAAGCATAAAAGAATGATAGGAAGAAAGAGATAAAAATTAAAAGTATTAAAGATATTACAAAATAAAGAAATTGCATCAAGGATATATAAGAGATATACAACAAAAAAATAGGTATGAATTAAAAAAATAAAAATAAAAAATATATATTTGATAGGATTGAGGATATATTGAAATATGTTTATATATATATATATATATATATATATATATATGTGTGTGTGTGTGTGTGTGTGTGTGTGTGTGTGTATATATATATATATATATATATATATATATATATTCCAAATTACCTAAAATTTTAGGATATGTTATACAATAAGGGTAATCAAAATTATATTATTTAAAAATATTAGACTATTCAAATAATACATATATTACTTCCACCAATCCATCTTAATTAGCAAATTATTTTAAAGTTTAAAAAAAATAGATACAAGAAGTTATTAAGATTAGATAATTTATTTAATCATTTAAATATTTATTAAGATTTAGAAGGTCTTAAATTTTACAAGTGTATTTTTAAAGAAAAAATCATATAAATAGAGTCTTAATAAGTCTTCAAAGAAAATATCATAGTTTGTTTAATTTTTTTAATTATGATAATTAATGTTATTTATTGAGACCAATTTCTAAAGTGGTATTTTATTCTTAAGTATTATTTAGTATAAAATCATAAATATTAGATATTAGATAGAAATAACATGAAAAAAACATCATAATTTTTTAATTATTTATTTAAAAATTTAAGATATTTAGTTGATTTAAATTCATTTTATTAATATACAAAATCACTAGGGTATGATAAATTAGTTTTTATTTTATGTTAGAATCTTAGAAAAAATATAAGATTTTTTATAATTTAATTAGAATTTATCTTAAGATTTAATAAAAAAAATTAAAAATTTTCAGAACATATTTTCAAGACTTCTGATTAAAATCATTATACTACTTTGGAAGGCCATAATGAAGAATTGGAGCAAGATTTAAATACTCCAAATTTTTTGTAGGCTAATTTGATATTTTAAAATATCATAGAAAAGTATAAAAAAATTTAAAAATATATTTTACTAATAGAAAATAGGATGTCTAAGAATCTAAGTAGTAGTGATATGAAGGGAGGTGCATATATTGCATATAGATTGTAGCACCTTAGATATAGATAGGAAGACAAGTCTACGGCATCTTGGCCCCTTTCTCACACTCTATATACCACTTGAAAGTTTTGGTGGGACTCAAATCCTTGACTACTTCAAAAAGTTATTTTAAAGATAAAATCTAATTACTTCATTTTTATTTTTTACTTCATATTATTAAATTTTCATAACTTGCACACAATAAATTAGATTTATATTTTTTATTTTGAAAATAGAAGAATAATCTACACAAATATATTGTAAAAAATTAATATTATTTTTTACCAAGTAAAAATCTAGTGAGCAGATTTTAACAAATCTTGGAGTGTATTTGTTTAATTTTCTTTCTTTCAATTTTTTTTTCCTTCTTTTTTCCTTGTTTCTTGTTGATTCACTTCTCACTTCATACCACCAATTACAAAAAAAATCTTAGTTAAGGCCATCATCTACTTTAGAATGAGGGATAAATATTATCCTTAAAACATGATTTTCTAATACTATTTGGCTATCCAATTCTAACAACCCACTTTAATAAACCATGTTTGGTTTAACAGATTTGCTACATTCTCTCCCCTTCCCTACTAACAACAAGGTCAAAACTAGACATAAGAGAAGAAAGAATAGAGAGAATAAAGGAGATCACTTCAGCATATGGAAATCAATCAAAGGTACATAAAAGACATACAACATTGAAGTAATCATTTTTAAAACATGCAATATAAAGAAGATAAGATATATCTATAACAATTAAGATTACATTGAAACCACTATGCTAAGTTACGTATTATTGCCATTTCTGAAGGAGAATTGCACTTAAAATCATTTTAAACACAAAATTTGTAAATTATTTCTTTCATCAAATATCAATCAATTATTTAAATAAAAGAGCAAATCATTTAACATTTTGTGAAGTATTGTGTTTGTTCCACAATTTTAGTGTAATGGTTTTTTAGTTTTTTAATTTATTTATAATTTATTCTTGAAAAAATTCTAAGAATAAAGAAGATTTCAGCCACAACTCATCATTTGGAAATCTCCACATCAATGAAGGCCATGCATGTTGTTTTCCAAAATCTAAAGAAACAATGTTCAAACTTCAAATGATCACAATGTCATAATTATTGGACCCTCTGCAAAATTGGTACTGAATACCCGACAATAGAGCGTAGCTATAGTATCGACCTCCTGCCATTGGATTCCTAGTTCTAATCTGTCTTAAATGTAAATATTATGCAGTATTCCAGACTATAATTTTCTTTCATTAGCTTTAAGCGTAATCAAAAGCCTTGTGAGACACACATTCCTGTCTACAAAAACAATTGCAGAATGTTGTCAAACCACCTGCAAAGAGTCCAAATGCGCAATTATCATTGTTTGGGAAGTCACAGGGTCTACTCAAAAGGACCATGCTTGAACCCAATATTCATATTTACCTGAACACTATCTACATGCATGAATGCATTGATCACTGTCGAAGTGGCTGTATCATAGCAAATACTACTGGTAATTTTACCGTAACACAAGACTGCACCTACCAACACTATCACGTTTACGATCTAATATCACAGTCGATCACCCATGTCACAAAAAGAAGGTTGTCCGCAAAAAGTTTACATCACTATACAATGTCAGTCACTGCAGTTTATCTGTGCTAGTATCTGAACATTATGTTGCACATTCTTTGGGACCTTCAGCAGCGCCGCCCTTGACAACCTCCTTGGCTATGTCCTCAACCTGTGCACATGTTTTGTTATCTTCAGCTGCAGCACCCTCGGCGACCACTTTGGCTGGGTCTGCAGACTGTGCGTATGCAGTGATGATGGATTCACCAATACCTTCCCCAGCAGCCTCCTTGGTCGTCTCCACTTCCTGAGCACTTAGTTTGTTAGCCCCAGCAGCAAGTCCTGCTGCAGCCTGTTTGACGGCAGCTACGTCATGCGCATTCTTCACCATTGTTTCCACTCTCCTCTCAGCCTTTTCCACCACAAGCTCCCACTCCTCTTGCAGCTCCGCTAAATCTCGTCTCATAAACTCTACAGCTAAACAAGTAGCCCACACAGCTTCCCACTCCAGCTTCGAAAGGGTCGCTGCGGATTGTTTGCATATCTCGCCGAGCTTCACGTTCAAATCCTCCACAGTAGAAGAAAAAAGAGCAGCAATGTCAGGAACGAGGGGGAACGAGCCATCAAAAGCCTGGTGCTGCAAAAGACAATATAAACGCTCGTGCGGGTCAATTGGCGTGGGTGGTACTTCGACATGTTGTGCCCCCTCCTCCAATTCCCCACCAAATCCCTGTCGTGGACACAAATCGCAGTCGGTCGGAGGTGTAACATCATTAGGAGATGCCTCCGATTCGTTGTCGGAGTTCATCACCTCCGACTTCGGAAATTCTTCAAGTTCAGTCAGATTGCCAGCCGTGGAAGAACTGGATATATATGTGGTCGCTATTTCTACACAAGCAACCGGTTCACAAATATAAGAACATTTATACATAGCAGGCCGTGGGAAACTTATAGAATCATGGAGCGCAAATCCCATTTCGTCGTTACTGTCTTTGTACTCATCGTTGATAAGGCGCTGTTTGCTCTCGTCATCAATGGCCACCCAGCTGGTATACTTGCTGGACAGGTTGTAGCGAAGCGCAATGTCGAGAATATGCTGCTTCGCGATTCTCGACACATAATGGTCACTCAGTGGTACGTTCTTAAACTTCCTCCCTTGAGCCACCACGTGAATACCCAGTCTCTCCAGCATCTGCAGTTGCGCGGCCGGCGCGTCTTTTCCCAAGGCATGAACGTAGGAAGATCTTTCTTCCAGGTCCCGGATTAATGCGCGAGATGCTAGGCTATGTAACATGGTTTCTCCTTCCTGAACCGATTCGATGTTGATTTTGAGCTCCACAGGTCCGTCCTGGGACGTCCCTCGTAAAACAAGTTCTTTAGGAAGTGGTGCAGTAGATGACAGAATGGCGTGAATTGTGAACCTCGCGCCGCGGCTCAAGATTGGAGGTATGAATGGAGCCTGGTATATGGGGACGATGATATCAGGCGGTGGTAAGGTTGGGACGGGTGGAGGAGGCGAGGGCTCCTCAGGCGTCGTCGAGAATAAATTGATGGGCGGTGTGTTCCCGTCAGTCTCGTTGGAATCCGGCGCAACAGGCTGCGATGGTTCATCTTCAGCAATTTCTTCAACTATTACAAAACCGTCCACATGGTCTCCACTAGCAATGTCAACATCCCCGTAACCATTTGCTTCCGACCATTGCACGGCAACATTGGTGACAGCCGGCACTAGTGCGGACTTCAGCATATTGATCACCTTCTTCTCCATTCGCTCCCCTTCTACAATCAGCTGGGCGTACCCATCAGCAGCCCTTCCGACGGATTCAACAAGGTGGTGTGATACATTGGATCCGATGCCGAGAGAAAACACGCGCACGAAGTTATCGCTCTTTTCTTCTTTCTTGGCGTCTCTAATGCATTCAATCAAAGAGTCCACATCCCATATCTCTCCATCAGTCAGCAGGAAGATCTGCGTTGGGACGTCACGGCGGCGGTGTTCGAAAATCTCCTCAAACGCACTCATCATTTCGGTCCCACCCATGTCAGCCTCGAGTGCCTGTGCATAGCGAAGGCCCTTCGTCAAAGTCTCTTCATTGTATGGTGTAGACTTTGGAAATAGGGTTTTGTGGTTATCGCCAAATCCTATGATGTTGAAGTAGTGATCCTCGCAGGGAATGGATCTCAAAAACAGTTCCAATGCCTGCCCAGCCTGCTTGATGGGGGTGCCTTGCATTGAGCCGGACCGATCGACAACGAAGATGAGCTCTGATGATGACATTGGCCTAAGCGCAAACCGAGGTAAAAACGTAAGCGTAATTGCGTGAGTTCCATCTCTGGGGTGGCGTTCTACTAGAGCACACGGCTCGTTCAGCCCCAGGGCTTGGACGACAAGCACAAAGTCTTTTTCAAGAAAACTATCAGATGTCAAAGTCACTCTTGCTCGATTCGGTTCAAACGATTCCGCGGTAGGAGTCTCCCCAGAGCTGTTGCCGAGATGGACTTCAATGGTGTGAGAAGGAGATTTGATGGATGTGATGGCCTTCGACATGGCACAAGACATGTTCACTGAGAGTAATTTGAAGGGAGGAGGGAGTTCCAGGTTCACTTCCGGTGCAGGCCAGCCATAACGAGGCGCTATGACTGTTGGCAAGACAAAGCGGACCTGATTCTCTTCTGCATCGTGTTTCATCTCGGACCAAAGTGTGATTCGAATGATGATAGCCGTTGACGCTGGAATGTTGCCGATTGATGTCTGGAAAACATCGGGAGACTCCTGCTCCAAGAGACTGGCCAGTTTCCCTGCACTCTTCGCTTCTTCGTATTCCTTCTTCGCAGCAGCCTTCTCCTGCACCTTGCCGACAATTTTCCTGCCATTCACCTCTGCTTCGAATCCCACCACAGCCGCGCCCTCGTACAAAGGAAACGTGTAAACTGCATCAATTCCAGCCTCTTTCTCCGGATTCAAAAAAGTCTGCTCCAGAGTGTATTGCGCTACAGCATCGCGGATATGGCCCGTCACCGACACATGTTGTAGCGGGACACTCTTACGAGATTCCCGACGATCTTCCTTCCCCTTGAAGTAATAGTATAGGTCACACATCTTGAAAACTTGAGCTCCTCGAACTGACTAAAAGCCTTCTAAAAAGATACAGCAACCCAGGATCAAAGAACCACCTGCACCCAAGGGATCTGTCCAAATGGGGCTTGTATCCTCACGGAAAGGGAACTGGAGCAAGTTGCAGAAGAAGTAGAGCACAATGCGATCTTATGCCAGCCAAATTGATCACAGAATCTGAAAGAAAACAGTCAATAGCTCAGATATGGGTCCCGACCAAGAATCAATACCTCCCTAGCAGCTGTTCTATACAATCCACCCCCTCAAACTGACACAACAAAGTTGGAAGCAAACTCCGTCACTGTGGTGGAGACCTAGCGAGATACGGAAAAAACGCGACCCAAATGAGCAACAACGCAATGCAGACAATCCGATTCCAAGCTCTAGCTGCATCACCAGCGACAAGTGATTGACAAGTGAAAGCAGCCCGAATTACTTGTACCCACTCGGACCTTGCAGCAGACGCAACACAATGCTCGTGCACCGCCGGCGGCGAAAAATCGTCAGTTCTGTTCCACCTCATCGTGTCATATCCTTTGCTTCCAAGTCTGAAGATCCACGTTTGGTGAGAATCCAACTCAGAGGACGCATCGAGCCACCAAAGTGCGTCACCGACAAGGAACAAACCGACGGGGTTCTGTTCATCGCGAAGACTGAACCTGCACGAAAGGCGCCCACGTTACTTAGGTGCGTGGACCCCAATGCTTTTTTAAAAGCCGGCTGCTGACACAATCTATCCGTGAATGCATGAGGATGTTGTTGCTCTCTCCTGATTGTGTCGACCTATTCTTCGCCGCCCCAGCTGATAAGTTCCAGGGTGGGGCGCCATCTGTGTCACGGCAGGGGAACCCTGCTGCACTGTATCTCGCGTAGACCATTGGTGTTCCATAAAAAGGTGCTCTTCTCATGCCGCGTGAACAACATGATGCAACAAAATAGTGTCACAGTGGATGATAGACTTGATTCGTTCATATTTTAATGCTTCGTTTTATCTCTGTTTTCGCATTGCATCTGGACAGGGATAGTATGCATTCTGTCACGGATGAGGCCAGCGTCCGAGCACTTTCATGTTGGGTGAGGAGGATATGTTAAATGTTGCGACAAAATTTTCTTCAAGGCAATATATGTATGGATTCTACACTTTTATCTTATCATAATTGGATTTTTTTTTTTTTTTTTTTTTTTTTTTTTTTTGTTTTTCTTCTTCTCTTAGATGACTTGTAAACTTACTCTTGTTGCCTTCAATTAATATTCACCAATAATTTTGCTCCATCTTGCTATTATCTTCTTAACAAGTCTTCTTCAATAGTTTTGATAAAGTACTCTCTTATTAAATTCTTGATTCATTGTTAAACTATCACTCACTCATTCATCTACTTTGATATCTTCCTATTGATTTTATTTTATTTTATTTTATTATTTATTTAGTTATTTTTTATTTTATTTTATTTTTATTTTTTTTATCTATTAGTTTAGCTTAGTTTTAAGATTCAAAAAAATTGATCAACTAAAAGTACTAGATTTAGCCAAAATCAAAACTTTATATTTTTAATATTTTTAATTTAAAAAAATTATATAGTAGAGTTTTAATTTAATTGATGTAACCAATTAGATCAATAATATAAATATATCTATATTTATATGTATATATGCATTTGCATGAATATATATAGAGGAATGATAAAGGGATCCATTCTATCTTAACCATCATTACACCCTTGTAGCTCCCATCTCTATTTCTAGCTATTTCTCATTTCCAATTGTTATTAAGAATAAGAGCGAGGAATAAGAAACATTGGAAATATGAGCGACAGTAAAGAACAAGAGAACAATTAAGAACAAGGATGTAATTGAAAAGATATAATGATGGTTTAAACATGTGGATTGATTCAGTAAAAATTTGGATCACTTTGTCATTTCCTTATATATGTATATATATATATATATATATATATAATTTCATATGTTGTAATTTATCTTAATGCTTCTATATAAAAGTATTATTATAAATATATAGACTTTTATATAGACTTTTATAATTTTTTATATATAGTAGCAATTTAAAGATTTTTTTTTTTTTTTTTTTTTTTTTTTTTATCATTCATCATGCATAGCAATTATGGTTTAATAAGAAATAGTAATGATTTGATAAAGCAAAAAGAAAGAAATAAAACAAATCTTTTGCATAGTCTTTTTAAATTAAGCTCAATCTTTAATATGGTTTCTAGACTTCATAAATTTTGTTCTTTAATGTATATTAATTTGCACATTAAATTATTAAAATAATCAAATAAAAACTTTTATCTTTATAGAAATTCTACACATAAGAGAGTCTTTCTATAAAAGCTTGATCAAAATTGTTTTTAGTAGTTTTTGCAATAATCTAAAAAATAATCTTCAATACTAATATTTTTATATATATTAAAAGCTAAGACTAATCAAATCTTATTGTTTCTTCTTTCAAAGATATTTTTGTATAATTTTTATAAAAAATTATAAAATTAATACAACTTGTTAAAAAAAAATATTTAAAATTAATTTAAAAATATGTTAAAATTTATTGTTTGTAAAAATTAAATACAATTTTTAGATAGTACCATTACATCCTATAAGTTATATTTTATCTACCTCAATAATGCAATTTTTTTGGTATTGATATGAATTTTGACATTAATAATTAAATCTTTGTAAAAATAACCAAAATAAAAATACTATTATATTCTTATAAAAGATAAGAATTAAAAATTAAATAAATAAATTCACACACACATAAATAAACACCTTATTATTATGCTTCTTCATAAACACAAGAAATATATATATATATATATATATATATACAATATTTTATATCTTTTAAAATCATAAATTTTCATAAGTTATACTTTTATAGATTTAAAGCTAAATGTTGAAATTTCAAAAGATGATTTTTTAAATAGAACATTAAATTAAAGGATCTATTCAACAAGTTCTTTATTGATAATCTTTATTTTAAAATTTTCTAATTTATTTTTTAAAAAAAATTCTAAATAATTATTTCTTTGACTTTCATACTTGAATTTTATTATTTTATATGCAACTACCATATTTTTAAAAATAGTTTGGATGTATGACTAGTTTACTTTTAATTTGCAAGTAAAATATATAAATTGATTTGATAAAATTCATGAAATCTATAATTTACAATAATAAGTATTATTTGACATTAAATTTGTAATAACCTCAAACTACCAAAATATGGCAAGTTGATACGAAGAGGTTAGCAATTGTCATATCTTAACTATGATGGCTTTAAACACAAAGATAATGATCATTGTAAGTTTGGAAAATAAATAAATAAGTAAATAAATACAATTGACATTTATTGAGGTTATTACAAATTATTTTAATATATGTATTGACTTTTGAAGGATTTACTACCAACATGAAACAAATTATCTTGTGTACATGATCTATTTCTTTTCTATTTTAATAAAATAATACTTAAAAAAAATTAATGTTATAAGTATGTATTTCTCAAATTTTAAATTACTAATATAATATCTAGAATTTAATAACACAACTCAGCTCTTACTTTATATTTCCACTATTCAACTTAATACCAACATCCAAAATTTATTAAATACAACAACAATTTTTTTTCATTATCAATGGACAATTAAAAAGCAAGTTGCAGTTATTTAGTTTTATACTATTTTTTATAAAACACTAAATACTTCAAAATGCTTCTCTTTATTTTATGATACGCTACAGTAAAAAAATTGCATTCCTCTGGCTAAGATTGGGTCATAACGTACCTAGTTAAACAAAATGATAAATCAGTCTTTTAACTGAAAACATAACGGTAATATATTTTACACCACGCCTTGGATGTCCACAACAAAACGATGAACTGTAAAATGAACAATCAAAGGTTATTGAACAAGTTTCGAACCCAAATTGCATCAATTAACAAAAAGACAAAGTAATCAAGGTACAAAAGAATGACACAAATTGATTAATAACTACTCTTGACAAGCATTCATACACCTTATTCATCATCTATCATGAGCTGGCATTTAATTTAATATGCACACTTGAACAATGAACAAAATGAGATAAGTTTCGTTGCACATTCGGAGATGGATGTATTGACTGATTAGATTGTAAAACAAAAACGATAACATATTAGTCATGGATATTATATAAAAATATATATGCTCTCCTTGTCCAGAAACTGTGATATGTTCCGATCATGATAGAACCAAGCAGTGAGTCGCATTACATGTTTTCCTGGACTACCAAAAAAATAGGTTTTACGATAAATAAATAAATGCTTCGACAGCACTATCCAGGTATTTCCAACAGCATTGTATGACGATAACTACAACTATAAAAAATTACCTTTTTAATCCATTTTGCACAGGCGTGGTCTATTAGCAAGATAACGACCTCGTGATCGAATCATTGCTACAACACTACCTGTCATACCTGCCAGCACGAGTGTGCACAGATACTGGTATGCATCCGAGCCCACTGTACAAAATACCGTAGGAGAGATCCCAGGGTCCATTTGAGCAGTATTTTGGAATGAACCTTGATGCTCAATATCAATCAGAAAAAGAAATGCATAACTTCTTTTCATTTTTCAAAACAAATAACAATTATTTATTTACTTTCTGCGATTCTCTTTAAAAGAAAACGAGGCCTTACATTGTCGGGCAGTGATACTGGTGAAGTAAGCACCCACCACAATTGCAACTAAAGCACCTGGAAACTGCAATATAAACAAAATGGGTAAACCATCAGAACTTTAGTTGAAGAATTTTTTCATAGCTCAAGTTCTTTTATAAATAGTTCTAATGAAGTGCTTCTTACCGCAACAGTCTCGATCAAGGTAGTCTGAAGATGTAAGGCATCTCCAAGGGGATGGCCAGCGACAAGATCAATGCTATCCTGTAAACTCAGACACGATCACAAACCTTAAAAGGTTAATCTCACACACACCAACGCACACATATGTCTGAATGTGTATATATGTATACATATATATGTGCCAATACGTATGTACTAAAACAACTCTTAGAGTCTTCATTGAAATTACAGCAGCATGAAGTTAGATTCTGGCGAGCTTAAACAAGTTCAAACAAGTACTAAAGCTTTAAAATTATACAAAAGTGAAGTACATAACAGACCCACAAGGCCAACCAAGTTTTTGACGGATTGGCAACATATGTTGACATTTGTGGGAATAAAGGTTTCGAAAAATAAATCTACGAACGCAAACCTGTTTGATCCCATCTCGGAAGTTGTTTAGGTAATAGCGAGCAGCAGAGCTAAAAACGTCTTGAAGACGACCTTGAGTTGTCCGTCGGCCAAATCTGTTCAAAATGGCTAAATGACTTTAGACAAGTAGCCACAATGTTTAAACTCTACAAAAATCCTACAATATGATGACTAATATCAGTTCCTAGGATGTTTAAAACAGAATCTTGAAGTCCGTAAGTTTAATAAATAGGCACACCTCACAAAGTCCCCCCCTCAGAGCCCTGGTTCCAGAATATTGAATGCTTATTTCGTCTCCATGATCAGCCCATACTGAATTCAAGCATGAAGACTATAAGTACTCGAATATGCACTGAAATGTCATACAGAATAATATACAAAATACAGAAACGACGAGATAAAACATAAAAAGCAAAAAACAGTATGTCGAAACAGTGGTCCTCTGATGTCTATCGCTTCCTGTGCTGAAAAAAATTTAGTTAACTGCAATGGTTTTGTGCAAACAGATATGAACGAGATCTTACAAAATTTGACCTTCCCCTCAAAATCCTTGAATTCGGCGAAAGTATTGGTTGAATCAAAAATACCAATCCGTTGCAATTGAACCTCAAGAGCCTTCCGTCCAAGCAAACTCTGCGCATTGAACACACTCTAAGTAACAAACACATATGGAGGGAAAGAGGCTATTCACAGGTATTCTAGATACTCATCTAGTAAACCTACATCCGTAAAGTAAGATACGGAGAGCAAGGACAAACCTGTGTAACATTTGTACGATCCAAACAATCAATACAGTTGGTTCTGATCACTCCCTTCTGCTCTTGCACTATCTTACCCTCCAGATCTTGCAAGTGATACCTGTTCAATACAGAACCAAACAGACAACGGAAATCATCCTCAGTATGAATTCGAAAAAGCTGAAGGCTAACTACTAAGAGAAATTCAACCATATGATTACCACTGTAGGCAGTAAGCACTTCCCTAAGAATGCGGCAGTAGTAAGACCAAAACATCACTCCTACCCTTGCTTCATCAAGTTCTCTTGAATTTGATCATACAGAAAAGACAGCCGCTCGTAGTGGATATGACCACAAATCTTATTGAGATCGAATGGAAGATATCTACCAAAAAAAGCACCGTATCATGTTAGGCGTGCGCCAGTTGTAACAGTTATAGTTTATTGTGATCATACCGCCTGAATTGAGATCCTTGAACAGATCAATTACTATGAAGCCTAATGAACACACAAATAGGAGACGAGAGAGTTTTGACAAAGAAAGCGATCCAGCACCAGCACCAGCACCAGCAGAGATCCACGCAGTTCACTTTTAACAAGATCTAGTAAATCGTGAGTTCTAAAATGTTTGAAGAGAGCATAAACTTGCAAGGCTTAACCGACATTAACAGCCAACCTAATATGATCATTTGGAATTAGTTGCATGGCTTTTCCGAATGCGTCACTTAAAACACCTTCGCTACCTTGCTGGAAACACACACCTGGGATCATTAAAAAAACGGGAGAGCGAACCACCATTGTGTTGTCTTACCACTAATTTTATCCTCCAAATGGCAGTATCACTCTTTCAATATTTGAGATCTACACAAGTGTAACAACAAACTCAAAGATTTTAATCTTATTTTGAATACATTTAGATGTTCACGACATTTGTGATTAACTGGATCCAGCAAAAAGTTAACAGAGGCGTCCTGACAACTGTTGTGAGGGTATCGAGAATCATGCACAATGAGTGTACAAGAGGTCCGATGCACCAAAAACGTAGGTTCAAACTTAGGAGTCACGTACAAAAAAGAGCATCATCATCATCATCATCATCAACACAATCACCTACTCACATTTCATTTAACATCCTGCAAATCAAGTGATGACAACGTACCTGGTTTATCAGATCAATGGCATGGACATCGCCATAGCGCTTATGTAAATCATTGAAGTGCCTCTCTACTGCTTTTGGCTGCGGTTAATAAAAGCGAGAAGAATAAAGTTCGCGATTTTAAAAGCTTGCTTGATGTTATATTTTCGAGAAAAAGAAAAAAAGAAAGGAAAGGAGAGGAATGATGACATAAAATAAATGAACAATGAGCGCTAAAGATAAATGACTTTCAACCATCTTCCAAGTATCATTTGCAATAGAAACACATTGCTACACTGCAGCTAATACCATATGAAAGAATAGTTACACAAGAAAGCAGCAAAAAGCTTGGCGTTTACAACTCACTGTGTTTTCATAGTTGACAGTCTTGATTTTGGGCTTGTATGTGAGATCTACAATCTGCTCCCATAGGACTGGAATAGAACCCCTCAACTGTCAAAGCACAAAAGTCGAGCTTTATTAGCGAATACTGTGATTGTAAGAAGAAAATACACAAACAATACTAAATGCACGTGGTTTCACATCTGAGAGTTACTAACGTCAAGGTTTTCTAAAGCCACAGACTAGAGAAGATCTTAAACGTAATTCGCATCGAAGAAGTTAGAAGAACCTGAGTGTAAGACGCAAAATAACCATGTGATTCAAGTATTTGCTCTGTCTCTACGAAATTGGCGACATTGCCTTCTAGGTCAGCACCCCTTCGCCACATTCGTGTCCCTAATGAAAATATAGAAAATGAACACAACATTCGGAGGTGTATGAATCTACCTGATAGCAAACATTATTGTCCGTTACGCCTTACACTCATTATAGAGTGTATTAGAACAGAAAAATCATTCGTTCAGTATCGTGGAGGAAAAAATCTGGTTAAAAGATAAATGCTTTAGGAAATCAAGAACTAACCAGCACGCCTCATAGAACGTCTTGCAATCAAGGATGTCTTCACTGCTTTGTCTTTGACAGTAGACTCGACGGTTTGAAAACGCTCACAGCAGTCAAGGAATCACAAGTGCCAATAGAAGGATCCTCCTCCAAACTCATTTCAATGATTCTAAAAACTTCATGACTGCGATACAAATGCCTAAATCCTTTGGTAATACAAGTCGACTATTGTAATTAAAGCAACTAAGGATCATGCAGAGAAAACAATCTAATAATCCCATTCCTCACATTTAAGAATGATGTAGAAGTTCTCTATGCAACCGAGATTCTGCCACAAAACAGAGACCAACACTTGGACACAATCCATCCAACACCAGGACAAAACCATGTAGAGGTAATCAGTAGGATATTGCCTTGAATGACAGGAAGAATATAAGGCTCCAGCTGCAAAACTCAAACAGATCACAGATTTTATACTATAAGAACCAACACAATATGATCATAAAACCACAATATTAAGAAAGTCAACCAGCACAACAATCAACCAAAGCCATTTATTTAAGTTCATCGTTGCAGATTCAATGTCTCTACATACGTGTTGGTCAATCAGCTCCCGCATCAACATCCGGTTCCACAGGAATCTGTCATCTGCCTGCTCAACCCATCAATCCTAGTCAATCGAAATCCATGAAAAGAGCTGTAAAACAATGTACATACCGATAAACTGATAAACCAAGATGACTAGATACAAAGGCACCACATCTATCATAAAAAAATGTGTTCAAAGCTTGAATGTTTGTTAACATACATGCTTCCAAACAGACGGGTGTTCTGACATCGAAGCAGCTTGAAATTTATCCGCACTACGATTGAAAATCAGAATCTAGTCAGTTTATTGACAACCCAGAATTAGGAGTAACTGATGATTGTCCAGCTGTTCTAACTCTCATGTCTGCAGGGTCCATGAATAGATCGACAAGACTTAAATGATCACAAATATACTGGGAAGGAAAACCAAAATAGCGCATCATCGGTCAAGATAGAAGCAAGCCATTCGTGATATAAATAATTAAGCAACATGAGACATGATGCTTAGTTACAGACAAGCAAACTATCTATCTTAGGTGAAACAACTCACTTCAGCGTTAGATCAACATCGTACGAGAAATAAAGTCCGGGGGTTGACTCCAGGGTCTTCAGCACGCTCACCAAGTAGGCCTCAGCTTTTTTCTGGGGTAACAGTAAATAGTGAGTGTCCAATATTTAGTAAGATGAAGGTAGAAACATGTAAGCAAAAGATTACAAGATGCTGTAAATATGGAATTATACCACTTCAGGGGTTGCTCCGTGGATATTATTGTTGCAGGGAAGAACTTTAAGAGAAGTCACACGGTAGATAGGGTGGCCTCTATATATGCCCATAGACTGACGACCGTTAACTACAAGTGCATAAGCAGCTGCAAGAGCCAGATGTAACACAACACGTCAATTCGACCTCGACATATCGAAGAAGACTGATATCTCATGACGTTCTCTATTCAACACTAAATATTTGGCACATGGTAAAAAGAATTTCACATCCTAGTGGCACATTACCAACGTACCTAATTGTGAACGAACCTACACAATTGGTAGCGCTAAAAATTTCAAAGACAAAACTCAAAGGTTCAATCCATTCATTTCTTTCGACAACGAAGTTTTGCACATGAAGATTGTAAATAGAAGCGCGTTCTGTTGCATCTTTTCATTTCTCCTTTCACTTTAATACGGTCTACTAAAATTGCGCCAATACTTAGAATGATGAATCCCAAATCACACCATCTACGCAGTCAGGTGGTATTTCAATTACGTACTTTTCGACTCAAAGTGTTCAGTGGACATATGGCACTTCGATTGTGGGAAGCGCATGACATGAAGCATCAAATAACCACTGCTGCCACTCTTTATCTAGACCGGAAGTGGCATTGATGGCGATCGCCGCGTAGTTTCGGTTTCTAACAGCTATATCCTGTTTACTTTGAGTTTTCAGTTCTCTGACTCATGAAGTTCTCAAAACTGTGAATCGAGAGTTTAGCTCAAAGCCAAACCTTGATGTCATACTGCTTGAAACACTCTGAACGCTTAATTCTAACCTGAATGATTCCCTAACGTCTGACTTTCAGACCAACAGCACAGCTCTGCGAAGTTCATCGTGATGTTAAACCCGTCTAGTACGCCTGTGAAAGCTCTCTGCATATGACATTGTGACTTGCCTGCAACGGGACGGAATACACCCACCAATCCGAAAACAATTTGAGAATGTGATGCATTGGAGTCTGGAAGCTGACCTGCATCCCAATCACACGGAGTGATTTCAAGTTTTTAAAATAATGATTCACAATAGCCGATTTTGATACATATAACACGACAACCAATGCAACCAAGCAAAAAATAAATAAATAAATAAAAATAGAAGAGCATTGTATGTTGAGGTTAATTTACTGATACTGTTCAAGTCACCGCTGGAGCGATCTATCGAAAGAAACTGAGTAGCCAAGGAATCGGTAGGCTCAAAAACATATTTGTCAGGAAACTCCCAAAGTCGCATCTGAGTGATCCGCTTCTGAATCTCACTAACATCTCCCATCCCCTCGCCCATCTTGAATAATACTGCTTGGGAGCGCACAACGAAGGTGGGTTCTAGGATTCTGAAATTTCAAAATCGACTCTGTAATTGAAGTAACCAAGGTTTATGACTTCTAGACGCGCAGACACATGGCAGCCCCAGAATTAAAGCATAGCCTTCCAGCTAATTGATTCCAACACAACACCCTACAATAAGAGAATTCTTTGCTATCTTCAAACATCTACATAAACATGGGATACCATGCCATATATAACTTCACATCACGTGTAATTCCACAATTGTAAGATATGTAACATTTTCACATACACCTAGCTTAAAAACACAATTAAATAAAAACATACAGATGAAACTAAGCAAATTCAAAACTCCACAAATCACGCCGCCCAAAATCGTAAGATCAAGCCAACAAACACACAACAACAGCCAAACATGGTGTGACAGAACCTAAACGAGAGGCCCTCAACTCAAATGCAGAGACCCGAGAGTAAGCAGAGAGCATAAAAACCAGGGTCACTGATCTGAAAACGAGAATTCTGCTCGGCGATTGAGATGGAGATGTACGCACCTAACGAAGGAAAGCAACACCGGCGCTCGATGATCTCATAACTTCGAATGGAACAAATTGGAGCGCGATAGCTTCCTGTACCGGCAAAACAAAATAAATAAATTAAAGAAACGAGGAGCAATCGGAAGCTGTTGGCGCTGGTTGCGTCGATTATCGGAAGCTTGTTCTAAGTTGGTGATGGTCGAATTCGTTGCCTCACGTACACTCAACCGGCAGTCTCCGCCATTCCACAGCTTCCTTGCGTCAGCCCCGCTCACTTTCGAATTGAGAGAAGGCGTGGATGAATGAGCTTCCCCTGGATGAACGATACTCTCAGATGAATGTCTCGAGCGCCGATTTTTCGTTAAGCTAATATCATTGTGTTATTTATCATCCAAAAGTAACCACTCTTTGTATATCTATTTCCATGGGACTAGGAGGGCTTTGTGTGTGTTGTATTCTATTGTTTGGCTGTTATGATATGATTCTTTCATTGAATTTTTGCAGCTTTTATGAGGTTATTCTTATGGAACTATAAGAAATGATTTATTTGTTATCTACTCTGAATTAAAACAATAACGATAGGCAATCAATGTGTTTTGTCTGCGTCCATGTAGCACAACTGCCCCTCTCATTTCTATACTCTTAGTCCAAGCAATTGATTCTAAATCATCTCTCATAAAGTTCGATGTTTGAGTATTCTTTGCTTATTCTTTTTTTACTTGTTTTCATTGCCAACATGACTTACTTTGAATGATAAAATTGCATTCAAAGCTATTTAAATATCTTTAAAACATGACCCATTCTTGTATTGTTTTTTATTTTATTTTATTTTCATATCATTGAAGAAATAGTATTTAAAAACTGTAATTTATTAATATATGTACATATACATAATAAACTTGAGAAAGTAACATATTTGTTAATTCGTATCAATCGTTTTTTTGAGGAAGCATGCACGTAATACGAAACATATATAAGGGTGAACCTTTGCAAATTTAATTGTTGTAGTTTGCTTGGAATTATTTATCTCTGTATCAAACACACAAAAACAACTACACAGACTACTACAAATTAATCACAGTATAAAATCTCAATTTCAATACATAACATCAAAAGAAAATACTGGTGACAAAACCAAAAACATGCTTAATAATCAACATATTCTGTCAAGTATACAAATAGCAGAGGAATATAAAAATAGAACCACTCAACGCTATTTTAACAACACCACAAGCGTGGTATCAAATATGTGTGATGATAACTGAAGGATGATGGTGGAGGCTATATGTCCGTGGGCTCATTCATCTACAGAGAAATTCATTCATTCATATCGGGCCCACAATATCATTCATCCAAACTGCATCGCCTGGCCCTTGGACTATACAGGGATTCCTCTACCTCCTCGCACATTTTCCCCCTGTCCTCGTTGCTTCTCTCGCACTCCTCTCCCCGCATTTTAGTCGTTGCAATCGTGCTCAATCGTCCCTCGTTTGTGCTGATGATGTGAAGCCAACCTCACAACAGGAACCAAACCTCTCGAAGCCGCTCCCTACCGCTCTGGTTCTGCGTTGTGCATGCTCACTACTCTGCAACTGCACTCAACAGTTTCGTCATGCTTGGAATCTCGTTGGAAGAAGGTTGTCCATCCTCACTCAACCCCACGCGTGTGAAGGAGCAGGGACAGGGAGCGTTAAGAGGTGGCGTGAGGTGGAAGGGGGAGCGCTTGAGTGTTTGCGGAGGTTGACTCGGAGGGAGGTGAAGAGAAATCGTGATCGCCATGGAGTGGGACGTTGGATCACGCGGTGGGGCTCTGCCATTAGGGTCGCTTGGGGTGTGTGTTGTTTGCCTTGCGAGTGGGTTGAGATCGGTTTAGTGGAGAGTGGAGAGTTCACAGAGGGTTGAGCCATGGAAGACGACCGAAAAGTGATATTACATGTGTATGATGTCACGAATAGCGCTAATGTGCGGACGAACTCGGTCATCGTGAACCTTAATAAGATTATGCGCGGTGGTATTGGCTTAGGTGGCATCTTTCATGGAGCAGTAGAGGTTAGTCTTTTTTCTGTGATCATCGTATTGTTTCGTGAATTGCGTTGCTTACTGTGCCTTACTTTGCTACGGATTAAGATTTTTTTAAAATTCAGAACGAGCCAGGATCTTGATAAAGAGTCAGAGTCACGCGTTTTGTCAGTGAATTTTGCTTACCTTGGGAGGGATTGTGCGTGGATTTTCTTGGCACGAACCTGGTAAGAAGGTAGAAGCATTTGGTGTAAGTTTTACGATTGTCGGCTGTATTTACTCATGAAGTCAAGTACAGAGGTTAGCACGTATTGTGTACATTAAACTCACCGTATGCATAGATAACTATTCGTATCGAACTTAGGGTGCTCTTGGCTGGAATAATCCTTAAATTTCTTACATAATGCCTGAAGGAGTATTTGGTTATCGTACAATCGGATCATGTTTGAGGTGCCCTGGGGGTGAAGACCCGTATTCATGTCATTATCAGGAGGTATCGACTGTGGGTTCAGAGAAAGTACAATTTAGAAACTTGAAGAATCTGGAGCTGTATGCGAGAACTATACACCATCTTACAGATTTTTGAAACATAGTATTTCGCACCAGTAGGAGGTGTGATTACGATACTGCCTGATATTTGAGGTTGCTGAGCTGCCTGTAATATCTGCGTACAGGTTTATGGAAAGGAATGGTCATTTGGGTTTTGTGAGAATGGAAGTGGAGTTTTCAGCTGTTCTCCAAAGAAAAACCCCATGTATACGTACAGAGAGAGCATTCCATTGGGAAAGACAGTAATGGCGAAGGCAGACGTACAAAAAGTTTTGAGAGACATTTCACGAGAATGGCCTGGGAATCGTTACGATCTTCTTAAGCGTAATTGCAACCATTTTTGCGATGCACTTTGTTGCAAGATTGGGGCTCAGAAACTGCCATGTAAGTGTTAAGCTGTTACCCATTCTCATGGTCTTACTCTTTCCTACGTTGTGAATAATATTGACGTCTCAATTTCACCATAAGTAGAGATTGAATTGCAGGATTAAATTATGTACTATTATATGTTTTTATGCATGGACTTGCTGATCGCTGCAGTAATTGATTGGACGCTTGATTGTACAGTGTGGGTGAACAGATTTGCAAATGCTGGTGATGCTGCAATTGAAGTTGCCGAGAAAACTATGGAAGGGGTATGACTCTTTCAAATACCGTCAGCAACCTAATTTCAGATTTTTCCAGTCTTTAATGGTTTAATATTAAAGTTGTTTTATCAATGCACGTGTTCAGAGCTCTTTATTTATTGAAGTAAAATAAAATACTTTTTAAAACCACACTCGACTTCTTTTGTGCTATAAAACATTTCTAAATTATTACTTAAATCATTATTACAGCTACATTGGTGAGTTAGCCAGATTTGAAGCTTAGCCGTTTTGATCTCCTGATTCCAATAATGTACCACTCTAATGTGTTCTTTGTATTTTATAACATGTAGTTGCGGCAAGCGAAAGTGGAGGTGATGTCAGTAACCAAGAATGCCATGCGTTTTATGTTTGGATCTGGTTCACCATCTTCAGAGTCTCCCAATAGTAATTCAGGTCGACGTAGCTCCTTCAATACGGGAAGCTCATCTAGGTTTTTTTCAAGAAATTCTTCGTCATCGTCGCAGAATGGAGATGGTGGGCGTCTTAGTAGACTATCAAGTAACTCCACAGAGCAGCGCCCTACTTCACTTCCTTGGCAAGAATGTGCACTATCGCCTTCATCCTTTGACAGCCCAAGTGATAGCCCTCGAAGATCTCTAGACTCTTCATCGCATAAGCTTTTGCAATGATCTGGGTTTCCCTACCTCAACAGTCATCGACTTAGGTATCCAGCTTATGTTTACAACGCACTATGACACGCATATCTGAACTCGAAGGAGACACTGAAATACAAACGAACCTAGGGGGAAAGCAGATCCCTTGGTGGTCCTTTCTGCCATCGCTAGCTATTTCGAAAGCATTCCGATTTCTTTTGCGAACTCCCATTTTTAGATTTCAGATGCTGTTGCTGTGCACTTTGGACAACTTTGTGGGCAAAATTTTGGAGTCTCCTTGTGGAGCAGAGGGTGGTTTGCCAGGGAAGGTTCTTTGTTGTTACATTGCAAGGGTGAAGATGACGACGATGTAGCGATGGACTGGGCTAGTAATGTAGTCATTAAATGTTAACTGCATAGGGGCAAGTCAGTGTGCAATTATACCGGATGAGTGGTTTTTGCCATTCCGCCAAGGATGTACTTTTGCACAGCAAGTGGCTTGTGAATATTATAGCTTTGTCACCATGTCATTGCAGGGACCAACCAGTGATGCTGTTCTCAGACTGCAATATTGTAAGTGTGATGTGCCTGTGCTGCATGCTGAGAGAATTCTGCTCTTACTGTCTGCTATATTCGAAATTGTAGACGCAACTTTCATAGAGTATCAATTTCAAAATGGACAAAGTAACTGGCTTGCAAATTGGACGTAGCAAATTGATTACTGCAGATTCTGAACATGAGATCTTGTGGATGATACCTCTGGTTTCGGTGCTTGCACATCAGATCAGGTGAAACGGTCAGGTTGCCAGTAAGGTAGCAAACCCATTGTCAACCACTTCCCATTCCCAACATGTATAGGGTGGCTACCTATTGTCTTTCATCCATTGGTTGGAAATGAGTTGGGGGTTGGTTAAAATGATGTTGAGTTGGGAGCAATAAATAAAATTTATTGTGTATTTGGGACGAGTATGCATAAAGTATGCATGAATTATCAATAGGAGGTAGTTGTTAATTGTTTGGGGTGGAATAATATCATAATTAGGTGCCACACTTCTTAGTTTTATAAAAGTTGGATTTTTGGTTTTGTAAAAGTTAGATTCTTGGTTTTGTAATCCACCATTGTTTAGAACTAGGTTGGCCTATATGTCAAAAATGAATTGAAGAGAATCTTCAGCTAAAACATTAGAATACCTTATGTACTTGTAGAAACTTTGGACAAAGCTTCTTTGTTGCTTACTTTATAAACATTCATCTACAAATAGTCAAGCAATGCATTTACTTTTTGTTTTTGCTTGTCCCATTCAAACAATTAGGTAGTTAGTGAAAGTTTGAATAAAAGATAAATTACAATTGTTGTCTACTTCACACACAAGTTCTAGTAGACCTTTTTACTCATTAGTTTGTATATATGCTTGGTTACAATTGTCTACTTCACACACAAGTTCTAGTAGACCTTTTTACTCATTAGTTTGTATATATGCTTGGTTACAAGTGTGTGTGGTTCTAAATTGTGAATACTACCTATTTTATATATAATCAAATTTATGGATTTAAAAATTTTTTTAGCTTATAAATATATATATATATATATATATATATATATATTTTTTTTTTCTTTTAATAATTTTTTTAAAGGTAATATTTGAGGATTTATAATTTGGTGGTTTAAAAGTACATTGTTTAATATCTTCTTTGTTCACCATTTTGAGATTATTTTCATTGTTTTTCTTTGCTTATAATGTCCTATCAATGATTTTTATATAGTTAAACATCAAAGAGATTTTATACTCTAAATGTATCTTAAGTACCACTCCAATAATATAACCTTTGATGCACATTTAAAAAATTACAATTAGAAATTCATCTATTTTAAGCTTTTAAAAAATTATATTTATATCTTTTAGCATTTTATTTTTTGAAGATCCATTTTAATTCCATGTATAATTTTTGAAATTATTTTGTTAAAAAATCATTAATAAATGCCTTCGTATAATACAAACAATGTATATTTTAACATAATAGAAAAGATTGAATTAAATTTTAAAAGTAGATTGGTATTAAAAAAAAAAGAAGGATAAATTAGAAGTATTTACCTATTGATATTAGAATTAAATTGATTCTAATATCAGTTTTACTTTTAAATAAATTTAGATTCTTTGTTGTATTGTTATTTTTTTGCTATTTTATCTTAAAGCAAGAATAAATAACTATTAAGAAAAGAAAAAATATACATTAATATTAAAAATCTATATATATATATATATATATATATATATAATGAGAAACAAAAACTAGAATATAAACACAAAACACAAGATATTACTTTACTACAAAACAAACAATGGTGTTTCAAAAAAAAACCCAACTTGATGCAAAATTAGAATTTTGGCTCAATTAAGTTAAGTATTTACATCCTTGTTTGTTCCTATAGCCTTCATCAAAGTTCCAATTTTTTCTTTGTGTTTATACATATACTCAATGATAAACAAAATAATACTAAATTATCTTTTAAACCTAATCAAAATTCTTTTTTTATGTGATATAAATTTTAAGATTCTAAATCATTTATTCATATTTTAAGAATTTTATCACTATATATATATATATATATATATATATAATAAAATATAATTGGTTCTTATTATATTTTAAATTATTATTTTTGATAATAAGCTTAATATTTTTAAGGGAATATTAAATAGACTCAAATTTTTACCAAATCAACCTATCCATGATGAAGAATATGGTAATTATGATGAATGTGGTTGAATTTCATTGGTTTCAAATCCAATACTAAAGAAATAATTCTACATGTCATTTTTTTCTTTTTATAATGGGTAGATAAATATAGTAAAATATTGGGTCTATTTAATACTTTTCTATTTTTATAAATATATTTCTATTTTCAAGAAATCATAAAAAACAAAATTATACAAAAATCTCAAAGGTACATGCTTCAATTAAAATATTAGAAAAAATTGTTATAAAATTTAATTAAAATAAGATTTTTTTTTTTCATAAAAATTATAGATTGACTAAATTATTATTACTATTAAATATATAAACATAAAAAATAAATACTTAAAAATGCCATCAAAGCTATTTTATTCAAAATATATTTTAATATTGGTTTTTATAAATTTAAAATTAAATCATATTCTTTTGAATTAAGTGTTTATATATATATATATATATATATATATATATATCAAATTGTGCATTCTTTCATCCTAACAATTTTGTAACTTAAAAATATTGATAAAATAAGTAGGATTTATTTTAATTTACTTAATTTGTAATATTTTAGAATTTTATAAAATTAATATTAAATAGAATTTTCTTTGTAGTTATATACATACATTAAATTTATACAAGCAGTAATTTCATATTAAATAATTAATATCTATATTTCAAAATAAAAATATTATTTAAAATATTAGCATGTTTAATATTGTGAATCTATTTTATAATTAATAATTAAAAATATACATAAATTTTGAGATTAGAATTTAAATTATCTATATAGATCTTACATGAAATTATTTAGTTTTTATATTTATAATTGATTAAAATTATTTATTTGTAAATTTATAGCAAATCATTTAGTGATATTCTAACCAAAAATAATTAATTTTATTAAAATGTACATAAATCTACGATCTTGTAATATATAATGTGTTTTTGGAAAAAAATATAGGCCTTAAAAAGAATAACATGTTAAAAAAAATTAGAGAAAAAATAAATAGTATACATATAGGTGAAGGACTAACACAAATCCACTCGTAGATTAATACATGCAGGAAGGGGGGAGAGTTCATAAATTTCAATTTACATCCAATTAGAGATTGTACACCTAACATCTGTTTCTACCACCATTAATCAAAGCATGTTTGCTAAACAGTTTAGTTATTTAAAAAAATCATCATATACAATCACCAATATCTTTAATGTATTATAAAAGTAAACAAAACAAACCATCCACCAATATCATGGTAATGTGTTTTTATTTGTTACTTTTTGATCGATGTACATGTGAAATTCAACTGAATATAGATTGTAACGGATAACATCGTGACTCTATTGAATTCTCTATTGCAGAAACAAATAAAAGTATTCGTGATAATTAGCAAATTCAATTGGCTACCGAAAAAAAACTACTGTAAAACAAGTGATTTTGCACAAATGTGTCAAACTTGAGAGATCGTTGTTCTTTTCACATGTAACCTTCTGACGGAACCCACAGCTTCCATTGATTGACTTGATAACCACATGTAATTCAATCTCATAAATTCTGTGAGACAAAACGTGGAGCTAAATCCAACTCAATCACCATCATCTACAATGTACAAAAGTAATATCTTTTTATCCAAATGTGTTCCTTCAACACATCCGATGCTACTATCTATACACAGGAAAACTGGGGAGACTGTGTGCATTCCTTCAACACGATCTCCTCATGCAAAAAAAAAAAAAAAAAAAAAAAAAAAAAACTTTGTGCTAGGAGGACAGATTTCAGAGTGCCCTCACATCTGCATTGATAGCAGGAAGAATGAGGTTCTCACTTTCAGAGCAGCATCCACTGCTATCTTTTCTTGTGGAAAGCCAAGAGCACAGAACCAGCATCAACTCTAGACTAGGGTATTGGATATTGAATTATAGAAATGAGGAACTTGGGAACGTTTGAGAATCTCGTTTAGACAACCAAAAGTAAACTTTGCAGTATCGTAGGAAACACTATCTGGTGACCAGAAAGAGCAATAAATAAACAAGTAAATTTAGAGGCCTTAGGTACAACGCCATGGAAAACAATGATGCATGAGTTGCAATCTTCAGCATCAACACCTGCCTGCAGCTACACAAGCATCTATTGAGCCTGCTTCACTTGAACTTGGATATGAAGGTTAACACTGGTTTTTCAGATTCCAGTGAAGGGGATAACCGGGTGAAATGGAGAAGGGGCGGCACCACCAATTTGCCGCTCTAGATTTCACATCCAATTCTCTAGTCCCTCGTAATGCACCTCTACCTGAGCATCGAAACCATGAATAGTACAGATTCACGTAAGTATTTTGACAATCATTCACAGTGCTTGTTTCTATGACTAGTCTCAGCACATATGGTGAAGATCCTATTTATGTTTTTTTGTGCATTAAAGTGGATGAAGACAGAGATTTTTGAGGTTGCTGACTTCCACCAAACACACAACGATTGGCACCTGTTTTGAGAGTTACATCCAAGTTTGGCATTTCATTCCACCTGCATTCTTGCCAAAACTTTGTTGGAAGCAGATGAATTCATTGTTCATCCACTGTCTGCTGAACATGGAGGCAGAGGAGGGGATGGCTGTCGCAAGAATGAGGCCAAACGAGGCACCTCAACACACGATTTGCATGAGAATGAATTGAAGTGTATCGAAGTGTGTGATGAGAGTCTCTGAAAACATCGGCGGGATGACTCTTTTGCATTCCGATAGGAACGTCTCTCAGTGCATCTCGGGACCAGTCCCCTGATCGAGCCACCAAAATGTTCTATCGTTTCCATGTCTCCACTTCTGCCAGTGCTACACAATAACCACCACAACAACAACAAGACCAGGCGTCTGTGAGAGGATCTGGTGATACGTGTAGAATTGGTCGGGAGTGGTAAAACAGAATGTGCGAAGCGAAGCGCAGAGGCATTGCATTGAATAGCATTGCTAAAGAGACGTTTGAATTGGTTCATGTTGGGGACAGGCCACGGGGGTTGAGATGTGCGAGAAGGAAGCCTCCCTCTCTCCTCCCATACGCAATGGCAGAGAACAAGGAGGAGATGAAGTAGAAGAAGGAGGGAGGGAGACGAATCGTGGTATGTCCATGAGAAAAACCCTAAGACTGCAGCAAAGTACAGATATACTTCTCCACGGGGGATAACACTCGGACCCATCCGGCATCCCACATGCAGGACACGACACCCTACAGTCTGACGAGGAAGGAAGCTCATTCAACGCCCTGCATTCATTCCTGTAGTGTAGTGAATATGTGAATGCCCGTCTGTCTGCCTGCCGGTCTGTCTCTCCGATCTGTGTAGTGTACACTGTAAAGAGCTTGCGTGGGCTTGGTTGGGTGCTGTGCTCTGAGGCATGCCGCAGTTAGGAAGCTGGGTCGAGGAGGAACGGAGAAGAAGAAGAAGAAGACGAAGAGAGAGCTGGTTCAATAAGCCAGTGTAGTGCAGAAATACATTCTAAGGTGTTGAGTGGATACAGTCACTTCACTGTCCCTCTGGAGCATGGAACCAGAACCAGACAGCAGCAAACTTCTTGTAAAAACTTGGTTTGAGAAATACTTTCTAAGGTATTGAGTAGATACAGTCACTTTGATTTGCTTTGATCAGTTTTGAACTTTGACATTTAAGTTTTGAATCAAGTGGGATGCATGAGTTGGTAGTTGTATAAAATGAGTTAATGTTGTATAAATAGATTAAAATAAAAGAGTGAAAAAGTGTGCTTTCTATTTAAGATCGACCCTTAAGCTGAGTTTGTAACTAATTTTAATTTTAGTTTTACATGAATTGATTTTTGATACATGAATTTTAGAAGGTTGCAAACCTAAAAAGATTTTAACATTGAGTACTAGCTTTTGAGCTTATCAGTTTATGGAATGCTTGTTGTTTATTTAATTTTTTTAGTTTAAAAAGTGCAAAAAGAATTGGGTGTAATATATTTTTACATTTTCAAAATATTATTTATACCATACCATGTTCAATGCTTGGAGGTAGTTGGTGCATTTTAAAGCCCAAGATGACCTATATTGTTCTTAAAATATTCATAGGATGCAGCACTTTATTTGTTTATTTTGTTGATACATATTGAATACAAAGTTCTCAAAAGTTCATATTAATATCAAAATAGGTTGCATTAGTTGATAAAAGGCTCTCAAAATTATTGGATTATATATATATATATACAAATTGAACATACACGTGTCTTAAGAACCAACTGTTATTATTACTATTATTATTATTTGTTTAAAAGCTGTAAGAAAAAATAAACATACATATGTTCAGGATTCTTATTAATTTTTTTTGTTGCAAAAAAGTTATATCTAAAATAACTAGAAAGATTAGAAATCAACGTATAGGTTTGCAGTGTTCTAAAGTGTTGGTGCATGATTTATGTTATGGGTGGGCATTTGTTTTAATTATTAACATATTCTAAATTTATAGTTATTTTAGTAATCATATCATTATTTTCATTATACATATATTAAAAGTAAGGCCTTATAGTTGGATTTAAAATAAAACAATAAAAATCATATTTAATCAGTTTTTGTATTTGTAGTCCATATTAGAAACTTCTGAATTTTTTTGAGCTTTGTTAAATTAAGAAACTTTTAAAATACTATACAACCTCAGAAAAAAATAAAAATAAAAAGATAAATACATACAATGCAATGTTTTACTTTAATGGAAAAAAGAGTTGTTTAACTTGATATTTGGATATTTGATAGATTATACATCAATTTGAAATTATCATTGAAACAGCATAAAAAACGGTTACTAGTAAAATAGATAATGGTACACTCATTATTCATAAAATTAATTTTTAAGAATTATCTTCCTTGGAATAACAAATAGCTGCAAAATGTATTTGCTCAATTATTCTGAGTAGATGATTCCCCATACAGTTAAATAAAATTAGTAACAAAGAGTTGTCTGTACTCAAAAATATGAATAACAGTTTGCTCACACCACTCAAAAAATAATCAACTCTGCAGAATGAATAGTAGAAACAATTCTGGATTTTATGTGCTATTTGCAGGCACTGCCAACACCTTTTGGTCTTTCTGTCACTAATTCTGGAGGGATGGATATTGCAAAGGAAGTTTGTAGAAGAATTACACATTCACCAGATTAAATTGAATATGGATAATACAGTTTTGAAGTGCTTCGAGGTTTTAATTAACATGAATAAAAATGGCAAGTACATATTAGATTGGATTTTTTTTTTTTTTTTTAAATTTTTTTTTTTTTTTTTTATTTATACACATTCTTTCATATTACAATGATGGTTAAATGTCTTATTGTAAGTAAAAATTGACAAAATTAGATAAAAATATAATATGTGCATTATTCTTATGTTAATTGATTTATGGTTGATTTTTTTAATTGTATGTTGATTCACAAGAAGATGAAATATTTGGAAGGATACAAAGTTTATCACAAATAGGACAACAATGTGCAAATAAAACAAAGGTGTTGTATCTTGTTGGAATGGATAGAATTGGTAAGACCTTAATAGCAAAGGCTACATTCAACAATGTGAAGCATTTGTATAAAGGTTATGTTTTATTAAATGCATTAAAAGTGGTGGTGATTATGAAAAGAAAATTGTGATATTCTAAAAAAAATAAAGTTATATTGAAACCAAGAGATTTAAAAGAAACTCAATACTTACTAAAAATAATTAAAAAAAACAAAAATCTCTTAATCTTTCATAATATAAAGAATCAAAGTCAAATTGAAAATATTGTATCTATGGATACTATATTTGCTAGTTTTGGTAGTACATTGATTGTAACAACTTGAGATTGGAAAGTATTAGATCATCTTCCAATTGAAACATGTAATATAAATATAAAAGAACTTGATGAAGAAGTAAATTCAAAGTTGTTTATTGCTCAGTCTTGTAAAAACAAAGAAAAGTTGTTTAATGAACTTCTTGAGATTAGAAAAAAAACATTTTAAAAGCTTATAATAGTCTATCATTGAATCTAAAAGTTATGGATGCATTTTTTAGAGGAAAAAAAGATTGATATTTTAGGAGTAACCTTTATAAAGGTTGAAGAGAAAAAGACATTCAAACAGAGATGAAAAAAATGTGGCTATAAGATTTGGAATATACTAAGAGTAATCTTTAACAATTTAAAAGTTGAAGAATAGAATATAATTAAAAATACATATTATATCTTTTATAATAATATGTATCCATAAGGTATATTAAAAAAAAGAGCATTGTAATTATGGCCTAATAGTTAATATATATATATATATATATATATATATACATATATATATATTAAAATTAGTTGTAGAATTTATATTAGATATATTAATTTATTAATCATTATTAAAAATAGATAAGTTTGGAATTATAAGAGTTCATAATCAAATATAAGATATAGATAGAAAGGTTGTTGAAATTGAATTTAAATATAAGGAAAAAAAAATGTAGAACTTAGATATAAAAAAACTTATAAATAATTTCAAAGAAGGCATGTATTATATCTTATTTGATAGAATAATTATGTTTGAATATTCTTCTAAACTAAGTTCCAATAATAAAATAATTTTTAGATTTTTTTTTCTGTAAAATAATAAATTTTAATTTTAATTTTTAAATTTTTTTTAAACGTCTTTATTATATAACATGTATAAGGTTTTTTTTACCAATTTTTTAAAATTTTAATTAAATAATATATTTAAATTCTATATTTTTATGTATTAATAATCTCATATTATATACAAAATATTAAATAATATTATAAAATAAAAAATTCTACTACAAGATATGATTATTTTATTATAATATTAAAACTATTTATCTTTATGATGAGTTAAATTATTATAGACTTATATCATTTCTTATTTGTGAATAAATCAATCCAATTGCTTATTGATTATACCTATCAAAGCATGTGAAGATCCATCATGTATTCTTGGTGTTTTTTTTTTGAGCCATATAAGATAATATATATACCAAAAATAAATGAATAAATAAATAAAATACCAATTCTTTCTTTAGAAATAAAAAATAATGATGAATTTGAAGTAGAAGATGTCTAAGATTCAAGGTAGTACCAAAATAAGTTGTCATGTTGTGGTTTAGCTACCATGTGAAAATTATACCTATATATATTTAATATAAAATTTACTATACAATGTAGTGAGAGCCATATTATTAGATTTTAGTTGGTTACAAAATGTGGTTAGATTGCTGCTTTGAAGTAGTTAGTTTAAAAAAGGCTATTATTAAGGTTGATTCTATATTGATGATAGTTTTTATATATTTAGAGAAACCTTTATTAGACATTGGTGACTCTTGAAATCTTGTTTTGTTTCTTTTATTTGATGTTTAGTACACATACTATGTAAAACTTATTAAAAAAAATAAAATAGAAAAGGGTTTTTGTATAAAAAATGATAGTTAGGCCAATTATATGAATAAATGGAGATGGATGATGAAAATCTCCATTCCTATTGACGAGAATTCATGCCCAATGGGCTTTAAGGAGGCTTCCTGAAGCCTTATTAGGGATTAAGGTTTTTCTTTCAATACTATTCAAATATCAGACATTAGGATTGTCAAGTTTAGGATCTTGGGTGTGGTTTTGGTGAAAATTTTGTATGATTTGGAGTTTTTGTGAAGGAGATATAGGTGCTCAAAGTTAAGGTGTTGATTTTGTACCTACAATTATTCTTTGAAGCATAGCACAAGCATATAAAGGCCTTTTGAAGTTTGGATTGTGCAATTGAAAAGTTGGTTTAAAAAGCTACATTTTGCATATAAAAATCAAAATATTTGAAGTTTATTTAGAAGAGCAACAATTTCTTGAAGATAGTACTATTTTCAACCCTTTCAAAACATTTTTTTTTCTTTTTTTCTTTTTTTCAAAAGGATTTTTTTTCTCCCAAAATTTAGAATCTCATATTTCTTGATTCAACCATTCAATTCTTTTCAAATTTCTAGATAATTTAGAATTTATCTTTAAGCTTTACTACAAAAAAAATGAACCATAAATCTAATGCCAATCGTTTGGTATCTTAGAAATACTAGCAAGTACTCTAAACCCTAATTTACAAGCACCTGATTACAATTTTTTTAATATTTCAAAAACACAAAATTCAAATGCCACAAAATTTGGTATTTAGCTTTATAACATAGTAATACACATTTATAAAAATATTTAGCCAAAGATTTGTCCAAATGCCCAAGATATCGTTAGAATCGATCCCGTCATGAAATTGGTTCATTGACAAACTTCAATTTGTATTTCTACATCATAAATCACACCATACAACAATATTAGAATATCTTATACATTGGTACAAATACAATATTATTAAATGCACATAAAAGTCATCTATGAAGTAAAATAAATCCTCCCTAAATGGAAGTCTATCCTAATTCACAATAATTTTAATTATCTAAAAATGTTAATAAGTTCTTATTAACATTTGATTAAGTGTTCAAGGTGACTTTTTAAATATGACCAAAATAAATTATTTTAGTAGGAGATTTATTCTAATCTATACTATTATTTAACTTATGAAATGATTAATCAAAAATTCTTCTTAATGCTTGTTTAGAGAGATTAATCTCTATAACTAATCAAATTTGCAATCAAACAACATCAATCCACAATACAAGCCACTTAAATAATTCAAAAGACCACACATTTGTAAAAAGAGATTTTAATGCAATTTTATTTTAATTTTTTAAATACATATATATATATATATATATAGATATGGCATTAATTATCATCCAATTCTAAAGTTTCATCTAAGATAAATTTCATCCACATTGAGAAGATCATCCATATTAACCTAATTTTATACCATCACTTGTTCACCCAACTCAACACTCATACACTTCGAGTTAATTATCCAATCTAGAATTGCTTCAATTTATAGGGATAAGTGGTTTCCACAACACATGAAGTCGAAATCCCTCACAATTTCGGATATTAATGATGGATGCGCCCAATGGGAGCCTCCCAGCTATGCTCCTTGCTGTTCCGGTGGTGCTCAACTCCGTTGATACTCCCTCCTTTACCTCTTGCTATGCGCCAGCAAGTCCATCCAAGAAGGCCTTCCACAACCTGGTGACTTTTTGCACAAGCCTGTTGTGAGTGTGTCAAGTGTTCTCAATGTTCCAGTTCGAGCTCCTAGTCGGCGCCTTCAACTGCCTCCACACTTCGCCAAGTACCCGCCCTTATCAGCAAGTGGATGACACTTCTTTGGAAATCGAATTCCAAGCTCGCACTTGTGTATTGCTTCACTTTTGAATTTTAGCGTGTTAAATTCGTGAGACACTGGTGACTTTTGTAGGTATTGAATTCTCCTCCTCTGCTTCACAAATCCACATCCTAGTGGTCACAATTCCTTCTAGTGCGCCGATGTCCTGGATGACGCGCTTCAAGGAGCAGATTTTTGAGGAAATAACTACTTAATTTAAGAATACATTTCTTGATAGCAGCAATAGAAGATGTTCAGCGCCTTCGCTCTGTCATAGCCAGATCAAGTGTTCTTCCTACCTTCTTCGATTTCGATTCTACAGATAATCGAAAAGGCTAACTTCTCCTCACAATTCCTTACACGAACATTAATTTAACAGTTGTTACTAGATCCAGTAAAGCATTTTAGTTGCAAATTTTATTCTTGACTATTGGAAGCTAAATTACTTGTTAGACGCGGTTAAGCACATGTAAACTCAAGTAACCCCTTTTGGGTGTGAACAACTTCTCCAATGATCAACGTATTTTGGATTGAATGCACAAGCTGCCAAATTAAGAAGCATCAGCATGTAAGAGTACCCTAGATGCTTAATAAAAACAACAAAACTACCCCTGTGGCTTATAAAAATCCTGATCAGATTAAGAATATTGAAATACAAACTTGCGAATTCTTGTCGACAACAGAGAATACCGAAGGCGAGGCATCTCTGCCTTAGAAATAACCGGTTCTTGGCAAATCTCCTGTGTCGTCCCATCGATCTCTATAGCAATCAGCTCAAAACATGCACCCTGTTGTTGACAAAGGATCCACTGCAATGCAAGCTGGGTGTCCACAGCACCGTGCAAAGCCAGTCAAAGGGGAACCCGATGAAGGAGTGGCAAATTGCCGTGCCGCAGCAAACTCCAACCAAATGACAAGCACCCACTTTTCTGCACCTTAGCGTAAACAAAAAAATCAAGAAGTCATGGTCGTGATGCAGCCGCCAACAGTAGCTCTAGAATATGGTAACCAGCATTGCAACCGCATTCGCTTACAAGTAACTCCACGCTAATCACAGAACCGAAAAGAATGCTGCCGCGCACACACGAATAACAAAACGGAGAGGAAGCCCCGTGAGAATTGAAGTTGGAACGTAGTACACAAAAGCAAACAAAAATGGAAAAGAAAGTCGACACTTCTTCGAGGCACAGCAACTAGTAGAATACTTTGACAAAAACAGCCACAACACTGACCCAGCAATAGGTTTCAGATAGTGTTGCCTCTCACAGCCTCTACCAACTGCACGTCCATCGGAATTGTAGCAGAGAGGGAAAGGTCAGTAGCAGCACTAACCCAGACCAGGGCCACCTTCAAATGAGTAAGCAGACAAACAACCGAATGCCTTGAACTGCATCACCGGTTGGAAAAAAAAAAAACAACAACAACAACAACAACAGAACACCTGAATAGCCTTGAATGTGCTAGATTCTTTGGAGATTCTCTTAAGATGTTAAAATTATGCCAATTGGATGCCTTCTAAAATTGGACTTTCTACTAGAATTCCTACACATAACTAGAATTAATCTATTAATTCTATTTTGTTTTCATTTAGTATTTTCTATACTCCTCTTCAACTAGCAATTGCTAATTAATACTACTATTGCATTATTTTATTATAAAACAAACCATGAATTAATTTGGTGACTCACACCATTTAAACAGCTTACAAATGCAATAGAGAAGGTTGATGCTTTTCATTAACAATATCTATTAAAATCAAGACAAAGTGTTAAGAAATCATGTGCTATAAAATTAAAAAGATCTAAAGAAAATTGATATTTATCTTTTATCTTTGTTTATGTTTTTTTTTTGTTTTTGTGACATTAAAGAGATAAAAAATCAACAACCAAAATATTCAAATCAAGAGTTATTTTTTATTGAGTTATCAAATAAGCAATAGAAATTGCTACAAACTTTAAGATAATATAATAGAGATAAAGTTCCTCAAGAATGATATGTTTTTTCATATATAAATGATAAGATACAACATATTTGATATCTGTCACAAACATACATATTTATTCTAATATTTACCTATATGATTAAGTATGAAATAAAAGTAGATTTATTTCATAATACCTTCTAGAGAAGCTTTTTAGAAGCTTTATAGATGTTGCTTTGATTTTACATGTGTTTGTAGTTCATTGATAGGTTAAAAACATGATCAATAAGTTAACCACGTATTGGTAGCTTATGGAACATGCTAACTATGTGGAGTACATATAGAAAACTTGCATAGCAAGTTAAAATATGTGTCTTGCAAAAACACGTTTTGGAGGTCCTATAGGATATTGCTACATAGTTCATAGTTAAGAGTATATACAAAAATAAGAGTAAAGCCTTCTTCACTCTTGTCAACATCTTTCTAGTCTTTAGACTTGTTTTAAGATTTTCTAGTCTTCTTGTCTTAGGCAATAGCCATTCTAATTTAATACTATATCATCTTTGAGTGACTTTCTAGTTAATTTGAGTGATATAAGAGTGTATTAAGGATTTCTTTATTCAAGATTCATGTCCTTGACAGTTTAATAAGAGTCCTAACTTATTGTTTCTATCTTGTTTTAGAAGTGAATGGATTACCCTACTTCTATTGTTGTGTTTTAAAGGTTCTAGACTACTCATCTTTAAATAAATAATCTTATTATTTAATATTAATTTTTTCTTTAAAGAGAATAGATTATTCTTTTTTGTAGAAATTTTTATTTAACATTAGAGATTGCGGATTACCTTCCTCTAATTTAACTTTTGAATTTGTTTGAATTATTTATGGAAGGAAAGATTATATATGTTACTCCTAGTGGAAGTGAGAATAGATTTACAACTACCACAGATCTTCATGAGCTTGTCAATACTCTAAGAGTAGAAATCTCATGTATTTCCAATATGAATTATGGAGATACTATTCCTATAGCTATGGAAAAAGTTCAAATTCTATGTTAAAAAGTTATGCAATTAAAGGAAGCAAGTAGATTGACCTCACAACCAAATCCAAGAAATTTTGCTTCTATAAGTATGACAAGGATAAGGATTAGTATGCCTAAGAAGTTTGATAGAATAAAATCAAAATTTTGAGGATTTTTGCAATAAGCGAAGCTTTATCTAAGATTGCATCTCTTCCAATACTCCAATAGATTTATTCAAGTCACATTTATAAGCATAGTTCTATCAAGAAGTATTCTTTTTTTATTTACACCTTTAATGGAAAAGGATATACAACTCTTTTATGATTTGAATTCATTCCTAGAAGTATTTATGGCCACATTTGGAAAAAGTGATAAAAAAAGAGTAGCAGAGATCAATCTCTTATCTTTATAGTAAAGATCAAGGTCAACTACTATATATGCTATTGAATTTTAAAATCTTGCTAGTAACATAGATTAAAATGACAAAGCCCATATCGATCAATTTTATTATGGATTGAATAATAATGTCAAAGATTTGTTGACAATATTAAAAATAAAAGTTTTAGAATAATTTATAATTCAAGCCATTACATGTGACAATTGATTATTTGAAATATATCAAAAACAAAGACTTGGCTAGAGAAGAATAAATCAAAAAATGATGGTAGCTTTCAAGTTTTTAGAAACCTATTCATCAAAGCTAATATCAATGTAAATTGATACAATACATTTTAAATCCTTCACTAAGCAAGAAAAGACTTGAAAATGTTAAGAAGTCTAATGCTTATATCATACAGAAGCTAAATACACTACTCAACATTATCCAAAGAAACAACGTAACTACAAAATGAGAAGCATGATTGCCAAAAAAGATGATGTATTGGATTATAAGTTTCTCCAATTACAATAGAGATTGTGTAATTAGAATCTTATATAATTTCTAGTAAAGATTCAATTCTCTCTTCAAATCCATTACTTTGTTTTACAATAGAAGTTTAATTAGGACCAAAAAATCACAAAGTCTTAGCTTTATTAGATTCAAGAGCTTGAGCCTATTTCATAGACAAAGATTTTGTCAAAAAATAAAAGATATAGTTAGTGAAGAAAATTAAACATGTATATGTAGAAGTCATAAATGGTTGTTTGCTATCTTCTAAAGATGTTATGCATGAGATTGTTCCTTTAGATGTAGCAATTAAAGATCATAATGACATAGTAATATTTAATATAATAAGATCTTTGTTTAATCCAATTATTTTAGGATTATCTTGGTTGAAAAAGTATAATTCTCAAATAGATTGGATTTTTTGTAACTTTAATTTTTTTGATAGTTTAACTTAAAATTCCATTAGTCTAGTACAAATATATAAGTTAAGTACATCCAAACCCTTACTGGTAGAAGCAAGAGTTTTCATGTATGCTGCAAAACAACGATCATCTTTT
Source organism: Physcomitrium patens (assembly GCF_059467195.1). NCBI lineage: Eukaryota > Viridiplantae > Streptophyta > Bryopsida > Funariales > Funariaceae > Physcomitrium > Physcomitrium patens. The sequence continues at coordinate 3,211,355 of NC_143417.1, read as the reverse complement.
GTTATATATGCCATATCTATTTTTGATGCTGAAAAGACATCAAATAGTACTCCTAGCCAATATTAAGATTTTCAAGACGTTTTTTTAAAAAAGAATGTAGATATTCTTTCAAAGCATCATCTTTATGATTATTCCATTGTTCTTTATGAAGGAGCTCAACCACCATTTAGACCAATCCATAGCCTATTACAAAATGAGTTGACTGCACTCAAAGAGTACATTAATGAGAATTTGGCTAAAAATTTCATACATCATTCTAAATCTCCAACTGGGGCTCTTATCTTATTTGTGAAAAAAAAGGGTGATCTTTGTGAATATGTATAGACTATCGAGGACTCAACAATATCACCATTAAAAATAGGTATCTTCTACCTTTAATTTCAATACTTCTTAATTATCTAAATTAAATAAAGATCTATACAAAATAGATCTACAAAGAGCATATAAACTGGTATGCATTAAAGAACAAGATGAATGAAAAATTGCATTTTGAATCAAGTATAGGCATTTTGAATATAATGTCATGTTTTTTGGACTCACAAATACACTAGCTATTTTTCAAAATCTAATAAATGATCTTTTTTGTGATTTTCTTGTTGATTTTATTGTCTATTATTTGGACGACATTTTGATCTACTCTAAAAATATAAAAGAGTATGAAGTTCATGTTTGTCATGTATTACAAAAATTTAGAAATATAAGAATATATCCTAAGTTAAAAAAGTATATATTCCATATTACTTAAGTTGACTTCTTAAAATACATCATTTCTAATAAAGGACTAATAATAAATTTAAAAAAGATCTAAAATTTCATAAATTAAAAGATTAAAGAATAGTAAGAGATGTGTAATGCTTTTTGAGCTTTGTCAATTACTATCAGCTCTTTATCAAGATTTTTTTTTCAAATTACAACTCCACTTATAACTATGACTTATAAGGACAAACTTGAGTAGAGTAAAGAAGCCAAAGCATTATTTGATGTTTTAAAAAAGAAATTTTTTTCTACACCAATATTAAATCATGTTGACTTCTCTAAGGTATTTTTCATAGAAATAGATGCATTAGACTTTGCCTTCGATGTAGTAAATATTACAAATAGGAGCAGATAATAAACTCCATTTAATAACTTTTTATTCTAAAAAAATTTAAGCAGACGAGATTAATTATGAGATCCACAATAAAAAAAACTCCTTGTAATCATGGATTCATTTGAAGAATGGTGTTATTATTTAGAAGGCACCTCAACTCTAGTCACAATGTATAGAGATCAGAAGAATCTTAACTACTTCATATCAACACGTGTTTTGAATTGTTGCCAAACTTATTGGAGCATGTCTTTATTGAGATTTGCTTTCAAGATCATTTATTTATCCAAAAAATAATTAGGTTTATTTGGTGCCCTTTTTAAACGTTCTCATCTTGTACCAAAAGAAGAAAATACATCTTTTGATCAACAAAGAATGATTTTTTTTGAAGCCAGAGCATTTTTACTTTTAAGAAATAAAATCAACATTGATTGTTGATTCAACCTTTATCAAACAAATTCCATAAAATATTATCACGGATATACTCATGTAAGCTAGTAATTACATATACAAATAAGAAGAAATAAGTAAAAGAAAGTAAAAGTAAGTTAATTCTATAGTATTTAATATAGAAGCTTCCTAGAAGCTTTATAGACGTTGCTTTGACTTCATAGGTGTCTTTAATTGACTTTTTGGATTAGAAACATGGTCAACAAGTTGGCCATGTACCATACAAGTTGTTAACTTGAAGATCAAGCTAACAATGTGGCTGTCAAGGACAAAGACTCGATGAGAGAAAATATACATCAAAAGGCTATCTCGATATAATAAGTCAAAATATAAACAAGTAGATATATTAAAAGGAAACTGGAATGGCTATTGCCACAAGACAAGAAACTAAAGACTCTTGAACCTGGACTAGAAGCAAGAAAGGAGTTGACAAGAGTGAAGAAGCCTTCATTCTTGTCTCTATATATATTATCTAACTAGGGGCTACGTGGCGACGTTTTATAGGACCTCCAATATGTGTTGACTTTGTAGGACACATGCCTTGACTTACAAGGCAAGTTTTTCTACGTGTGGGCCACATAGTTAGCTTGATTTTCAAGCTAACAAAATGTGTGGCACATGGCCAACTTGTTGACCACGTTTCTAATCCAAAAAGTCAATTAAAGACACCTATGAAGTCAAAGCAATGTCTAGGAAGTTTCTAGGAAGCTTCTATATTAAATATTATAGAATTAACTTACTTTTATCTACTTTTACTTACTTCTACCTATTTCTATATGTAATTATTAGCTTACATGATTATGGCCGTGACATTACCCCCCCTTCTAGAGACGAGTTCCACGAGGAGCGGTCATCATATGTTGAGAAAATCTATGATGTGACGAATTGTATTCGCCACATACTCTGATCTCTGTTCTCTTCGAAGACGATTGATAGGACCTCTCAACCATCGGTAGTGTCCCATACCAGGGCGGGAAGACCACCCAGTTATTTGATCATTGTTGAGGCCTTCGTAACTTCCTTCGAATAGAATATTCGGAACACCATCAGGAGTTGTTCCTACCTCTCGCAAAATCACCAAACATCGAGAGTCCCTTCCCAAATCGTGATACCAAACGCGTTGTATCTCACCATCTGTTCGAGGAAGAACATGTCGTTCTTGAAGATCTTCATCTCGATTGCATCGTCTTGAAGGTTGTGACAATCGTAATGTCTCATCCGGCAGGTCAGCAAACGAAGGTTCTTGAGTTGAATCCATTGGTTGTTGGCTCTCAATCTAATTAGCATCACAAATGTAAAGAAGTTACAAACAAAAATAAGAAATTGAATGTTATCTTGCCTCAATCTTGTCTCTTTTATAAGAGAGATTTTCATCTTGGTTTTGATGGATGTCGTTAATGAAAAACTTTGACTTTAGCTGATGCATTTCCTAGATTCCTGGATGGCTCCCATGTGCGTTCACTAATATCATATCCGCGCCAATAAACAAGATATTCCAGCTTATTTCGGCGCCGCCTTGAGTCTAATATCTCTTCCACCTCAAATTCTTTATTATTATCTACTTCTATAGGAGGCGGTGGCATTTGTCTTCTTCCTTGTATATCCACTGTCTTATATGGTTCAAGAAGAGACACGTGGAATACAGGGTGGATCTTCATTGACTCCGGTAGATATAACCGATATACAACTGGGTTGATCTGTTCAGAAACAGAAAAGGGGCCAAGCCTACGATAGTCCAACTTGTCACAAGGTCGAGTAGTCTTGATATTGCGATGAAGTAGCCATACCTTATCACCCATATTGAGTTGTGGTTGCTCCTTACGATATAGATCTACGTTTATCTTTTGTCGTTCTTGAGCTTCCTTCAATTGCGTCTTCATTATTGCATGTAACTCTGACAACCGATTTGCCATATCTTCTGCTGCAGGATTATCAACTTTTGAAAAATCAAAAGTATCAAGTCGTGGATGATAGCCATAATTGGCAAAGAAAGGTGTTTGTTGCGTGGAAGAATGTACCGTATTATTATAAGCAAACTCTGCCAATGGCAGAAGGGTTGTCCAATCATCTTGTTGGTAGTTGATAGTACACCTTAAATATTGCTCCAAGACTTGGTTTACGTGCTCTGTTTGTCCATCAGTTTGAGGATGGAAAGCCGAAGATAGTTTTATGTCCTCTTTTAAAATCTTGAAAAGGGTCCTCCAAAATCTTGACACAAATTGAGTTCCCCTATCTGATATGATATCTTTAGGTAATCCATGATAGCGATAGATATTATCAATGAAAAGCTTAGCTGTTTCTTCACCTGTGATAGATTTTATACATGGCACAAAATGTGCCATCTTGGTGAAAGGATCTACTATCACAAATATAGAATCATAAGATCTTGAGCTTGGAAGATCTGTGATGAAATCCATAGAAATAGAAGACCATGGTTGTTCTGGTATAGGTAATGGCTGAAGAAGTCCGTAAGGTCGATGACGAGGAATTTTTGATCTTGAACAAATATCACATGATTGTACAAAGTCTTTGACTGACTTCCACATTTGTGGCCACCAAAAATCTCTTGATATGAGTTCCAAAGTCTTATTATATCCAAAGTGCCCTACTGCTGGAAAGTCATGACGTGCTTGAAGAACACGTAAACGTGCTTCTCCTTCTGGAACATATAGGCGTCCTTCAAAATATAATAGATTATTCTTGAACTCGAACTTAGAAGGATCATGAGACTTGGAAGAATTATTCTCGATATCATAAACAAGAGGGTCTGAGGACATACTGGACTGGATTTGCTTGAGAAAAGTTGAATCAACAGTCAATGTTGATTTCATTGCTCGGAGATGAAATTGCTCCAGTTTCAAGAGGACCGTTCTTTGTTGCTCAAAAGCTGCATCTCCTTCTTTTGGTGCAAAATAAGAACGTCTAGATAGGGCATCAGACAAACCTTGTTGTTTTCCTGGCCGATAAGTGATAATGAACTCGAATCTTGACAAAGACATACTCCAACGAGCTTGACGACGATTCAACACGCGTGCTGACATGAAATATTCGAGGTTCTTGTGATCTGTATACACAATGACTGGACTAGAAGCGCCTTCTAGATAATGATGCCATTCTTGAAAGGAATCAACGATCGCAAGAAGTTCTTTATCGTGGATCTCATAATTGATCTCGGCTACGGAGAATTTTCTTGAATGAAAAGCTATCGGATGAAGTTTGTCATCTGTTCCCATTTGTGATAAAACTGCACCCAAGGCAAAATCGGATGCATCTGTTTCCATAAAAAATGCCTTGGAGAAGTCAACACGATATAAGACTGGTGTAGAGACAAACGATGTCTTCAAGGCTTCAAATGCTACTTCCGCTTCTTGATTCCATAGAAATTTCTCTTTACTAGTCAAGCCTGTAAGTAGAGCTACAACTTGTGAGAAATCTTTGATGAAGATCCGATAGTAATTGGCAAATCCCAAGAAACATTGGACATCTCTTACCGTCCTTGGAATCTTCCAATCCATGATTGTTTGGACTTTCTTAGAATCCATCATGAGACCATCATTTGAAATGATGTATCCTAAAAAGTCAACTTGAATAGTGTGAAATACACACTTTTCCATCTTGGCGTACAATCCTGCATCTCTAAGTTTTTGTAATACTTGACGAACATGTATTTCATGTTCTTCGACGTTCTTAGAATAGATCAGGATATCGTCTAGATAGCAGACGACAAAATTGTCTAAGAATTCACGAAATACATCATTCATGAGATGTTGAAAAGCAGCTGGTGCATTCGTGAATCCAAAGGGCATGACATTATATTCGAAATGTCCATACCTGGTTCGAAACGCAGTCTTCCATTCATCTCCTTCTTTGATCCGTATTAGATTATATGCTCCTCTTAGATCTATTTTTGTATAGATCTTAGCTTGATTCAACTGGTCAAGGAGTCCTGATATCAAAGGTAATGGATACCTGTTCTTGATTGTGATCTTGTTGAGTCCTCGATAATCAACACACATTCGTAAAGATCCATCTTTTTTCTTTACGAATAGAATTGGAGCTCCTGCTGGAGATTTTGAATGGCGTATGAAATTCTTCGCTAAATTCTCGTCAATATATGTCTTGAGTTCAGCCATCTCATCTTGCGATAAACTATAAATTGGTCCAAATGGTGGCTGAGTTCCTTCCTTGAGGTCGATTGAACAATCATATGGGCGATGCTCAGGAAGAATATCTGCATTCTTTTTCTCAAAAACGTCTTGATACTCCTGATATTGACTTGGAATGCCAATTGAAGTCTTTACGCTTTCAGAAATAGGTGCAGCATAAATAGCAAAAGTTGATCCTTCTTTTGCTGCGTGTATAAATGCTTTTGCACCTATCAGTACGGGTTTTACTATACTAGACTTATAATTTTTTACTTGGTTGGTAGAACTATTAATAACGCTCTAGGAAAAGTCAAGTTTACAAGAATTTCAATCTATTCAAGGGTTATATTCTTCTAGCCAGGATAAACCTAAAATAACTGGATTGGACGGGGATTTAATTATGTTAAAAGCTATGTAGCTATCATGACCGTCTATTGTTACTTTTATAGGATGAGTTTCATGAGTGACATCTCCAGAAGACAAGGGACGACCATCTATGACTTCTACATGTACTGATTTAGGTTTCTGTACAAAGAATATTTTACGACTTTTAACAAATTGTTCATCTAAAAAACATGCTGAGGCTCCCGAATCTAATAAAGCAGAGGCTTTGTAATTCTTAGGTCCTAAATATAAGTCTATTATAAAACAAGGAGAGGGTTCTGAGGAGAGGATAGGACCTTCATTAGGAATTGTACAAGGTTCCAGCTGCACGGTCCCTATTGTAGCTGGACGAATCCGTTTTCCGACATGTTGTCTTCTTTGACCGTCGTACCCCTCATTTTATAGTTGCGTCGTTTCTTTGGACAATGTTGAGCAGTGTGCTTAGGTTCTCCGCAATATAAACATAATCCTTCTTGACGACGACGAATCTTTTCTTGCTCAGTTAGGGGTTTAAAACGTACCGCGTCAATTTGCATGTCTTCTACTTCCGAATGTACGTTTGGCAAAGATGTTGATGTTGCCATTGAGTAATAACGTTGAGGTTATCGTGAATGATTCTCGGATCGAAATTCGAAAAGTCGATTATCACATTTTACCGCAAAATCGATTACTTGACTCAAAGTTTGAGGATCAGGTAAGTTGAGCATCAATTTCTTTTCTTCGTATTGCAATCCATAAAGAAATTGACTGATGAGTGCAGCATCATCCCACTTGATGTCTATTGCAAGTTATCAAAATTGTGAAGCATATACTGTTACTGAGCGATTGCCTTGTTGCAAAGTTCAGATCTTATTTGTTGCAACAGGAGTTGCATCGTGTTCACCATACATAGATCGAAACTCCGCCAAAAAAGCTTCCAAATTATCCAATATTGGATTTCGTTGTTCAAGAAAAGATGAAAACCATGATAATGCAGAACCAGAAAGTAGAGTGCCAATAAACCTGACTTGTGATCCTGGAGTTGGATAGCTTTGCGGTTGAAGTTCAATTACCAATTGTACTTGATTGATGAACCCTCGAAACTTTGATCTCGTACCATCAAATTTCTCGGATAAGGCAATTCTTGGTTCTCTAGTACTTATAGGGTGTTGTACAATTGGAGAAGGAACGTGATTTGTTGTAGATGTTGAAGCAGCTCCGATCATCTCTATATCCCCACTTTCTGCTATTCTTGTTCTTTCATGTGTTGGTGAATTGAGTTGATGCATCGCAAGCATTAACTCCCTCATTTGCTCTTGCATTTGTGCCATTGCACTCTTCATTTCAACAAGCTCTGCCATAATGACACTAAGAAGAAAAATTTGTTTGATATTGCTCAAGACAAAAGAAAAGAAAGACTTGATAACAAAGAAGATACTAAGAACAATATCAGTTTAGAAGTGGGTAATCCGCAAACTTCTAATACGCTTATGTCTTGTCAAGAGAAAGGGGTAATCCACTCTTACTCAAGAAAAAACAAAGCTCTGATATTGTAAGTGGACTCTTGTCAATCTGTCAAGGACAGAGACTCGATGAGAGAAAATATACACCAAAAGGCTATCTCGATATAATAAGTCAAAATATAAACAAGTAAGTATATTAAAAGGAAACTGGAATGGCTATTGCCACAAGACAAGAAACTAAAGACTCTTGAACCTGGACTAGAAGTTAGAAAGGAGTTGACAAGAGTGAAGAAGCCTTCACTCTTGTCTCTATATATATTAACTAACTAGGGGCTACGTGGCGACGTTCTATAGGACCTCCAATATGTGTTGACTTTGTAGGACACATGCCTTGACTTACAAGGCAAGTTTTTCTACGTGTGGGCCACATAGTTAGCTTGATCTTCAAGCTAACAACATGTGTGGCACATGGCCAACTTGTTGACCACGTTTCTAATCCAAAAAGTCAATTAAAAACACCTATGAAGTCAAAGCAGCGTCTAGGAAGTTTTTAGGAAGCTTCTATATTAAATATTATAGAATTAACTTACTTTTATCTATTTTTCCTTACTTCTAATTATTTCTATATGTAATTATTAGCTTACATGATTATGGCCGTGACAGTGGCTCACACGTAGAAAAACTTGCCTTGTAAGTCAAGGCATGTATCCTATAAAGTCAACACATATTGGAGGTCCTATAGAACTTTGCCACGTGGCCCCTTGTTAGATAATATATATAGAGACAAGAGTGAAGCCTTCTTCATTCTTGTCAACTCCTTTTTTGCTTCTAGTCTAGTTTCAAGGATCTCTAATTTTCTTGTCTTTTGGCAATAGCCATTCCAGTTTCTCTTTCAATATATATACTTGTTTATTTATATTTTGTTACCTTTTCTTGAGTGAAGGCTCACTTGTCTGAATTTTTTTTTTATTGAATTCTTGTCCTTGACAGATATTCAAGAGTACACCTATAATATTAGAGCTTTGTTTAATCTTGAATAAAAGTGGGTTACTCTTTTTTCTTGATAAGATATAAGCATACTAGAAGTTGTAGGTTACCCTCTTTTAAACTGATATTGTCCTTAGTATTTTCTTTGTTCTTAAGTCCTCTCTTCTATTTGTCTTGAGCGATATTAGACATCTTCTCTTTTTTAAGTGTTATCATGGCAGAACTTCTTGAAATGAAGAGTGCAATGACACAAATGCAAGAACAATTGAAGGAGTTAATGCTTGTGATGCATCAACTCAATTTACTATTACAAGGAGCAACAAGATTGGCAGGAAGTGAAGGTATAGAAATGATTGGAGCTGCTTCAACATCTGCACCAAATCATGTTCTTTTTCTTATGGTGGAACGCCCTTCCAATATTAAAGAACCAAGAATTGTCCTACCTGAGAAGTTTGATGGCATCAGATCTTAGTTTCGAGGATTTATCAATCAAGTACAACTTGTGATTGAACTTCAACCCCAAAGCTATCCAACTCTAGAATCGTAAGTTAGATTCATTGATATGCTTCTTTCAAGTTCAGCACTATTGTGATTTTCATCTTTTCTTAAACGACGAGATCCAATATTAGATAATGTAGAAGCTTTTCTAGCAGAATTTCGATCCATGTATGGAGAACCTGATGCAATTCGTGTTGCAACCAATAAGATCCATATTTTACGACAAGGCAATCGATCAGTAACTTTGTACGCTTCACAATTTTGACAACTTGCAACTGATATCAAGTGGGATGATGCTACATTTATTAGCCAATTTCTCTACGGATCACAATATGAGGTAAAAAAATTAATGCTCAACTTACCTGATCCTCAAACATTGAGTCAAAGAATTGACTTTGCTGTGAAGTGTGACAATCATCTTTTTGAATTCCGATCTAAGAACCGTACAAGTGGACCTCAACGTTACTATAATTCAATGGCAACACCAACATCTCTTCAACACATACATTCGAAAGTAGAGGATATGTAAATTGATGTAGTATGTTTCAAACCTCTTACTGAGTAAGAAAAGACTCGTCGTCGTCAAGAAGGATTATGTTTATATTGTGGAGAACCAAAGCACACTGCTCAACATTGTCCGAAGAAATGCCGTAATCACAAAATGAGGAGTATGGTTGTGAAAGAAGACAATATGTCAAAAAACGAATTTGTCGAGTTACAATTGGGACCGTGCGGCATGAACCTTGCACAACATCTAGTAAAGGTCTTATTCTCTCTTCAGAGCTCTCTCCTTATTTTACATTAAATGTTATTTTAGGACCTAAATGTTACAAAGCCTCTGCATTGTTAGATTCTGGAGCCTTGGTGTGTTTTTTACATGAAAAATTTACTAAAAGACATAGCATATCTTTAGTAAAGAAAACTAAACTTATTCATATAGAAGTCATAGATGGTCGTCCATTGTCTTCTAGAGATAAAACTCATGAAACCTTTCATATAGAAGTAATAATCAATGGTCATAATAGCTTTATAGTATTTAATATCATTAGATCTCTCTCTAATCCAATAATTTTAGGTTTATCGTGGTTAAAAAAATACAACACTCAAATAGATTAGATTTTTTGAACTCTTACTTTCTCTAAAAGTATAACTAATAGTATAGTTAATCAAGTAGAGAGTCATAAGTCTAGTTCAATTAAACCTATATTTATAGGTGCAAAAGCTTTCTTGCATGCTGCTATGAAAGAATCACCATATATTATTTATGCCACACCTGTTTCTATTGGTGGAAAGACTTCAAGTGGTATTCCAAGCCAATATCATGAATTTCAAGATGTATTCGTAAAAAAAAATGCGGATATACTTTCGAAACATGGCCCCTATGATTGCTCAATTGACCTTCAAGAAGGGCCACAACTGCCATTCAGACCAATCTACAGTATATCACAAAATGAGTTGACTGAACTCAAGGAGTATATTGAAGAAAATCTAGCCAAGAATCTCATATGCCATTCTGAATCTCCAGCAAGAGCTCCAATTCTATTTGTGAAGAAAAAAGATGGATCATTGCGGATGTGTGTTGATTATCGAGGACTCAACAAGATTACTATCAAGAACATGTATCCACTACTTTTAATATCTGGACTTCCTGATCAACTGAATGAAGCTAAGATCTATACAAAAATAGATTTCCGGTGAGCATACAATCTAGTACGCATCAAAGAAGGAGATGAATGGAAGACTACATTTCGAACTAGGTATAGACATTTTGAATACAATGTCATGCCTTTTGGACTTACAAATGGATTAGAAGCTTTTCAATATCTAATAAATGATATTTTTTGAGAGTTTTTAGACGATTTAGTGGTATGTTATCTAGACGACATCTTGATCTATTCTAAGAATCTTAAAGAATATGAACTTCATGTTCGTCATGTGTTACAAAAATTAAGAGATGCAGGACTCTATGCCAAGATAGAAAAGTGTGTATTCCATACTACTTAAGTCGATTTCTTAGGTTACATCATTTCAAATGATGGACTTATGATGGATTCTAAGAAAGTTCAAACTATTATAGACTGGAAGATCCCAAAAACGGTAAGAGATGTCCAATGTTTTTTGGGATTTGCCAACTACTATCGAATCTTCATCAAAGACTTTTCTCGAGTTGCAGCTCTACTTACACGTTTGACTTGTAAAGACAAACTCCAATGGAATCAAGAAGCGGAAGTTGCTTTTGAATCTTTGAAGACAGCGTTTATTTCTGCACCAAACTTGTATCGTGTTGATTTTTCCAAAGCATTCTTTATGGAAACAGATGCATCGGACTTTGCTCTGGGTGCGGTTTTATCACAAATGGGAACAGATGACAAACTTCATCCAGTAGCCTTTCATTCAAGAAAATTCTCAGCAGCAGAAATCAATTATGAGATCCACGACAAAGAACTTCTTGCAATTGTGGATTCTTTTCAAGAATGGCATCATTATCTTGAAGGCGCTTCTAGTCCAGTCATCGTGTATACGGATCACAAGAACCTCGAATATTTTATGTCAACATGCGTATTAAATCGTCGCCAAGCTCGTTGGAGCATGTCTTTATCAAGATTCGAGTTCATCAGCACTTATCGACTAGGAAAACAACAAGGTTTACCCGATGCCTTATCTAGACGTTCTTATCTTACACCAATAGAAAGATATGGAGCTTTTGAGCAAGAAAGAACGGTTCTCTTGAAGCCGAAACAATTTTATCTTCGAGCAATAAAATCAACATTGACTGTTGATTTAACTTTCCTTAAGCAAGTCTAGTTAAGTATGTCTTCAGACCCTCTTGTTCATGATATCAAGAACAATTCTTCTAAATCTCATGATCGCTCTAAATTTGAATTCAAGAACAACCTACTCTATTTCGAAGGATGCCTATATGTTGCAGAAGGAGAAGCTCGTTTACGTGTTCTTCAAGCTCGTCACGACTTCCCAGCAGCAGGACATTTCGGATATAATAAGACTTTGGAGCTGATATCTAGGGATTTTTGATGGCCTCAAATGTGGAAGGCAGTTAAAGATTTTGTACAATTATGTGAAGTTTGCTCAAGATCAAAAACTCCTCGTCATCGACCTTTTGGACTTCTTCAGCCATTACTCATTCTAGAACAACTATGGTCTTCTGTTTCTATGGACTTCATCACGGATCTTCCAATCTCAGGTTCTTATGACTCTATATTCATGATAGTAGATTGTTTTACCAAGATGGCACATTTTGTACCATGTACAAAATCTATCACAAGTGAAGAAACAGCTAAGCTCTTTCTTGACAATATCTATCGCTATCATGGATTACCCAAGGATATTATATCAGATAGGGGAACACAATTTGTATCAAGATTTTGGCGGACTCTTTTCAAGATTCTTAAAGTGGATATAAAACTATCTTCGGCATTCCATCCTCAAATTGATGGTCAAACGGAGCGTGTTAATCAAGTTTTTGAGCAATATTTAAGATGTACCATTAATTACCAACAAGATGATTGGACAACTCTTTTGCCATTCGCAGAGTTTGCTTACAATAATACGGTACACTCTTCTACAAAACAAACACCTTTCTTTGCTAATTATGGTTATCATCTATGAGTTGATACTTTTGACTTTTCAAAAGTTGATAATCCTGCTGCAAAAGATTTGGCAATTCATTTATCAGAGCTACATGCAGCGATGAAGGCGCAGTTAAAAAAGGCTCAAGAACAACAAAAGGCGAATGCGAATGTCTATCGAAAGGAACAACCATCATTTGTCTTGGGTGATAAGGTATGGCTACTTCATCGTAATATCAAGACCACTCGTCCTTGTGACAAGTTGGACTATCGAAGGCTGGAACCATTTTCTATTTCTGCACAAATCAATCCAGTTGCATATCGTTTACATCTACCGAAGTCAATGAAAATCCATCCAGTATTCGACGTGTCTCTTCTTGAACCATACAAGACAGTGGACATATCAAGAAGACGATAAGCTCCACCTTGTCCTATAGAAGTGGACAATAATGAAGAGTTTGAAGTAGAAGAAGTCTTAGATTCAAGGCGACGCCAAAATAAATTATAATATCTTGTCTATTGGTGCGGATATGGTATTAGTGAACGCACATGGGAGCCAATAAAGAATCTTACAAATGCAACAAAGGCGGTAGAGGCTTTTCATCGATGACATCCATCAAAATCAAGATGAAAACCTTCTTTATAAAAGAAACAACATCTTGGCAAGATAACATTCTACTTTCAATTCTTGTTTGTAGCTTCGTTGTAGTAGTGGCGCTCAGGAGATGGAGAACCAACAACCAGCAGATTCAACTTAAGAGCCTTCATTTGCTCACCTGTTGGATGAGACATTACAATTCTCACAACCTTCAAGACGACGCAATCGAGATGAAGATCTTCAAGAATGACATGTTCTTCCTCGAATAGATGGTGAGATACAATGTGTTTGGTATCACGATTTGGGAAGGGACTCCCGATGTCTGGTGATTGTGCTAGAGGTAGGAACAAGTCATGATGGTGTTCCAAATATTCTATTCGAAGGAAGTTACGAAGGCCTCAACGATGATCAAATAATTGGATGGTCTTCCCGCCCTGGTATGAGACACTACCGATGGTTGAGAGGCCCTATCAATCATTTCGAAGAGAACAGAGATCAGAGTATGTGGCGAATAGAATCCGTCGCATCATAGATTTCCTCAACATATGATGATCGCTCCTCGTGGAACTCGTCTCTAGAAAGGAGGGTAATGTCACAGCCATAATCATGTAAGCTAATAATTACATATAGAAATAAGTAGAAGTAAGTAAAAGTAGATAAAAGTAAGTTAATTCTATAATATTTAATTTGGAAGCTTCTTAGAAACTTCCTAGACGTTGCTTTGACTTCATAGGTATCTTTAATTGAATTTTTGGATTAGAAACGTGGTCAACAAGTTGGCCATGTGCCATACATGTTGTTAGCTTGAAGATCAAGCTAACTATGTAGCCCACACGTAGAAAAACTTGCCTTGTAAGTCAAGGCATGTGTCGTACAAAGTCAACACATATTGGAGGTCCTATAAAACGTCGCCACGTAGCCCCTAGTTAGATAGTATATATAGAGACAAGAGTGAAGACTTCTTCACTCTTGTCAACTCCTTTCTTGCTTCTAGTCTAGTTTCAAGGATCTCTAATTTTCTTGGTTTTTTTGGCAATAGCCATTCCAGTTTCTCTTTCAATATACATACTTGTTTATTTATATTTTGTTACCTTTCTTTGAGTGAAGGGTCACTTGTCTGAATTATTTTTTCACCGAGTTCTTGTCCTTGACACTCCTTTCTTGCTTCTAGTGTAGTTTCAAGGGTCTCTAGTTTCGTTGTCTTTTGGCAATAGCCATTCCAGTTTCTCTTTCAATACACATACTTGTTTATTTATATTTTGTTACCTTTCCTTGAGTGAAGGCTCACTTGTCTGAATTTCTTTTTTATTGAGTTCTTGTCCTAGACAAATATATCCTTTAATCTTCTTATCCATGATATCAAAAATATTTTTTTAAAATTTTATGATACTTTTTAGTTTGAGTTCAAGAACAATCTACTTTATTTTGAAGAATGATTTTATATTCTAAAAGGTGGAGCACAATTAAATATTCTTCAAGCTTGTCATGACTTTCGAATATTTGGACATTTTAGATATTAGAAGACTTTGGAGCTAATATAAAGAGATTTTTAGTGGCTTCAAATATAGAAGGTAATCAAAGACTTTATACAATCATGTGATATTTATTCAAGATCCAAAACTCCTCTCTATCCACCTTATAGACTTCTTCAGCTATTATTTATTCAAGAATAGTCATAGTCTTTTGTTTCTATAGATTTTATCATGGATCTTTCAATTTCAAGTTTGTTTGATTCTATATTTGTGATAGTAGATTATTTTATCAAAATAGCATATTTTTTATTATATACAAAATCTATTACATGTGAAGAAATAGCTAAGTTTTTTCTTGACAATATCTATCGCTATTATGAATTGCCCAAAGATATTATATCAGATATAAGGACTCAATTTATATTAAGATTTTGGCAAATCTTTTTTAAGATATTAAAGATGGATTTAAAGCTCTCTTGAACTTTTCATCTTTAAATTGATGGGTAAATAAAATATATTAATCAAGTTTTGATACAATATTTGAGGTATACCATCAATTATTATCAAGATAATTGGACAACTTTTTTACCATTGACAAAGTTTACGTATAATAATTTAATATACTCTTCTACTCAAATTTTTTTTTTTTTTTTGCCAATTATGGTTATCATCGATGATTTGATATTTTTGACTTTTCAAAAATTGATAATCTTACGACAAAAGATTTGACAAATTATTTGTCACAATTATATGCAGTAATAAAGGCATAATTAAAGGATGCTTATTAACAACAAAAGATCAATGTTGATCCTTATTACAAGGAACAACTACAATTCAATGTGGGTAATAAGATATGGTTACTCTATCATAATATTACGACTATTTTTTCTTATGACAAGTTGGACTATTATAGGCTTGAACCTTTTTCTATTTGTAAAGAAGTCAATCCTATTGCTTATCAATTACATCTATCGCACTCTATGAAGATCCATACCATATTTTACGTGTCTCTTTTTGAACCATATAAGATAGTGAATATCTTACGAAGAAGACAAATATCACATCTTTCTTTAGAACAGATAATAATCAAGAATTTGAAGTAGAAGAAGTATTAGATTCAAGGCGTTGCCAAAATATGTTGAAATATCTTGTTCATTGGCATGAATATGATATTAGTAAATCCATATGGGAGCCAACAAAGAATCTTACAAATGCAATAAGAAAAGTTGAGAGTTTTCATTGACAACATCCATCAAAATTAAGATAAAGAATAATAAATCTTCACTATAAAAGAAGTAAGATTCAATGAAGATAATATTCTATCTTCTATCCTTATTTTTAGCTTTTGTGTATTTATGACATTAAAGAGATGGAGAACCAATAATTAGGAGATTCAATTGAAGAACTTTGATTTGTCGACTTATCAAACAAGATATTGTGATTGTCACAACTTTCAAGATGATATAATCAAAATAGAGATCCTCAAGATCAACAAGTCCTATCTCAAATAGATGAAAAAATATAACGTATTTAGTATCACAACCTTGAAAGAGACTCCCGATATTTGGTGATTTTATTAGAGATAAGAACAATTCTTGACAGTGTTCAAAATATTTTATTTGAACGATCAAATAATAAGGTGGTCTTCCTATCATGATATGAGACATTACTGATGGCTGAGAGTACCTATTAACCATATTTAAAGAGAACAAAGATTAGAGTATGTAGCAAACATAATTTGTTATATCTTGAATTTCTTCAAGATATGAAGGTTACTACTCTTAGAACTTGTACCTAGAAGGGAAGATAATGTCATGGATATACATATTTATTCTAATATTTATCTATATGATTAAGTAGAAGTAAGTAAAATTATATTTATTTCATAATATTTTCTAAAAAAGCTTCTTAGAAGCTTTATAGATATTGCTTTGACTTTATATATGTTTATAGTTGATTGATAGGTTAAAAACTTTGTCAATAAGTTAACCAAGTATTAGTATCTTACAAAACAAGCTAATTACATCACATATATATATAAATAAACTTACCTTACAAGTTAAGATATGTGTTTTGCAAAGTCAATACGTTTTGGAGATCTTATAGAAATTGCCATGTAGTTCCTAATTAAGAATATATATAGACGTAAGAGTAAAGCCTTCTTTACTATTGCCAATGCCTTTTTAGTCTTTAGTCTTATTTCAAGTTTTTCTAGTCTTCTTATCTTTGCCAATAGCCATTTTAGTTTAATACCATATCATCTTTAAGTGACTTTCTAGTTCTTTTGAGTGACACAAGAGTATATTAAAGATTTTTTTTCTTCAAAATTCATGTCTTTGATAATATCACAACTTTGAAAAAGACTCTTGATATTTGGTAATATTATTGGACGTAGGAACCACTTCTAATGGTATTCAAAAAAAAAAAATTGTAAAGAGTTATGAAAGCCTTAATAATGATGAAATTTAAAGATGGTCTTTTTTTCCTTAATATGGAATATTATGACTAGTTAAGAAGACCTATTAACTATCTTCAATTGATACAAACATCAAAGTATGTGGCAAATATAATTTTCAACTTTTTAAATGCTTACAACATGAAATTCATGCTCTTTATGGAACTTATTTTTGGAAGAGAGGATGATATTACAAACATACATATTAATTCTAATATTTTCTTAGGTAAAAATAGTTAGATAGGAAAAGATAAATTTAATAATATCTTATGAAGAAATTTTTTATAAGCTTCATAGATATGAATTTGACTTTTTAAATATTTATAGGTGATTGGTAGGTTAAAACTTTGGCCAACAAATTAGCTACATGTTGTACATATTGACTACTTGCTTTATAAATGAGAAATATGGAGCACATATTAAAAATTTATTATACAAATTAGATATGTATTTTGTAAGATGAAGAAGTATTAGATGACATATAGAATATTGCTATTTAGTTTTTTTATCTAGATGGTATAGATGCAAAAATTAGTCCTTTCTAATTCTTATCAATATTTTTCTTATTTCTAGTCTAGTTTCCAAAAAAATTAGTTTTCTTATATTTGGTAATGGCTATTTCTATTTCTTCTTAAATATACATACTATCTTATTTTGTTTATGTCATTTTTTTTGAAATGTATCTTTAATATTTAATTGCATTCTTCAAGTGATTATTTATTTAAGTGATTTTTAATTTTTTACTAATTTTAAAAGTATATTTATTTTTTAATATATTAGCATTAATACTTAATTTTTAATAAATTAAATTTATTTAAATTTATCAAAAAAAAAATTATTCTACTTACAATAATGTTGATTATTTTTAAATTTATACAGGAATTATGTAATTTAATATCAAATACATGTGATATACTTCATACACTCTGATTCAATTCTTCAGATTAATCGTTCAAAATTTTGAGTAGTAAATCGTTTTTTAGATATTTTCTACATTGCTTATTTTAAAACTAAATTTTATTTTCTACAATATAGTTCCGTACAGACTTACTACCATTTCAATCATATTAATATCAGTATTTTTACTTAATTATAATGTTTTGCAACATGCATCTATCAACTTATTTGTGAGATTTTAATAAGGACATATCAATTTTGGATGAGCCAAAACTATAGGACTAATATGAAAATTCAATTTTTCTTAATGTAAAAAATATATTTGTGAATAAACCTGTTGAAATTCAATGTAATATATTCAAGCTCAAAGTGTAGAAATTCAAAAATAACTTAGATGGTGCAATTTCTTATTATGAAAATGGTCCAGTGATCCTTCACCTTTCTAACAAATGTTTTAAGTAAAAAAAAAACTATATAAACCTATCTGAATGAAAAATTGCTATACTTTGTTACAAGTTTATGGTGCACAACACTTATTTCACCCACATTTCATGAGATGATTTGGCAAGAATTCAGATTTCTAAATCCCATTACTTTAAAACAATACATCTCAATTACATTTTAGAAAATAAAATTCCCAAAGAAGCTTCTTATATAGACAACCTACAATGGTGGACCCATCTCAAAGTCAAAACCTTTATTTCAATGCTTAGATGGCACCAAAGCCAAAGCAAAGCTTTGGTCTCAAAAGGAGCTTTGGCCCTTTTTCCAAGACATTCTATGTGCACTTTGCCTTCCGTCTTCAATGTGGATTGCATTACCATTGCCTTCAATTGTGAAAGATATTGAGATTTGGTTGGTACTTGGATTGGGTTTTCAATGATATATATATAATATAATATATATATATATATATAGATATATATATAGTGGTCATTGAATTTGAATTAGTGCAATGCCAACATATTAGGCAAAATGATGTTAAGTTTGAAGTAGTTTGGAACATTTGGTTTGTTGTTTGTTTCTTCATATTTTTGTTTATGATTTCGAATTTAAATTCAAGCTTTGAATGTACTTGATAAAATAAATAAATTTCATTCATTGATATTAGAAGGATTAATTGTGAATTTCTTAATAAATATTAAGATTCTTCCCATGTTTCATAAAGTTATGTTTTCTCAAATTTATGGAGTTTAATATCTGATTTACACATTATAACATCCACACCACAATTCAAACTATTGTATCCCTACCTATCATTTGCACCAATATATATATATATATAGATATATGTAAACACACCATATGAATTCAGTATTATTTTAGTACATTATTGATGTGCTTTGTGTTAAAAGCACGGATAGAAAATCAACTATTTCAATATTGAGCAGAAAACACATAAAAGTATTCAATATTCTCTATTGAAGTGATACCTTGATAGATAAAACATAACATCACATTTTCTACAAATAAATTATAATTGTTTATTTTTGTTTTTGTTTTTTGTTTTTTTTGAACCAGTTTACATTAACATTCATGCTGGTCAAGGCTCTCTCTCTCTTACTAACAATATATATATATATATATATATATATATATAGTTTAACCTGCTCTTAAGGTGGTAGTTTATCTTGCACAAATTGATTTGTATTGACCCTCCATTATATATTTTTATTTTAATTTCATTACCTGCCTAAAACCAAGCTGCATCAAGTAATTAACAGGATAATTATTTGATATGTTATCATTTTCTATATTTATCTCTCTTATTTTTCTTTTTTTTTTGAAAAGTCATTTAATTTTAAAAAAAAAAATCATTGTGATGTTATTGTTTCTTTTCTAAACCCCAAATCCTAAACCTGGTCTTGTTTTATTTTTTCAATATATTTTTTATTTACACTGTACACAAATATGTATCTATTTCATGCTTAGTATATTGATCATGTGCAATTATTATGTAAATTCCTCTTTAGATTACCTTTAAGAGTGAAAAAGAGGAATAAAAAGACTAGTTTATGTCTTTTACCTACAAAATAAATATGAGAAAAAAAAAAATCAAAACAAAAAAAAATCAAAACAAAACAAAAGAATAAATAGAGCTTCACAAGACTCTTTTATAATAAATAGTAGATAAATTTTGTGGAGGAGTTTAAAGCAAACTAAAACATTGCTCACTAGTATGTAAATAACCACATGTTTGAATGTTTGCATCTTTGAAACATAACAATTTTATTCCTGAAGACATGTGTAAGTATAATTTATAAAAAACATGGTACTTTTAAAGAAAGCTTATTCTACAGAATATCTACATTTATTTTTGATCAACCAATGCTTACAATTTCATGTGTAATTATCAGTATTCCACTGTAAATATCCAATACAAATGTAAAAAGTAAAAGAAAATCAATAAAAGTGTAAGATGGCAACAACAAAGTGTTCACTAAAAAATAGCCACATAATTTACGAAAATCTTTTAACTTCATACTGTGGAACAAAGTTTACATGTTAGATGATAAGTAAATTCAACGATCATTTTTTGAATTCAAGGTATCAAGCAACCTTTTGTTTTCAATATACACTAATTTAAATATTCAAGACAATATTACAACATTAAATAAACACAATCTTCTAAACTTCATTTAAAAAAAAGGGTAGAATGTCTAAAAACATGTTGGAAGTTGTAAACCCCCCCCCCCCCCCACTCGTTTCCAATACATTCTCCCCATATGAATATAAAAAAATACAAAACAATTATAATATAATAAAATTATACAAAACGTTAGTATTTTAATTCGAATTTCATGGATGAACTCGTTCCTCATACATTCACCTTTTTCAATAGCAACTTTAACGTACTTTAGCGAATTTGGGAGAGGAATCTTTTCAAAGCGGGAGACTACGAAGCCGAAGATTCTTCCGAAGCGTGGAGCCGGATCAGATTGCGGCGATTTTTTTGTTGGGCGAGCGTGGATTCCACCATGCGCCGCAGATGGGTTGTTGTTGTAATTGTTGCTTCGACTTTTGGGGGGTTCAGATCATCTCGTCTTACGCTTGGCATGAAGCGAGCGATGGTGGAGAGTGGGGAAAGCCGACAGAGATTGCACGAGGAAGAAAATCTGACGCGCGGAAGGATTTGTTGCGAGTTGCGATGCACGGGGGCGGAATTGCGGAGAAGGAATTGAAGCATGGAAAGACGTCAAGAATCCCGCATATCGAAGCTTCGTGAGGAGTCACGCAGGAGGCCGCGACAAAGGGGGGGAGTCAGGAGACGGCGGGGCCCAAGCCCAAAAAGCCTTGCTATCTTGCCCCAGCGGCTTAAAGCCTGCAACAATATTCTATCACGGTCAATGTCTAGTATTTATAGAAGGGTTATATTTGGAGCAGTTGACATGCTTTCCATTCACCTGTTTTGTTACTATTCATTGAATGACACTGTCTTTTCGCACACGGTATGCATCATATGCTCGTCCTTTTCCACGGCCCCTCGCACCACACTGCTCTCCAAAAGCATACGAAAGTGGGGGGGGGGGCTTTTGCAACCCTCATGACCCTGTGTCTATAATCCCTGCTTCTGTTGTTTTTTGCAATTCTCTGTGCTGGAAGCTAAGAAACCCTAGCTGCGACTTAACTACCGAGATCACGTTTGTTGTTGGCTTGGAGCAGCTCGAGGTGTTTATTTCGTAATCTCAGTAGGGTAGGTACCTTAGGTTTGAATTGTACACGGAGATTGATGTTCAATAGGCGTAAAATACGCTGAAAGTCTGTAAGTGATGGATCCGGTGTGGTAATGCCATTGAACACCGCAAGTCTCTTCCTAGATCTTCGGATTTTTTAGACGTGTGAAACTTCGGAAAGCTACACTTGTTACTGCACGCATTAATTGCACTTATTTACATACAAATCCGTATATGTGTCTATACGTATTGAATCATGATGCTTGTGTGACACGGCCACAACCGTCAATTCCCCCTAACCCAGCTTACAAATCCTACATTTATACCCAATAAGTTACTTTGCATCTGTGCGTGTACTGATCCCGAAAAGAGCAAGATCACTCACTCAGATTTTGTACATCATTCTCAGAACTCTGCCACTAACTCAGATTGCAATCAAGCACCCACAAACCAATCCTATAACCCCCTAGAAGCTCAGGGATAAAAAAAAAAAAAAAAAAAAAAAAGAAAGAAAAAAAAACCGCCAAACCTGAGCGCTGAGAAGCGAAGTAGTTGACCAAAGGAGCGAGCAATGAATGAACCTCAGAACCGTCAACCTATGAGAGGTGGCTCAGCTGGCGATGATGGCAATGGGGATACTTTCAAAAAAATTGAACTCACGGCACGCCAGAGGAAGACGACTTGACAAGATCGCCGGCATTGACAAACTAGGTAGCGAAAGGATCTATCACTCCCTCGCCTTGATTCGTCCTGTTTAATTGTGCATTAACCCAAGTGTTGATGGTTGGTGGGTACCAATTCGGCAGGGCGTCGCTGCGGTGGTGCAGGATGAAGACGGATGAGGAAGGAAACGCTTTCCTGTTTCTAGGCCTGTGGAATCCATTCTGGGAGTGGAAAACCGAGTGGGTGGTGTTCGGAAATCGCAGATCCAAGGCTTTGTAGAGCACTATTACAAATTATCTCTGGGCTGGAAAAATTTCACGGGGGAGGGGGGTGTACGAGTGCTGGGGTCTTTATTTCCCCTGTCTAGTACAAGTTTTGTCAGATACATACGGTGCTTCTTCCTCCACCGACCCATTGCTCCAGTGATCTGAAAGCCTCTGTAGCAGCGTATGTATTCCCAGCACTCGGCATACATCCGACCGAGGGTCTGGAGAGGCATGGCGAGTTAGCATCCACCGGTCGGTCGGTCGCGGCGTGTCAGAGGGTCTTCATCTTGCAGGGGAAGACTACGACTGCGAGGGACTCCCCATGCTCTCGTGAAGGCGAGGCTCGCTAGGGGTAGGGTAGGTGTGCTGGGATGGAAGTGAGGGGTGGAGAGAGAGAGCGAGACTGAGAGAGCCGAGAAAAAGAAGAAAAGCAAAAGAAAACAAAATAAAACAGAGAAATCACAAAACAATAACAAAACGGGAGGAAGGAAGGAAGGAAGAAGCGCTTTGCAGGGTAGGCTAGAGCATATCAATCTTCAATGGACTTCGGTATCATCATTCCCCGTCATTCATCATGGCGGTCCTGGGGTGCCACTGCGCATCTCCAAGGGCGCTCTATCATCACACTTGCAGGCTATGGATTTTAGAGCTTGTGGTTAGTCACACTGGCATTCGATATTGATGTCTTTTTGGTGCTTTTAGCGTAGTCCCAGCTATTGGTTGGTGTGAGTTGCTGGGAAAGGTGGAGGAGTGAGAACGGTCGCGTGGGTTGATTGTGTGGTGTGCTCGAATTCGGGGTGGATACCTCTCGTTGTGCTTTATAGGGGGCGCATCTAGTAGCGTGCGTGTTTGGGCTGAGGGAGTGATGGATGTAGGGTTGGTGACGGAGGGGGTGGGAAAAGAGTAACGGTGTGGGAGGAATTGTGTGTGGGGGTGGGGTATGGGAGGAGAGGTGGGGGTAAGGCATGGACGGAAGGGAGTCTTGGCGATGGGGGGTAAGGATGATGCCGGCAGTGGAGAGACACAAGGAGAGGCACAAGAGGAGCATGGTAAAGCTGTCCCGCTGGTGATGACGATGATGTTGAAGGGCAACACGAGTAGGATTTTGAAGAATGGCTAAAAGACATAGGGCTGTGAAGGAGATGGCCGTCGAGGATTAGGTGAGAGGTGTGGCTGCGACGTTTCAGGAGTGGGAGAGGTTGACTTTGAGGGAGAAGAGGGGAGAGAGACGAGAACCGCGGTTGGCTGGGAGCCTGGGGTTGGGGCTATGTGCAGTCTGCAGCAGCTGGGGAGTGGAGGGAAAATGCGACGTCATTTATAATGACATCTGTGAGGCACTCCCGGATTCTTACATCGTAAGTTTCATGTCTGTCCGTATGTTGCGAGTGTGTAGGAACAGTGATGTAGGGTGCTGTAGAGATTGGTTATAGCTTCAAGTGCAGGACAGGGTGGATTGATGACATAGCAGCGGATATGCTAGAAAGGGTAAGGCCGCAGAGTGAATTGTGATTCGCGGGGTTTTCGACCAGGCAGGCGTGATTTTTAGTTTTAATTTTTAAATTGTTGTGTGGGATCTTTATTCATGCTCGATGGCTGATCCCGTGTTGGTCGAATTTGAAAGATGTCCGTGTGTTCCTTTACGTGTTTGTGACAATTTGAGAAAGGAGAGTTATGGACAGTCTTTGATGATGTGCAATTTGGATTACTTTGAGCAGTCATAGTACAGATCATGCGATGGGCAATAGGATGTCAAGGATAGCTTTGGGTTGTTTCAGCTCGGAGAGGCATGAGAAATATGCACATGGGTTGCATTTCTCAGAGCCTCTTGACGAAGGATTGGGACACTCCTTTTGTTACGTCAGACCAGTACTGGGGTCTCTTGCCTATTCCCCCAACCATGAAGATTCTCGTGATATTTCGCCGCCAGCGCTCGACCTACCGCTGGAGACTGCTTCTGCCGATGCTGTTGAGATGGACCCTCAAATGAGGGCCGCGTCGGATGAGCTACCGAACCTAGAAAAAATGGAGCTTGAGTTGAAGCAAGTGGATAGGCCAAGGGTGGTATGGGAGAAACCAGAGAGGAGCAAACACAACGAGAGAGCCAAGAGCATGACTGAGACTTCATTCAAAACCATATCGGGTGCTTCAGTAAGTGCCAACACTTCCACACCCCGATCAGTTGCCAGTCAAGAGCAGTTCAATTCCTTTTCCAATGTGCCCATTGAGCGTGCTGCAGCTTTTGAAAGCACGTCTTCCTTCAGTGCCCTCCCGCTGCAACGCATTGCAAATTCAGGTCCAATATCAGGTCCTTTGTCTGGACTTCTTGGTGCAGGCCCTCTTGACAGGGGTTTGCAGTCAGGGCCCTTGGAACGAGGGTTTATGTCAGGCCCCTTGGAGAGAGGTTTCATGTCAGGGCCAATAGAGAGAGGGTTTATGTCCGGGCCACTCGAGCCAGTGGATCGCAATACTTTTTCTGCTCCTCTCGCAGGTCTTCACGGCCCTACCAGGAAAAAGAACTCTCTCAAGCGGTTCGTGAGGTCTATGAGCCTCCCCATGAGGAAAGCCATTGCTCGTACGGTGTCCAAGACAACTGCTACGTTAACTCGGACGATCGTGATTCCTGTGAGGCACTTCGTTTTGGGGGATAATCCTCGTGACGGAGACCATCGAGACTTCCCTCAGAGCTCTCTCGATTCGCCCTTGAACTTGGGCACTTCCGGGTCTGATTTGGAGATCAAAGACGACAACAATTTGCAGTGGGCTCAAGGAAAGGCCGGGGAGGACCGCGTACATGTGGTACTCTCTGAAGAGCATGGTTGGCTGTTTGTGGGCATATATGACGGATTTAATGGACCCGATGCTCCTGACTTTCTCATGAGCAACTTGTATCCTGCAATTTACAGGGAGCTCAAAGGTCTGCTCTGGAATCAGAAGAGTGGTTTTGAACTTGGTGATAGTAGCCCTGGTGACTATGGTGGAGGAAGTACTCTTGGGTTGAGAAACATCCGCCGATCGGGAGAGGAAGGCAGGGCGGGCGGTGACTTTATAGCCCGTTTAAGACGCGTGGATTCTAGCAGCTGTGTTTCTTTGCAGGAAAGCCAGAAGGAATGTGCTAGCAATATGCAGTTCGGGGTGAAGGAGCTGAGTAGTTCTGGAACGTCTGGAATTGAAGGGAATGGGAAGGAGGATCTTGATAGAAACAGTTGCCAACCACATAGTCTTCTTGAGACACCATTAGTGAAGCCTGCTGTTGTCAGCGTAGATCTGAGCCCTGGTGATATAGGCAATGAACTGGGATATTCTAGTTGCGAAGTAGATATTGCAGTGACCCATGGTAATGGAGAACACTCAGAAGAGCAGCTTCTCAAGCACACGGAGGGACACGTAAAGTGTGAGTTAAGTACAAGCGAATCGAAGTGCGAATTAGGCTTAGGATTAGAACAGGAAGGCATACTGGTGGAGGATAGAGTAGATACGCAGGTGGGTACTGAGCAGAATTTGTCGAGCATTGCTCCTCAGGTGAAGACACCGGAATCGATAGGATCTAGTAATGTACACTTGGCTGAGAACAATCTTGCCAAAGATCATAGCTTTCTTAATATGAAATTGCAAGTCCTTCATAATCGACGTTGGGAACAGCACCGAAAGTATCCGCAATGGAGGTATGAGTGGGAACAAGAAAGACTGGTGGAAGAAGAGCGGCTAAAAGAAAAACTTCGTCTCATGCAGGTAGAAAAAGAATCGGAGAATAATACTGTGGACCATGATGCTGTGTTGAAAGCGCTCTCTCGTGCACTGGAAGCTACAGAAGAAGCTTACCTGGATATGACTTACAGGTATTCAATCCGTTCGTTGATTTGAGTTTTTTTATGATGTCCCTAAGATTTTCATATGTTTCTTACACTTGTGACTTTGATATTTTGTTCACTGTTCCCTTAATTTAGTGATAAGCTCTACTGAATGCTGTTGAATCATATGTATTTATAATGGGTTCTCTGGTGCAGGGTTTTGGATGAGAATCCAGAACTGGCGTTGATGGGATCTTGTGTACTGGTGATGCTCATGAAAGATGAAGATGTATATATTCTGAATGTTGGAGATAGCCGAGCAATTATTGCGCAAGACTGCAGACGAGGCTCTTTTAATTCTCTCTCTAAACTTTCCCGCAATCAACTCAATGGCTACAATGTAGATGAGCATGAAAGGATTGGTGCTCGCGACTCTTTACTGCGTCAGGAGCTAGAGAGAATAATTGAAGAAACCCCTACAGAAATTGAGGCTCTTGAAGCCCACGACCCCAACCTTGGACCGCCCCCACTAGGCCTGTCACTATTAGGTGCCTTGCAACTTACAGAGGATCATAGTACCAGCACTGAAGAGGTAAAAGCTGAGTCTTTCATTATCCGCGTCTTGTCTGCTTGGATTCACTGCTTTGATTTCTTTTGTAATGGTTAGATGACATGGAAGACTCTGATACCTGGCATTATATTTGTGCCGTGAAATTATAGGAAGTGCAGAGATTAAGAGCAGAGCATCCGTTTGATGATGACATAATCTCAAATGATCGAGTGAAGGGGAGACTGAAAGTGACCCGAGCATTTGGTGCCGGATTTTTAAAGCAGGTATCCTATCCAATTTTGACATATAGCCGTTTTGCTGCTTGTTTACCTCAAGTTGTAGTCTTTACAATTCTTTGAGTAGTGTTTGGGGTCTTACATCCTTGAGGATCGTAAAAACATGAAGAGCATTGTTGTCATCATGGAGGAGTTTTGACTTTCTCCTATGCCCTTGCTCGTATCCGACTCCTCCTTGACGTACCACAATTTGGCCAAGTGTTTTCAGTATGGAGAGTGTTGATTAAATTACAACTTCTGTGGCATCGTGTTAATACGAATGTCTGATTGTGGCGTGAACGACACAGCCGAGGTTGAACAACGTTCTCTTTGAAATGTTCCGTTGCAAATTTATTGGCAACGACCCATATATCTCTTGCGATCCGTGTTTGCGACATCATAAGCTTGGGCCACAAGACCGGTTTTTGGTGCTCTCATCCGACGGATTGTACCAATACTTAAGCAATGAGGAAGTTGTATCTCGTGTGGAATGGTTTATGGAAAGGTGTCCTGATGGAGATCCAGCACAACGTCTTATTGAGGAACTTCTTTTCCGAGCTGCCAAAAAGAATGGTAATCTAATTCTTTTTGATGGTGCTGACTGCAGCAAGACTTCGGTCATTTAGGTCATTTGTACTAGTTTAGGCTATGACCGTCGACTACCAACAAATTATGTAGTTCTGAAGCTTGGCAATGTTCAATTCACAGGAAGCCCGTTTTTTTATCGTCAATTAATTATTTCATGTCGATTCTTGTTCTTATTTAATAGTGTGTTGTCTGACTGGTATTTGGACGTTGGTTTTTCTCTTGGCCTTGCGCCTAACGTTACGTCTTTTTCTGAGATGCAGGAATGGAATTGAATGAACTTCTGGATATCCCACAAGGCGATCGCCGCAAGTACCATGACGATGTTTCAGTGATGGTTATCTCTCTTGAAGGCAGAATTTGGAGATCTTCGGGTTCCCTCAAGCATTCAGCTTGAACTGTCCCTCAGGTTTTCTGGCTTCCGCGTGAACTCCAAAATAGCAGTGGATCCGTGAGCTCCTCAGCTCTTCTGTGATATCACAACAATTTGTTATTCTTGTACCGTTACTTGAATAATAGAGAGTAGCTGGTTACATCTCTATCTTCAGAATTTTGTCTCTGTAGGTACACCTGCATGCAACATGCAGTTGGGATTGTATTTTCAACACAGCGTATTTCGCTCATCCTTTGTGATCAGGTAATTGCTTTAATGACAAAACTGGGAGGTATACAATAACATTTAGCGTAATCATATGACGAGACTTGATTTCTTCGTGCCTCGCTAAGGTGACTTGGTCTTCAGGTTAGCAGTTTTTCAGTGTCATGTGTGTTCAAATTGTTCATTCATCATTTCAGTATGTTAACACACAATACCATGTATGATTGTACACATTGAAAGGATTTGGTCTGGCCATTTGAATCTTCTGAAGTGCATAAGGGAAAACCTAGAACGCACCAAATTGCGGCCCTTAGAGTCTCCTGGTCTGGATGTCTCAAAGTTCAGTATGTGCACTAAAATTTACACTGTTTGTGAACCGTTACACCTCAAGGTAGACAGAGAGCCTCTAGCTGAGGAGAACCTCTCGTTTACTTTTGAAGCGGTCAGGTTCTACAACATTCCAAAAACCCTGTAATGCCTTAGAAACCAAAAACTGGTTGATGTAATCGACGTTTTCTCTATAGAGATTCACTAGTTCATACATTTTCGTTTAATAATAATCTATGCAAATTGAATTCAGTATGACATGCACTTCCAGGGCATATCTTCGTTTTCTTTTTCTTTTTTTAAATACTCATATTTTTTTTATCGAGAAACAAAATGAGTTATCTTCTTTGCTGTTAGTGGAATAGCATACAAATGTGGAAATTAATAACAGCCATGTTTGAGCGGGGAGACCTGAATTAGGGGTTAGAAATGACAATGCCTGTCAGGAGGAGAGTGATTAGTAATTTTCGGTGCCCCTTTTTACAGATAAAATTGTGGTCAGTCCATATTGAAATATGGTAGAACATGTTTGATTTATATTATCAAAGCTTTTAAGTAGTTGATGTAGTTTATTGGGATTTTTCAGATACAAATCAAACATGTTCTACCATATTTCAATAGGATAAACCACCTTGAGGCAAAAACTGTCATTATACTAGTTTATACAATGAAAGCTCATGTTAAGGTGTTGGATCCAAAATATTTGTATGCATATTTTGATGATAATTAGACAAAGAAAATATAAATAATAAAAAGTATGAGAAAGGACCTCAACAAAGATATTTAATGTTAAGATCTATTTCAGGATTACTTTTTATATTGTCTTTGCAAAAAGATGCACTTTAACCTTAGTCATTTTGCGAGGTCATAATCTTGATAGTATCAATTGTATTTTTGGTAGATGTTAAAGTGTTAGTTACAAAACATTTAATTTTATGGTAGAGCTCATGTTGATTTTAACATGTTCATTAGTTTATTAGAAGAAGACAATTCTATCCAATCTTCTTTATCAAAATCCTTTAACTATACTAACATAGTTAAGATACTAACATTTATCTATATTATACTTCCATTATATAAAAGAACTTATTATTATTTTTAGAAGAATTTTTTAATGAAGCCATTTAATTCTCAAATACAACACATGTTCAACAACATAATATATCAATGATCCAATAATTAGTATTCTTGTTTATTCATAGGTTTGTACATTGGTTGAGTCACAATTGCTTTCTAAAATATTGTTACCACTACCAACTCACTTTAATTCTTTAGATTTATTTGAAGATTCTAAGAGTTATAATAAAACACGTTTACTCTTTATGAAACCAAAAATTTTAAAATAAGAATATCCAAGCAAAATGGATTAGGAGAGTAAACACAATTCAATACTAGGACCTAAATATTAGAATTTAGGCCAAAACTTATTTTAGAAGTTGATTCATGATATGTATAGATATCTAAACCTTTGATTTATTCAAACATAACAAAAATAAAAATAAAAAGATAAATTGGATTGAATTTTGATAAAAACCTTTTAAGTTGTTTAACTCGGCTATTACAATAAAATCTAGATAAAATCTTATTGTAAGGAAGGTTAATTTATTGATTGGTTGAAAGTACATATATTGCCTTTATATTATTGAAAAATGACAAAAAGGGATTGAGTTTGAATCCAAGAACTATCTAATAATGTTATAATCTACTACCATTGCACCAATCTTACCAAGACATAAAGATCCTTACAAATCTTACTTTATTTCAAATTTATTTTTTCTAGTTAGCTTTGTCAATTGCAAGGAATAATAGAAATAAGTAAAGCATAATAGATTCGTCTATTAAACAATCCCAATAAGTCCAATCTAAATTCTCTTTCATTGACAAGCATATATACCTATCTAAATTATATTCACATTATATAAAAATACTCTTGATTTTGTCAAAAGAATTTTTTTTACTTTAAATTATTAAACTTAACATGTTATATCTTCTCAATAATGTACCATGTTGTTAATGCATCAATAAAGATTTTTCTTTTTTAAAATGTTCATTTGGTTGTGTATATATGTTAATATAAATTATATTCTCCAACTATATCACTACTACTTACTAACTTTAAATCCTTATTCTTATAACTACTACAAATTATAAGTTTTGATAAGAGTAAATCTATTTTCTTCTCTTAAACTTCACCTTTCAACTTCAAAACAAATCTCTTTCATAACAACCTTAAATAATTTTCTCTTTACTTCAAAACTAAGACTTAGAGATTAGAATATAAGTTAGAGCCAATTTTAGAAGATTGCTAACCTAAAGATTCATATCTTTATTAAAAAGAAATGGATATAATATCATTATTATTAAAAAGAAATGGATATAATATCATTATTATTAAAAAGAAATGGATATAATATCATTATTCTAGAATCAAGATGAATTGTCTCAAGATTAAAGAATTGCATTAAGAGGAGAAATAGTGCTTTTACATTAACTGAAATCAAGTAAAACAACAAGATAAATTACTCGATCCCTTCTTGATTGAAATTAGACCATCAATCCTCCACCCAACTTCATAAATGACTAAACCATCATTCCAATAATGCTTGCAAAAAAAACCATCTAATAAAGTAAAACAAGCTATAACTGCAATTCTCTTAAATAGTTATATCTCATACCCAATAATAACATTAACAATATAGGCTTATTCAATTCAACTCTTGCAAGAATAAATTTGTAAAGCTATCTTCGAATGTTATAGAAGTTCCTTGTGTAGGCGTGTTCTGAACAAATTGAGGTAGAATCATATTTACAAGTTCAACGTTGGTGGCCTAGTTGTCTCATGATGATCTCAAATCTACTCTATAATAAAGTTCATGATTCGATACAGACCATATAGCATGCTAGCTAACAACCCAAAAAAATCCACCTCTACTTCAAATCATATTTTGGAAGCCAAGCCCAGCAGAGTAAGCTTTGAATAGAACATCGGTGCATATTACATATCACCCTATCTTTCGCTGCGAAACATTTCGAAGCCTTCAAAAGCAACACAACGGAGGTTAATACCTCAAAGCTTTGACCATACATAACAGAATTAAGAAGGAAATGACCTGGTATATGTTGCGAAAGTTCAGCAAGTACATCATAGCACCCAGGCTGCAGGACCTCAACGCTTCGGAGAAAAATGCTTTACCCTGGCACTGAGCCCATCTGGAACCAGGATAAATGCGGTGTAGCCATAAAGCACTCAAATTAGAAACATTACTCTGGGTGCACACCACTAGAATTTGTTAGTACATGGTGTTTCGAAATTTGATAGTATCTTGTATCGCGTTACTCGATGCCCAATTAGTCGTACCGGAAAACTAAGAAATAACACCTGCTAGAGAAAATATAACCAAATAGAACACAACTAGTTCTGCATACCTGCAGTCATTACTGGTCACGGTTTGTAGCAGCGAAAAGCGAAAGAATCCGCAATGATCTGCAAAGGTAACCGTTTCAGCTGTTAGACAAATTACCGACAAGTTCTCCAGAAAGTGGCTAAGTCAAATTCCACTTTGACTACCAGATTGAAAACTAGCAGCATATCTTCCTAATGGAGCAGTAAAAGAAAAATACATTATGCACTCATTTTACATGCCAACCTTGGAGAAGACCATTAGTCCTTCGTTTCCTAAATCATACCTTTAGAATGTGACTTGGCGTCAGAAGTAGGTGCCCAAGATGTTTTCTCCTTCATTTCCTACCTGAATATATTGGCCACCAAACTAACAAAAGCATTCTTATTGAGGAGATTCAACGACCGAATGTGAACTTCAGATTTGCTTCTTTGCTGATTGCCAGATCATCCACCAACTTTTTTACGGCCCTACTAACAGGGCGTAGGCATGTATAACTTTTCTTGCTATTCGACTGTTTCATCGGGGATATCAGCCCAAATGAAGAGGATGTAGGTGATGCATCAGGTGCACTGACACCTAACCTCTTAGCTGGTGGAGCTTGAAGGTCAG
Organism: Physcomitrium patens; assembly: GCF_059467195.1. Taxonomy (NCBI): domain Eukaryota; kingdom Viridiplantae; phylum Streptophyta; class Bryopsida; order Funariales; family Funariaceae; genus Physcomitrium; species Physcomitrium patens. The sequence continues at coordinate 3,178,614 of NC_143417.1, read as the reverse complement.
AAAAGGACATTCTTGACTTCTTTCTCTTTTTGGACTTTCTCGAAGAGGTCTGACTAATTGGGGTCACCTGCTCATTTGACGCAATTGGAGATTCGGTAGGAGGAAGTTGCATTGAACTTCCACCCATCATTAAAGCACCAACCTCGCCATCTTCATCACTTCCGCAGCGGCACGTTAATCCTGCCCATTGCAAAATAACCTGATGCGTGATAGTAGTTTTCTCAGACTTACTTAGAACGTTCTGCGCTGCGGCTAAAGCAGAGGATGCACACCCAGTGATAAGGTCATGCAAAACTTCCACTGAGAGGTTTGAAGAGTCTATTTCGCATGAAAGGTTTAGAAATTCCCCAACTACGCATTCTAGTTGATGAAGACAGTCCGGTTTAAATCGCACAGAATGACGCAAGCCTTTCGTTCTTGGAGTAGGTGTTGAGGTTGAGCCCTCATGAGGGAAGGGAGCATGATCTTGAGTGCGTTGCTGCAAGCAGGTTTCTGAAGTAGTTGTGTCTTTAAAAGAAGAAAGAAGTTTAATTTTTCCACCAGGCGAATCCCTTTCAACCGTGGTTTCTACGTGCGACTTATGATGAGACCTGGCTCCGTATCTTCCAGGTGAAAGATGTTTGCTCTTTATCTCTGTCGGTACAGTAGCAGCATCCAACTGACTGTGTTCACTAGGAAAACATCCATATGCTCCTCTTGCAATACCATTAGCCAGAGGCTGGATTTCACGACCATTTGGAGTCGTTGGCAGCTTTTCTCCGTCATTGGATTTCTGGGCGGTCCCAATCAAGTCAGATGCTTCTACCCTTTGAACATCTCCATTACCATTTGAGTTACAATTGATCTTGGATTCTTGCCGAGTTATAAAACCGTTTTCTACTTGTATACTACCACGTTCGCCTCCCTCTTTTAGTGCCACGTCAGCAGACGCAGTGTGAAGCTCTTCGTTTGCAGCGCCAGCGTCAGTGGCCTCAACTCCTTCTCGTGCTTCAGAAGGCTCCTGTTGCTGCTCTTCAACATATGGAACTTCGAGAATATTCTGTGCTATGGGCACATTGTGCATATTAGCAGCAATCTCCAACCTGCACGAGGACTACTAATCTTAGCCGTCATCTGATTGATATCTCAACAGAGCCCAAGAAAAAGAAAAAGAAAAAAATCCTCGAATAATTAATTGTTACGAAACGACGATATCGAAACGAAAGCACACTAAGGTGCTTATGACGGTTGAAGTAAGTGGATAACTTACTTGCGCACTTCCAGCACCCAAGAGGCCATCAGATCCACTAGAGTGGCTGCTTGCGTTGTTAGATGAAAATATTGCAGGCTACCTTTTCCACTATCTATCTTGTGATGCACCCTTTCATACAAAGTTTCTATCACCCGCCGCAACTCGTACTCCACCTCGCGACCAGTTCTATAAATCCCCCTACATGCCTTGAAACCCACAGCTGTAAGCCCCCGGACATACTCCGGTTCGTACGCCTCGTCTTTTCGCCGCCCACCACATGTTTCAAATTCAAGAGTTTCCCAATTAAAAGTTTCACCATCTTTACCTTCATTTATGTCAACGACAGGTACTCTCTTCAGCATTGTTGTGGCACTACGTAGCCCTGCTAATTGTGGATCACGAAGTAAGCGGTAGCCACAAAAGGCAATTGCACTTTGAAGGGCTTTCCGTTGAGATGTCCATGTTGCTGAAGACTCTTCAGCGGCCTTCATAGAATCCCCTACCTTAGCAGTACCTAGAGACTCGGAAGTAGGCTGCCCCTCGCGCTGTTCCTTATCCCATCCCACCGGATGAATTCGAGTGTCGTTCATACGATCTGTAGATGTACACAGATCTGCACATGCGCACGAAAAATTGAAATTTCTAGCACTGATAAAAAAGACAACCTTACTCCTGCTTGTGATACATACTTTAGGTCAGTGATATGAATTCAGATAGAAAAGATGAACTTTACCTTGCAAATGAAGTGTTTTCCTCATAGTGCCATGTTCATTAACATCGACTTCATTGAAATTCAAAGATCGCCCTCCTGATATAACAAATTCTGCATCTTTACAGTGCGCAGATCTTTGATGGTCTTCTAGTATACCAAGGGAGCTGCGTTCATTACATCCAATCGTACAAGAGGCACCAACAGCATTCTTGTCTACTGCTGCTAATTTCCCCCCGACATCAATATTGCACTCTTTATTGGCCTCCTCGACAAGACCAAATTCCAGATTTTTAAACTCTAATCCCAAATCGAGACCTAAACCCCTACCCACATCCATGCCAAATACCTTGGCTAAGTCATTCGCATAAGGAGATCCGCCTAATATTCTTGCCCAGTCTTGCCCTATGTTCCTCAAATCTCTTCCTAGATCTTCTCGCACACGTGTCCGTATTTGAGAGACCTTGTTGGCAATAGCTTGCTGCAGCGATGTTGGCAATCTCACCCCCACAGCGTTAGTAAATTTAGGCTTCTCGGCAGAACACCCTGCAATATATTCTTCTCTCAGCCTGGCCATTCTACTACCAAATCCAGAGGCCAGCACACTAGCAATATCTTGAGATGCCTTTTCCAGCACGCTCTTTAGCTCGTAATTTGAGGAGAATTCCACAAGCACGCATGGGGACACTTTAGCCGCACAAACCGAGGAGATGCTTGATGTCCTTTCAAACTGAGGAGAAAAATAGTTAACTACTTCAAGAGGGAGGGATTCGACACCAGACTCGCAAGTTGCCTGATTCATAAAAGAAACATATTAGCGAAACAAAACTGAACTTGAAACTTTCAATGGATAGGATGAAAAGGAATAACACTCAGTCGAAGAAAGGACAATAGATCTCAAGGGAAATCAGATTCTAATTATTCTGACCAAATTATCAAGAACATATTATAATACAGCCCTTTTAGTGAGAACCCACCAAAAGCATAAGCTGAGTATCAGGAGGCATGGTCTGCAGTTGCTGCTTCATCACTTTCCAAGCCACAGATATGTCTCGGGGTGCTTCATCCCCGTTCTTACTATTGACACGAAATCTTTCATGAAGACTATCTTCTGCCCTAGCATTTGAGATCCCAAAGCCCTCTGGATGCTTCACGATGCCACTCATGTCGTTTTTACCATTTTTGTCTTTGCTTACAACCCAATCTTCGATCTTGGGCATGTAAAGCACACAAGGGGCACTGCGCCTAGCTTCCCCTGCCAAAGCACAAAGAATTTACAAGATGAGTTAAAAACTTCGCACTTGTGACCACCTTGTAGAGCAACTTAAGTGTAGAGAAAATTATATTACAAATTCGTGAATAGAAATTTCTTCAGAGCTTTGTAAAAAATACTCGTATGCTGTGCCAGCGTACTGCATTTAACAAATGACTTTTGACAAACTTTCGAGCATCTTCCCATTGTGGAGCCAAAATTTAGGAGGAAGACAAATTGGTGAAAAGATAAGAAGAATTTTCCACGCGACTGACCTATAATGTAGATTAGACCCTGTTCCATATCTCCACCCCCTTCCATCAGCATTGCTGGAAGACTGAGAGTTCTTGTTTGAGCCAGCCCTTCAAAGCCACTAATAACAGCCCCAGCAACAAGTTTTTGACCCTGCTTGGCACCTCCGAGCAATAATACGCGGAATTTACAACCTGGCCATTTTTGTTGAGCAGCAGTATCCATTTCATCCAAGTCATTGTCATTCGATATCCGTCGAGAACTGCTTAGACCCTCATAATTACTAGGTCCTCTTGAATTCTTGGAGGTAACCCAACCTTCATCAGCAGCTATGCCAGCGTTTTCGAAACGAACAGTTGAAGCAGGTTGGGAATAGTGGGGAGCTCCATAGGCGTCGAACATAATACCAGTGTCTAGAAACGCATACTCCAAAGCCTTGCCTAATCCAGAAGTAGTATCTTTGAAGCAATCGACTACCATAGTTTGCCACTTTTCAGGAAGGATGACTCCCTTGTTAGAGAAGTAACTGCACTCAGTATTTTGTAAGTTACTTTCAGCTGTCAAAGCAAGCTCTGTCAAATAGAATGCCTTTGCTAGTAACGGCGGGAGCGATACTCGGGCGTCAAGACCAAGTTTAACAACTAGTTCAACCAAAATTGGAAGTAGTGCAGGTGCCAAGTGCCTGGGGAGAGGAGTAGCAGGAACATGAGTCAAAGAACTTGAAGCTAGCCTTCGAGAGCAAGGTAAAGGGGCTCGTGCTACCGCTTTAGCCCAGTCCTTAGCTTTCACCTGCACAATCGAACTTATCCCGTCAGTGACCACCTATTGCATACCAATAAAATTAGCAGTACACCTACTATGAAAGCAAAAACATACATGCATCATCCCAGTTTGATTGCGTTGAACTACCAATACCTGAATGGAGGGGAGAGAGGGCAATCTGATCTCCAAAGACTCTTTCAATGCAGCAGAATCCAGAATGTATTTGAGAGGAACCACTCTTCGAAGAGCAGTCATAGCTGCCTCCACACAAAGTGCTTGCAAATCAGCGCCAGCAAAACCAGGTGTGGCCTTGGCAACAGCAGCGAGGATTTCTGATGAGGGCGCTGGATTCCAAGTACGAGTGTGAAGCCGAAGAATAGAAGCCCTGTCCTCAGTCGAAGGGAGTGGAAAGTATATTTCACGGTCAAATCTTCCAGGCCGGCGCAAAGCAGGGTCAAGAGAATCTGGACGATTAGTAGCTCCTATGACAACCACTGAACCCCTAGAGCTTAGACCATCCATCAGCGCTAACAACGTCGAAACAACCGAGCTCTGCGTCTGATCCCGGTCGCCACACCTACTGGGAGCAAGTCCGTCAATTTCATCGAAGAATATAATTGCTGGTTGACATTGTTCTGCTACTTGAAAGAGGAGACGCAGTTGCCGTTCGGAATCACCAACATATTTACCCAGTATATCAGCACCTTTCCGGGCAAAATATGCAACTTGTTGACCTCCTCTGGAACACGCACCAGCGAGAGCCCTGACCACCAAAGTCTTACCAGTTCCGGGATGTCCATGTAAGAGAACACCTCGGGGCGCTGAGATTCCCAGCCTGTCAAACAATCGACAAATAGCTGGTGAGAAGCCTGCAACCACCAGAAGCCCAAGTCTTTACGAATGTAGACGTAAAAATCCCCAAAGTCTTTAGGCTACAATGGGACACAAGAATCGTCAGAAATTCCCTGAACACCGCGTTTACAGACAGAAGAATAACTCGTTTAGATACTCCAAGCACTTCAAAATCAAGAGAAAGACTTTATTAATAAATGTAAATCAATACAGAGCAGCAGCGCTAAAATCAAGACATGATATGGACATCATCGTCGCAATCGCCAAGTCCTGACCAAGCTGATTCAAATAAGAAGGAACTCCTAGAATCGCAGAGAGGCTGTCGAATAAATACCTTGTAAAAGTCTCTGGATACAGCAAGGGCAGCGTGACCATTTCCTTCAGACACTGCACCACGTCTTGTAAACCGGCAACACTATCCCATCCTTCAGGAGCAACACCCTGGTTACTACCGTGTGACCCTCCTCCCAATTTCAACGGGGCTATCTGAGCTAAATCCCTTTGCAAGCGTTTGCGTTCTCGCCTCACAAACTCTTCGTCTTCCTCGGCTTTATCCAAATATTTCTCCTCTGCCTCAATATCCTTCAGTCGTGCAGCTGCTGCAGCGGCCCGCCTCTGTGTTTTAGAGATCCTAGGAAGATTCGAATGCTCTTGTTGAGTTCCATCCTGTTGAACAGTCCCGGACTTCGAGACCCAGTATCTTTTCTTCCGCCGCCTCTTAAACAAATAAGAGTGGTCGTAACAAGCCATGAGATACTTTCGGTGGTTGAACATGCAGCCCTCAGCACGTGCACATGGCTGGAAATCAAGTTCCAATCATTTCAGATACAGTAAACTACAATGTTGAGGGTAACTGTCGACTTCAGTGAAAGTGAGGATGTCAAAACAGTAGTGAAATGAACCATATCGTGAAAACAGAGAACAATTGCGCAACAAAAAGAAATTGCCCATGAACTCTCATTATGACCCTAGTAGAACTAACCAGGTGATAGTTCTGTGGACAGCGATCCACGCGGCATCCAATGGTAGCGCCTGGGTGGTTGCACAAGCTACATCGTAGAAGGCGTCCTCGCCTAAGCGCTGCTTTCACATTTTTCAAGCGACCAAATCCTGAAAAGTACACCTGCACCATGGATCACCAAGTGACGAGCACGACAACTCGGAATAAGATAATAACCAAAAACTCACTGACATCACAACAAGTTGAACCCTTCAACAGATGACTAAGTAGTAAAGAAAATAATACTCTGTTTCCGACAATGGAACATTGCCTTACAACACGATAATGGTTTTATGTAGATGACACAACATCAGTTGCAATAGAAACACCTTTCGCTATATTTTATAGGTGTGAAGTATATGGAGGCTCACGTTAAAAAAAGCGCGCCAGGATTTGATCGGGCGGTTTAAATTGATTAACAAAAAAACTACTTCGAAATGATCATCAAAAGCATTGGCATGTCATCAAAAGTAAAAGGTTTCCCTACGTTGAAATAAAACGTGCAACTGCGCGGCAAGCAAATTCATCTCAGCTAATACACGCAATTTAAAATGATACAATGTGTGAAAGTGGGACGGTGAGAAGCGAGACACCGGCCCAATAAAATGTTTGTAATAACAGTGAATAAACCAAACAGTACAACAGTATGTACAGAATGACGACGCAGGCTTCATGAACTTCATAGTTCGATCTTTGACAATGGGAACCATACATGAGGATAAAGGTGCAGAAACCAACCTCGGGACTCCAGATGGCACAGTTCTCATGTACCCATACTCCACCCACACCGAACTGTTCACCAAGAGGACCCAAAAGGCGACCAAGCCAACCGGTTCCCGCTCCGAACCCATCAGCTTTTTTAGTGTCAAGCGTTACGTCTGCAAGGCAACTCTCATCATGCGGCTTGACACAGCCATTGGCTTGGCCATCAGCTACCTCAGACGGATTGTCGGCAGCCGGTTCTCCATCGGTAGTTCCGCCACATAAGCCACATCTGTTCATAATTTGAACAATGAGCCGTATTCTCATACTAAGATAACCAATAGTACGATTACATGGAAGAACAAACTTCTTGAACGAGGTTGACTTAACACGACTGAGAAAAATCAATGTCCGAGTCCATACAGACTATACCTTCAAAAGAGATTTCAACTTGATCGTCGACTACGAAATAGGAAATATTGACAATAAATGTGATCACGAGATAGTGCGTGTGAAACAGGTCCTAAGCAACGATTTCTGATTCGACACCAAAAATTTCTAAAGTAAACATCCAAACCTGGAAAAGTCTTCCTACTAGGCTAAAACTACAAATTAAACAATCAGTCGTGACATGCCCCCAACTCTACTACGCCAACGTGTCACCAATCCATCAAGATTCAAGAATATAACAGAACTCAGTCCGACTTTCTCGATCATTACCAAATTGGGATCCGGACCCTAAGTTACCAACTATGGTAGAAAAACATGCACAGAACCCTAACACATAACACGCAATAACATGGGTTCATAACTTAGATTTGCAAACGTTACTACGTCTAAACCTCCGGCCGATAACGTGATTAACAGTGCCAGTGAAATACTACATCCAATAGTATGAAGTGCTCGTCCACTTGTTGCACAAACGCAAGAAAAAGTATGGCATTACAGCTGACTGATACTAAGATTCAGGTCCAACACGCATCCATGCTCCTATCTTTCACCAATCAAGAATCGATCGAGAATGGTCCTGGCAAAACTCAACCTGGATCTACCGTCCGCAGCATCACTACCTTCACTAAATCCATAATCACACACCACAGAAAATTCCAGAGAATTCTAATTCCCACCTTCCCCGCACCATGACGCGACCCGAAATTTGCAACAGAAGTCAACCGAGAAGAAGAAGAGGAACAAAAAAAAAACCTGCGCATGTTCGGCACGATCTCCGTCAACGCCATCTCTTCCTCGGCGGTTTCCGCAACAATCGTCATCACCGACTCAGCCAAGACTGTCTTCTCCACCTTAGAATCGCTCATAGGATCCTCAGAATGCACGAGATGACTATCGGCAGGAGCTTCGCCATCGCCATCGCCATCGCTGACTTCAGGCATGGCTGCGCCCGCGGCCTCCAGCAATCGCTTCAACCTGTCTTCGTCTTCCACATCATGCTGAGCCTCGGTGCCTGGCTCCTCCTCCTCCTCCGGCACCAGCCCGTCGGGTCCAGAGCGCTGATGCCGCTTCCTCTTCATAGCACAATTTTTATTTTATCGCCATTGCCAACGCTTGGAAACAGCCCCGTTCAATCTAACAAATTAGGGCTCGGGGCTCGTGCCTCTCTCATTCTCTCTCTAAAGCCTTCACGTCTTTCGTCTTCCCGACTCCCTCCCTTCCCCGCTCGCTCTCTCTATACAACCCCCGCGCCAAGTTGCTCAACTCGTTCCCATGGCGCGTTCCCTTTGTTCCCCGTAGTTCCCAAGGTTTCGACTTTCAACGTCGTTACTTTGTTCCCCTGGGCGGCTCTCCATCTTTGTGATCGTTCTAAGTTCCTATTCAAAAATCGGGATACCGCGCTAAATGAGACGAAGACTGGGCTGGCCATTTGAATGTTCTTGGGACGTCGCCTAGAAGCTTCCACTCAATGAACGTACGTTCATCTATTTTTCAACGAATGTTGATGGGATTTGTTTTTTAAAACCCTTCTCCCTCCTTAGGCTTCTTGGGCCACAAAGACTTGATGCTCAACAATTGGAAAAGGAAAAATCTCAAAACGTTTTTATCATATTTTTATTTTCTTTTATTAACTCAAGTGATGTAAATAGTCAAATTTGAGATAAAAATGTGATTTGTCATATGATTCATAGCATGTGAACCTATCAATTCCCAAATCACCAAATTTTCATTGTCAATAGATAGATAGATATGTTCAATTTTGTAAATTATGCAAAGAAGAGATGTATTTATATCTATTCTTGCTTTAAACCTTTGTAAATAAATTTTAATGTGAGATATTGTGAATATATGTATTATTTAAATGTAATTAAAATAAATTTTTAATATACATTATATTTTAAATTTTTAACAATTATGGTTATTAAAAACAATCCAAATTAATAAATATTTTGTATAAAAAGAATGATATTCTTCTATAATTTGAGGATTTTTATTTTAAATTATTTTTAATATTCTATAATTTAATATTTTTAATATTCTATTTCATATAGTGTATATATATATATATATATGTGTATGTGTGTGTGTGTATGTATGTATGTATGTATGTATGTATGTATTTGCATAATTCAACACATTTTTATTCTTTATTCCAACAAAAATCTGAAATTTTTATTATCTTTTAGTTTTAAAAAAAGTATCTAAATATATTAACATATTTTATTAAATGTGATATTTAAAACTAATAATTATTTATCTTTAATTAAAAACTTACAAATAAAATTTATCATATATATATATATATATATAATTATTAATGGTATATATATTAATCAAAGAACAATATATGGACTCTCTTATTGAAAGCTTTCTGAATAAAATAAAGTAAAATAAAATCAACTATTAGAATTTTAGATTTTTTTTAATAAAAATTTATCACAAAGATAAGAGCATAAATGACATTTTTGAGAAAAATATTATAAATTAAGATTTGTAGACTAAAACATTATATGCAAAATTCTATTTGTTTTTGTTTTTACACATTCAGTCTAAATTGGTTTATATAAATCTGCCACATAATAAGCATTTAAGGTTTGTGATTGGTTAATGCAAGGATAAATAGCATATTGAGCTAATTTTTTTGTGATATACATATATATTTTGTATTGTTATTTAAAAAATCGTTAGATTTTTAAAAACGTTGTAAAATAATATCCATATTCTTATAAATCTAATGCATGTTAATGATAAATTTTATGTTTATTTATTTATGTATTTTACCGTTAAATTTTTTCAACATCGTTCCTCTTATTAAATTTTTTCCTTCTGTAGCAGTATATAGGTTTTTTTAAAATACCAATTAAAAGTCATGGTTCCACTCTTTTATTTGATTAGTTTTAAAACAACTTATAAGACTTGGTTTAAGTTGGTTCATTTTTTGTTTTAAAAAAATTGGACAATACTTGTTTCACTATATGATACTTGGATATAATTTAATGAAATAAAGTCACATTTTTACCTTAATATAACTTTATTGATTTATTTCATTAAGTTTATTCATTAGGTGTATTATATAATGCACTTTTAGAATCAAGAATTGTCAACACTCTACCCAACAAGTTTTTTATGTATGTTGGCATGGATTTAGTACAAGATATTAAAAGATTATATTTTATTTTTGATAATGCGTGGTACAAATCTCCTTTGCTATTGGATAAGCTTATAGAAGATGAAATCAAGTTGTTGTTAAAAAAAAATATCATGATTTATTTATTTATTTATTTTAAATATTATAATTTGGTTGACTACCTACAAAATAACATAATATAAACCAAAAAAAAATCACCTTAAAATATAAAAGGATGGCTTTCAATTGTAAAATAGAGATGATGAAAAATAAAACTTAAATTAAAACTTGGAGTATTTTAAAAATTATAATAACTCTTTATATTTTTTATTTAATTTCTTATTAGAAAAATTTAATTAATTAGTACTTTTTCTTTGAAATTAAACAAACATTCTACAAAAAGATTGCTTTACATTCAAGATTCTTATCTTTCTTAAGTTCAAGCTATACAAACGCCTTGCATTATTGTTTCAACATATCTAAGATGAGTACAATAACTTGAAATAAGATTAATTAGTTTTAAAAAAATTGCTATCAAAATAAATTGAAGAAAATGAAAATTAGATTTACAAACTTGAAACTGGATTTCATTTAGAAATCATTGAATTTTTATAGAAAAAAAATCTGAAGTTTTCACAGTTCAAATTTGAACATCTAAATTTTAAAATTTTAATATATGAATGTCGTAATAAATATGTATATATATATATATATATATGCACAAAAGGCCATTAAAGTAGGAGATATGAAATCAAAAGAAATCATTACCAACCAACATTTGATTATACCTCTATAGATAAACTTTACACCTGTTTATACATCAATTTTGTGTCAGCCAAAAAGCTTAGATTTCTGTGTTTTCCAAAGAACTCCAACAGCCAATTTGACATCACTTGCTATATATGTTATTTTAAGAATGCAATAATGAATTGTTTCAAGTATAATAATTAACCTATTGAAAAATTAGCTAACTCAGAAAGAAGATTATGATGACGGAAATTGAAATCTTTGTTGTCAATCAAATTTTAAAGTTTATAAACCTAAAAAATATAAAATTATTAAATCCCATAATTGAAAATATTGATAAATTTATTTAATATTAATATTTTAATAAAATTCGACCAAAGAAATTATAAAATAACTGGTCATTAATGCCAAATTTAAAAAAGTTGGCCCAAAAAATGTAAACAAAATACTTGCCACAACTTCCAATTGGCTACAAAGTTAAATGTTTATTTATGTTAAAACAAATATTTAGAGAAGAAGAACAAATAATATCCAAAATTCTTATAAAGAAACATAATACATTTTTTAATTGTGAGGATGTTGAAAAAATAACCTTTTAAATAAAATTAAAGCACCAATCAAATAATTATTGTTTTATTTTGTTTTATTTTTCTTCATATTTTGATTTTTTTAGTTTACACTTCAATACTATTAATCATATTTGATTATTTTTTAATCCAAATTCAACATCAAGTTCCAAATACATATTTAACTAATATTGGATATAAGGTGACTATAGTTGTTATTGAAAAATGATACAAAATTTTGCAATGAAATACTAAAAATTAATAAAAATTTAAACAAATATGTACTGATTAAATATAAGGTATTAACAAGTTATTCATAGTAAAATTTTAGATTAAAAAAAATTATATATTTGTTGCAACATAATCTTAAAATTCAAATTCTTAACTTTCTAAAGATTTCTTCAAAAGATTTAATAAGAAACGTTTTAAAGAAGATTTAGTAGTGTTATTTATTCACATTTGTTTGCTAGATACATTATATTTAAATAGTGAGTCATTTTCTTACATATGTATTTTTTAAAGTACAAAATAACAGTGATGTCATATCATCACTTTTTTTCAATTATCCTAAGAATTATAAACATGGTTTAAATACTTGGAAGTAATTTGTATTTTAAATTAATATTAAATTAACCTTCTATAGTGTTTTAATTTAATATTAAATTAACTTCAATTACTAATGATTTTGATTTTGATTTTAAAAAATATAAAATTTTTACCACATTGTTCTATCTTCCTATGTTTTTTTCTAATATACATATACACACACATTTTGGCTTGTTTATCTTTTATAAAAAATACAAAAAAAAGTGATAATTTTGACCTAAAAAATAAATTTCTTACTACAAGAAACTTATGACATTTACTAATGTTTTATTTAGGTAATAAGCTTATTCAATCACATATTTTAAAGACATGCATCTTGCTTTCTATTCATCACCTATTTCCATCTGACTGAATTAATATTCTTAGATAACATGCATATATATATATATATGTATATATGTAGAAGAATATTAAATAGATCCATTCTTTTAATAAAGCAATCCATCTATCATCACAATCATGAAAAATCAATGACATCTACATTTATTTTTCTACTTCTAGATCTACAATCAATGAAAATCAACCACATTCATCATGATTATCTAATATTCATCATCATTATAATCATAGCTCCATTTATATGTTGCAAAATTTCCTAAGAGAATCTTAATTATTTGTTTAAAAATAAGAAAAAAACTCAATTTGAAATAGTCTTATTGTCTTGTTCCCACTTTGTAGCTCAAGTCTATTCCAATCCACTCAAATTTGCTTGTATCTATTGCTTATGAGGCAAAATTATCTTAGACTTTATCTTTTGTATATTTGAGTATTGTTGCTATTTACATTATTTGCATGGGATATGAGGCGATGTGAAATTGCATCCTAAAGACTACAAAGCATGTTTTTGCACTTGATAACCATTTCAATTCTTCTCTCATTTTTTCTTTAATGGATTACATATTTACTTTGAATGAAATTTATACTCTGTGGTTGTAGGCTAGAATTATTTGAATTTTGATTTTTTTGTAATTAACTTTGATGTTAGTATTGACAGTGCATTACAACCTCTTTAATTATCTTGTAGTTGCAACTGTTCATATGATTGATGTTTTTGTCCTTAAATAAGTGTAGATACATTACAATACCCATAGGTTGATAAAATCTAGTTGGATTTTATTAGTGCATGATTCATTAAGTCTGTTATATTTTAGTGATAGGTAAGTAGTCTATTGTTGCATTATAAGTATTGAAATCCTACTATTGATGGCAATTGTGGGATATTTTTTTATATATTTTGGTTTCATGTTTTAACTATAGATTGTCTATGAGTGGTTGACTTCTTATTGTCCATTGTGAACATAAAATTCTTGTTGAGCCAACCAATGAAAAAACCAATATTGATTTGGTTTTTATTAAGATTGCCAAAGGTTATAAGCTTATTCTTACCATGCTTGCATCCATGAGTTTAGAGCAATAATTGTTTTTGAAAGCTTTTGGAATAGAGCTTGTCTTTACTGATTCAACTAAAGGAATGAAAGGCACTATTCAAAAAGCAAAAGAAATTGTAAAAAAAACTCCAAAATCATACATGCTCTAAAAATTAAAAATCCCAACAAATCCTAAGGTATTACATTACACACATAGTTGAAGACAATGTTATTACTGATTTTTCAAAACTTTTCTTATAATTGCAAATCTTAATCTTATTTCAATAGAAGGATGAATTTGCTGATCCATGTTTATATTGTGTAGGTTTATTTTGAGACTCTTGGGCCAAAAATTCAAAAAGATACAACGAAAACAATTGATATTCTTATTGTTAGTATTGATACCAATAGAATTGTAATTAAAACTAGTCATTAATTGAAAAGCAAACACCTCAATATTAAGGTAAATTTTGTTATATCATATCAAAACTATGTCTTTTATTCATTTATTTTAAAAACATTGTTTAGTTGTATCACATGTCTCTAAAATATATGTATGGACTTGAAGACTTTTTAAGTTAGTACTTATTAATGTTAATGTGGTTGTTAGTGTGAATGATATTTCTTTATTAATGTACCTTGATTTTGTGAGATTTGGCATATGATTTTTGTTGTCATGCTTAAAGTTTTGTATTCCTATGTACCACATAATAGGAATTTTGGTAATGAACTTCTTACAAGATTATCTTACAAAAATTACTCAGTCATTTTTAGTTCCCATATTTTACAAGGACAATCTTAGAATATGCCAAACAAACTTTGGAGGTAGCTTATTTGATTCAAGTAGCTGACATGAATCTGAAATAAATTATATAATTGCATGAAATGGAGAAGTGGCTTATTATAGAAAACCATATTTATAATACATGTTGTATTTTGACATGCATTATGTATACTTCTTTTATATAGACTTTATTCATTAATATTATAATTTAAATAAATAATCAATCAAAATTATTAGTATAATATATATTAACTTCTAATTTTAAATAAATCATCTTTGATAGATTACAACTATAAATTAGATTTTATTTTTGATCCATTTTTAGATAATTCTAAAAAAAAGTTTACTCTTATAGAATATTTATAAATGTTATGTCTAGTACATTTGCAGTTTTTGTAACAACGTATTATTATTGTTGCTTCAATAGTTTCAAGCTATGAAAGAAAACATTATATAGATCTCTCACCATGTATCTTAATTCTTGATCTCTTCCTTATTCCATGTAGTCTTTTTTTTGGACAACTTACTCTTGAATTTTCAATCTCATAGTAATTATTGCAAGCTTGAATAATTGATTACATACTTTTCTTATTGGTAGAGAGACAGTTGATCAAATGTATAATTAACAATATCATAGGCAAGGCACAAAGCTTTGAAAGAAACTCTAATTTGTAGTAGTATTATAGCTAACAATTCAAAATTATTCATCAAATGATATTAATGATGAAAACACTACCATTTCTTAGTAAACTTTGATTATGATACTTACATAGAAGATGTATCTTTGCGCATGAGGAGCTATTATCATCAATTTTTTCTCTTGTATATTTATATTGTTTAAAAAAAAAATTAAGAGCATATACAAAAATATGTTTCACAACATTGGTGAAGAAACTAATATTATATTAATGAAATATATGGATTTATTCTAAATTCTCTTGAGCCTTAAGATTACTTGTTGTATTTTCAAAAAAATAAGAAAGAAAAAATTATACTTCCTAAGGTCTTTAGGAGACACTTTAAAATATGATTTTAATGCTAAATGCTGACCCTCTACTTGTAATGTAATAATACTTCCAAAATGAAGGAAATTATCTTTTCAAGCTTTAACAAATTATTTTTTGTGTGGTATCCAAGTATCTTGTAAGTACATAAGACTTGCATGACTAATAATAAGGATATATTTGTTGTAAAGATTAAACCATTCTAGATAAAAAAAAAATCTTCAAAAAGAGTATTAAATATAATGGTCTAATCTACAAGAAATAAAGACCATTATGTTTCCATCTTGTTTAAAAAATATTTCATATAATTTTCTAACACATTTTTTTAAATATACCAAATTTAAAATAAGATATTTAAAGTAAGAAATGTTAGTTAAATAACATTTATTAATGCCAAATCCTTGTCAGTGCCAATGCATATGAGTCAAATAACTTCACATAGTTGCAGAAAATGAATTAATATGCAACAAAAGAAAGATTTTATTTCTTCTTAGGAAAAAACAACAACAATGGTAAAAGAGATATTAAAACTTATCATTGCCACAATATGCAACATAGACATTCTAAACATGTTTGTTTTATATATACAATCCATAACAATGAAAGAAGTGTATATTTTTTTAAGTCTAATATAGTCAAAAAATATGAAAAATAAAGAAGTTACTTTCTTGTCTTCATGACATCAATAAATAAAATTGATATTTAGTAGCTTATAAAGTTTTCGTAAGACAAATAATAGGTGAACAATCAACAAGTGCAATATGATGTAATCTTTACTGCTTATTGTAAATAGTAAAAGAAATAACTTTGCTATTTACTTTTATTGCATATTGTGGCAATAATAATATTTAGTAGCAAAATTCTTGCGGCAAGTAATTGTGATGCTATTTCTTCTTTTGCTAGTTAAAGACATCGATGAAATTAATGACTTGAAAATAAAGCACAAGGACCATGATTATAAAGATCATTTCAAACTTTTAAATATAATTTTATACTACCCCACTGTCACGGCCATAATCATGTAAGCTAATAATTACATATACAAATAGGTAGAAGTAAGTAAAAGTAGGTAAAAATAAGTTAATTCTATAATATTTAATATGGAAGATTCTTAGAAGCTTCTTAGACGCTGCTTTGACTTCATAGGTGTCTTTAATTGACTTTTTGCATTAGAAACGTGGTCAACAAGTTGGCCATGTGCCACACATGTTGTTAGCTTGAAGATCAAGCTAACTATCTGGCCCACACGTAAAAAAACTTGCCTTGTAAGTCAAGGCATGTGTCGTACAAAGTCAACACATATTGGAGGTCCTATAGAATGTCGTCACGTAGCCCCTAGTTAGATAGTATATATAGAGATAAGAGTGAAGGCTTCTTCACTCTTGTCAACTCCTTTCTTGCTTCTAGTCTAGTTTCAAGGGTCTCTAGTTTTCTTGTCTTTTGGCAATAGCCATTCCAGTTTCTCTTTCAATATATATACTTGTTTATATATATTTTATTACCTCTCTTTGAGTGAAGGCTCACTTGTCTCAATTGTTTTTTCATGGAGTTCTTGTCCATGACAGATTGAGAAGAGTACACCTACAATATCAGAGCTTTGTCTAATCTTGATTAAGAGTGGATTACCCCTTTTTTCTTGATAAGATATAAGCGTATTAGAAGTTGCGGATTACCCTCTTCTAAATTGATATTGTCTTTAGTATTTTCTTTGTCCACAAGTCCTCTCTTCTATTTGTCTTGAGCGATATTAGACATCTTCTCTCTTCTAAGTGTTATCATGGCAGAACTTCTTGAAATGAAGAGTGCAATGGCACAAATGCAAGAGCAATTGAGGGAGTTAATGCTTGCGATGCATCAACTCAATTTACCACCACAAGGAGCAACAAGATTGGTAGGAAGTAAAGATATAGAAATGATTGGAGTTGCTTCAACATCTGCACCAAATCATGTCCTTTTTCCTATGGTGGAACGTCCTTCCAATATTAAAGAACCAAGAATTGCCCTACCTGAGGAGTTTGATGGCACCAGATCTTAGTTTCGAGGATTTATCAATCAAGTACAACTTGTGATTGAACTTCAACCCCAAAGCTATCCAACTCTAGAATCGTAAGTTAGATTCATTGATATGCTTCTTTCAAGTTCAGCACTATTGTGATTTTCATCTTTTCTTAAACGACGAGATCCAATATTAGATAATATAGAGGCTTTTTTGGCGGAGTTTCGATCCATGTATGGAGAACATGATGCAATTCATGTTGCAACCAATAAGATCCGTATTTTACGACAAGATAATCGATCAGTAACGTTATACGCTTCACAATTTCGACAACTTGCAACTGATATCAAGTAGGATGATGCTGCACTTATTAGCCAATTTCTCTACGGATTACAATATGAGGTAAAAAAATTAATGCTCAACTTACCTGATCCTCAAACATTCAGTCAAGCAATTGGCTTTGATGTGAAGTGCGACAATCACCTTTTTGAATTCCGATCTGAGAACCGTACAAGTGGACCTCAACGTTACTATAATTCAATGGCAACACCAACATCTCTTCAACACATACATTCGAAAGTAGAGGATATGCAAATTGATGCAGTATGTTTCAAACCTCTTACAGAGCAAGAAAAGACTCGTCGTCTTCAAGAAGGATTATGTTTATATTGTGGAGAACCAAAGCACACTGTTAAGCATTGTCCAAAGAGATGACGCAATCACAAAATGAGGAGTATGGTTGTCAAAGAAGATAATATGTCGAAAAACGAGTTTGTCTAGCTACAATATGGACCGTGCGGCTAGAACCTTGTACAACTTCTAGTAAAGGCCCTATTCTCTCCTCAGAGCCCTCTCCTTGTTTTACATTAAATGTTATTTTATTAAGTCTCTGCCTTGTTAGATTCAAGAGCCTCCGCGTGTTTTTTAGATGAAGAATTTACTAAAAGACATAGCATATCTTTAGTAAAGAAAACTAAACCTGTTCATGTAGAAGTCATAGATGGTCGTCTATTGTCTTTTAAAAATATTACTCACAAAACCCTTCCTATAGAAGTAATAATCAATGGTCATAATAGTTTTGTAGTATTTAATATCATTAGATCTCCCTCTAATCCAATCATTTTAGGTTTATCGTGGTTAGAAAAATACAACACTCAAATAGATTGGATTTTCCGAATTCTTACTTTTTCTAAAAGTATAACTAACAGTATAGTTAATCAAGTAGAGAGTCATAAGTCCAATTCAATTAAATCCGTATTTATAGATGCAAAAGCTTTCTTGGATGCTGCTATGAAAGAATCACCATATATTATTTATGCCACACCCGTTTCTACTGGTGAAAAGACTTCAAGTAGCATTCCAAGCCAATATCAAGAATTCAAGATGTATTTGAAAAAAAAGAATGCGGATACACTCTCGGAACATCATCCCTATGATTGCTCAATTGATCTTCAAGAAGGAGCACAACTGCCATTCGGACCAATCTACTGTTTATCACAAAATGAGTTGGTTGAATTCAAGGAGTATATTGAAGAAAATCTAGCCAAGAATTTTATACACCATTCTAAATCTCCGGCAAGAGCTCCAATTCTATTTGTGAAGAAAAAAGATGGATCATTACGGATGTGTGTTGATTATCGAAGATTCAACAAGATTACTATCAAGAACAGGTATCCACTACCTTTAAAATCTAGACTTCTTGATCAGCTGAATCAAGCTAAGATCTATACAAAAATAGATCTTTGGGGAACATACAATCTAGTACGCATCAAAGAAGGAGATGAATTGAAGACTGCGTTTCGAATTAGGTATGGACATTTTGAATACAACGTCATGCCTTTTGGACTTACAAATGCACCAACAGCTTTTCAACATCTAATGAATGATGTTTTTTGAGATTTTTTGGACGATTTTGTGATAAGTTATCTAGACGACATCTTGATCTATTCTAAGAATCTTGAAGAACATGAACTTCATGTTCGTCATGTATTACAAAAATTAAGAGATGCATGATTCTATGCCAAGATAGAAAAGAGTGTATTCTACACTACTCAAGTCGATTTCTTAGGTTACATCATTTCAAATGATGGACTTATGATGGATCCTAAGAAAGTTCAAACTATTATAGACTGGAAGATCCCAAAAACGGTAAAAGATGTCCAATGTTTTTTGGGATTTGCCAACTACTATCGGATCTTCATCAAAGACTTCTCTCAAGTTGCAGCTCCACTTACACGTTTGACTTGTAAAGACAAACTCCAATGGAATCAAGAAGCGGAAGTTGCTTTTGAATCTTTGAAGACAGCGTTTGTTTTTGCACCAATCTTGTATCGTGTTGATTTTTCCAAAGCATTCTTTATGGAAACAGATGCATCGGACTTTGCTCTGGGTGTGGTTTTATCACAAATGGGAACAGATGACAAACTTCATCTAGTAGCCTTTCATTCAAGAAAATTCTCAGCAACAGAAATCAATTATGAGATCCACGACAAAGAACTTCTTGCAATTGTGGATTCTTTTCAAGAATGGCATCATTATCTTGAAGGCGCTTCTAGTCCAGTCATCGTGTATATGGATCACAAGAACCTCGAATATTTTATGTCAACATGCGTATTAAATCGTCGCCAAGCTCGTTGGAGCATGTCTTTATCAAGATTCGAGTTCATCATCACTTATCGGCCAGGAAAACAACAAGGTTTACCCGATGCCTTGTCTAGACGTTCTTATCTCACACCAATAGAAGGAGATGGAGCTTTTGAGCAACAAAGAATGGTTCTCTTGAAGCCGAAATAATTTTATTTTCGAGCAATAAAATCAACATTGACTATTGATTTAACTTTCCTTAAGCAAGTCCAGTTAAGTATGTCTTCAGACCCTCTTGTTCATGATATCAAGAACAATTCTTCTAAATCTCATGATCGCTCTAAATTTGAATTCAAGAACAACCTACTCTATTTCGAAGGATGCCTATATGTTGCAGAAGGAGAAGCTCGTTTACGTATTCTTCAAGCTCGTCACGACTTCCCAGTAGCAGGACATTTCGGATATAATAAGACTTTAGAGCTGATATCTAGGGATTTCTGGTGGCCTCAAATGTGGAAGGCAGTTAAAGATTTTGTACAATCATGTAAAGTTTGCTCATGACCGAAAACTCCTCATCATCGACCTTTTGGACTTCTTCAGCCATTACCCATTCCAGAACAACCATGGTCTTCTGTTTCTATGGACTTCATCACGGATCTTCCAATCTCAGGTTCTTATGACTCTATATTCGTGATAGTAGATCATTTTACCAAGATGGCATATTTTGTACTATGTACAAAATGTATCACACGTGAAGAAACAGCTAAGCTCTTTCTTGACAATATCTATCGCTATCATGGATTACCCAAGGATATTATATCAGATAGGGGAACACAATTTGTATCAAGATTTTGGCAAATTCTTTTCAAGATTCTTAAAGTGGATATAAAACTATCTTCGACATTCCATCCTCAAATTGATGGACTAACGGAGTGTGTTAATCAAGTTTTGGAGCAATATTTAAGATGTACCATTAATTACCAACAAGATGATTGGACAACTCTTTTGCCATTCGCAGAGTTTACTTACAATAACACGGTACATTCTTCTACAAAACAAATACCTTTCTTTGCTAATTATGGTTATCATCCACGACTTGATACTTTTGACTTTTCAAAAGTTGATAATCTTGCTGCGAAAGATTTGGCAATTCATTTATCAAAGCTACATGCAACGATGAAGGCGCAGTTAAAACAGGCTCAACAACAAAAAAAAGCCAATGCGGATGTCTATCGAAAGGAACAACCATCATTCGTCTTGGGTGATAAGGTATGGCTACTTCGTCGCAATATGAAGACCACTCGTCCCTGTGACAAGTTGGACTATCGAAGGCTGGAACCATTTTCTATTTCTGCACAAATCAATCCAGTTGCATATCGTTTACATCTATCGGAGTCAATGAAAATCCATCCCGTATTCCACGTGTCTCTTCTTGAACCATACAAGACAGTGGACATATCAAGAAGACGACAAGCTCCTCTTCCTCTTACAGAAGTGGACAATAATGGAGAGTTTGAAGTAGAAGAAGTCTTAGATTCAAGGCGACGCCGAAATAAATTATAATATCTTTTCCATTGGCATGGATATGGTATTAGTGAACGCACATAGGAGCCAATAAAGAATCTTACAAATACAGCAAAGGCGGTAGAGGCTTTTTATCGACGACATCCATCAAAATCAAGATGAAAACCTTCTTTATAAAAGAAACAACATCTAAGCAAGATAACATTCTACTTTCAATTCTTGTTTGTAGCTTCGTTGTAGTAGTGGCACTCAAGAGATGGAGAACCAACAACCAGCAGATTCAACTCAAGAGCCTTCATTTGTTGACCTGCCGGACGAGACATTACGATTGTCACAACCTTCAAGACGACGCAATCGAGATGAAGATCTTCAAGAATGACATGTTCTTCCTCGAATAGATGGTGAGATACAACGCATTTGGTATCACAATTTGGGAAGGGACTCCCGATGTTTGGTGATTTTGCTAGAAGTAGGAACAACTCCTGATGGTGTTCCAAATATTCTATTCGAAGGAAGTTACGAAGGCCTCAACAATGATCAAATAATCGGGTGGTCTTCCCGCCCTGGTTTGAGACACTACCGATAGTTGAGAGGCCCTATCAATCATCTTCGAAGAGAACAGAGATCAGAGTATGTGGCGAATACAATTCGTCGCATCATAGATTTCCTCAACATATGATGATCGTTCCTCGTGGAACTCATCTCTAGAAGGGGGGGGTAATGTCTCGGCCATGATCATGTAAGCTAATAATTACATATAGAAATAGGTAGAAGTAAGTAAAAGTAGATAAAAGTAAGTTAATTCTATAATATTTAATATGGAAGCTTTTTAGAAGCTTCCTAGATGCTGCTTTGACTTCATAGGTGTCTTTAATTGACTTTTTGGATTAGAAACATGGTCAACAAGTTGGCGATGTGCCACACATGTTGTTAGCTTGAAGATCAAGCTAACTATGTGGCCCACACGTAAAAAAACTTGCCTTGTAAGTCAAGGCATGTGTCGTACAAAGTCAACACATATTGGAGGTCCTATAGAACGTCGCCACGTAGCTCCTAGTTAGATAGTATATATAGAGACAAGAGTGAAGGCTTCTTCACTCTTGTCAACTCCTTTCTTGCTTCTAGTCTAGTTTCAAAGGTCTCTAGTTTTCTTGTCTTTTGGCAATAGCCATTCCAGTTTTTCTTTCAATATATATACTTGTTTATATATATTTCGTTACCTTTCTTTGAGTGAAGGCTCACTTGTTTGAATTATTTTTTCATCGAGTTCTTGTTCCTGACACCCACACATAATATGCATGCAACTCAAATGGACATTCAATCAATTAATTTGTAGTATTTTATAGACAAATATGATTATTTTTCTTACAATAATTTTTTCTCTGTCACACTTGAAATCAATGTGATCCTTGTCAAGGTAACATTTGCAAAAGACATATCTTTGGTTGTATGAAAATGTATCAATGTTATCTTCCATTTCTTCTATACTTTCAAAATATCTCTTTGATGGAGTAGATATGTGCATCTTACTTTACATTGCAAAAGACAAATAATTATAGAGCATATAATTTCCTCTCTCCTCTCTATACACTACACACAATGTCAAAAATAAGAAACTATAATATAAAGTTAACATAAAAAAAGATTGAGTATATAAAAACTGATAGATGTTAATAATAGCTATTGAAAACCATTACATGAAGAAAATCTAAATATTTCATGTGTTGATGTCATATTCTAAATGCTAAATTCGACACTCTTATATACGATATTGATACATGAAATATTTATATACTCTAAATACTATATTCTTAAAATTAGTTAAAATATATTATATGTTAATAAATCTAAATGTGTGTTAGAGTGGTTAGTAGATTAAATTAAAAGGAGTTGGTATAAGAAACTTTATTTTATTTTTTTATTTATTTTGATTTTGGCATTAAAAAAAATATAAGACCTAAATATTTAGTATGAAGCCTTGGAAGCAGGTGGAAGCCTAAAGATGAAAATCTAAACTAGTAGGACGCTAATTGAGATGGATGAAAGTAAGGCATGGTTGCATGAAGGTAAGGAATGGAAAATTTCATCCCTATTGGTTGAATATCATGCCCAATGGGCTTTGAGGAGGCTGCCCATGACCTTAACAAGGATTTTGGCAACTTCAAAGAAGGCATTTGGGAATTAAAAGCAAGGATTGTAAAGTTTAAGATTTGGATTACAATTTGTGTACAAAAATTATAGGATTTGGAGTTAGGGTGAAGAAATTATAGCCATTTGAAATTAAGGTATTAATTTAAGACATACTATTACTCTTTTGAGGATACAAAGAGTTGTACGATAGGTTTTGAAGATCAAAAGGTGCGATTAGAACAATGATTTCAAGGCCTACATCTTTTATGAGAGAATTATTGCTTTTGGAGTTCAAATGAAGGAGTTATAGGGAGTTGAAGGCAGCACTTCCAAATCAAAGGCAATAAGTGAGTGGTTTTGTTTATAGTAATGGTTGGAGCCATAACTTGAGTTTTCGGACGAATTTTTGGCTCAAACTTTTTGGAGAATGTAACATTTTGTGTTAAAAAACTATATCTATAAATTTCGTGGTATTTGAGCTTATATTTTGTGAGATATGAAGAAAATTGCACGTAGATGTATAAAGACAAGGGTTTAAAGCGACTATTAGGGTTTTCAAGATATCTCAAGATCCGCAACAAATTTGTGATTGAAATTTGTTGTAGAAGTTAATAAGAATATATCAGTACCTCATGTAAAATTTGAGTTTGTTTGGACGATCGGATTAGGAGACATAAGGTATTGAAGTTTGGAAAAATTTCTACATAAGGATATACAAGGTTTTAAAGGATTTTATCATATTTTGGGTGTTGTTGGTTAATTGAGGCTTATGTATTTGGTGTAATTGCTCAAAAAGGAAAATTTTATATATAAACTTGGCCTTTCTTATCTCAAGACTTGATTGAACAATTAGTAATAGCCAGGAACACAATACTTTCTTGAGGCAAACTTTCACTGTCCCGACATCAATTTGAGATTATGGGTGGATTGATTCTATAAAAGGATGGATCCACTTTACATTCTCCTATATAAATTCACACATACATGTTTATATATATCAATCCATGAATTATCCCCAGGAGAGAATCTTTTATAAGAAGCAAACTAACAATCTCGCCCTGCTCCGCCTTAGTAACACTCCTTTGAAACCCAACACGGAAGCGTGGCCATGGCCGTGGTGGCTATGGCGGGGAGAGATAGAGAGCGAGTGGTGGTGGCGCGTCCACCGCGCAGGGGAAAAGGAGTCTCGGCGAGACTCACACTGACGTCGTGGTCACCATGACGGAGCCACATTGTCTGCCTCTGCCTTTTAAGCACAATTTTCTTATTTACTCCCTTGCCCAATTGTTTCTAGATTGATCACTGCATCGTCGTCGTCGTCATTGTCGTTGTTTGATTCGAAATTCCAATTGGGTTTGCTGTTGTTTGGTGGTTTGCTGAATCCTAGCTCGACGTAGCTCGCGACCATGGTCTCACTGGCCCAGAGCTGCATGAGCTCCGGTGTTGCGAGGGGCAGTGTTGCGTTTTTCACAGGCTCCGCTCTCAATGGCTCCTCCGTGGCCTCTGTCAAGTCTGTTCGCGTTGTTGCTCCACCTGCCAGGATTTGTGCCGTCAAGACCCCTGAGGAGTGCAATGACGAGGAGTGCGCCCCTACCAAGGAGGTACAAAAACATACATTTGCCTTCTATTGGGTCTTCTCTACAACTGCGCCTGTATTCGCTGTGTGGAGGTCCATGGTTGGGATGTGAAGTAGAAATGGTGTTTGGATCGTGGCTGTTGATTTTCGCAAATTGGTGCAATTGGAACGAGCTGGTGCTGCATCGATTACTGAGCACCAGGCGTAGTATGGGCTGGGGAGGAATTTTAGAGAGATGCAGCTGGGCGGTCTTTGGATTCGTTGTGAGTTGATTTCTGCATGAGATCCAATGCTTCTAATGCATGCAATGCCGGCATTCTTGTAGAAGACCATAGCCTGCGTCCGGTGTACTTTTTTCATGTCGATTACCTTTAGACATTATATTTGTTTGTGTTCGCTGTCACGAAGTAATCTCGGTTCACCAACTTCAATCAATGTTGTCAACGTCCACTAGGTCTACAGCAAACTGGAAAATCATTCGGTGAAGCGTTTTTGATTTAGTGGTGAAAAGTGCGTTTGTGGGAGACGCCACAGCTTAGGCCAATTGTGAAGTATTCTACTGGGCCGCATCTGAAGTGCGACACTCCGTATTGCTGAAGTTTGAATCTGTATAAACATTTTCCGAGTGAGGTATAGCGGGGAATTTTTGTTTTGCTGCACTTCTTCTGAATATTGTAGGAAGATGGATTGATAGGTCTCGGTCAATGTCTCACGACAGAGTTTGTTCTTTCCCTCAGGTTGGAAAATTGAGCATGGACTGGAAGACTGAGGATAACACTAAGGTGACAGGGACATACCCGCCATTGGCCCGCCAGGAGAAAAAGTGGACCGGATACGTAGAGAAGGATACCGCAGGGCAAACTAATATCTACGCTGTCGAGGTGAGAAGCATTACATGTGAAGTCATTTGTGTTCCTGACGCCTGCTATGATGATCCTGTTGAATATGCAACAACCATGCCTGTCTGCAGTAGTATTCTGGTGTCACTAACCCCTACAGCGTGAGTGTAGACCCCGTGAGACGGTCGGTTTGTGAATGGTGGTCAATCCAATATATCACTATATAGAACATATTGGATAAAACACCATGCACTTCTAGAATTAGATTACGTGAGGACCACATGGTATTGGACAAATCTGATCATATGAATCGTAAATTGGGTGATCGGGTCAGCCAACGATCTACGTTGCTGAGAGCGCCATCAGCACGGGTTCTGCTGGAGGAGCTGCTGACGGTTCAGATAAGGCCCTCGCCGTTGCTGGAGGACTAGCCCTCATCGCGGTTGCAAGTGCCGCTTCCATTCTTCTGTATGTAGGTCAGAACGCACCAGCACCGGCGACCACGTACGACGGACCTCCATTGAGCTACTATGTTTCCAAGTTTACCCAGGAGACTGCGGCACCCCCTGACATAACAGCACAAGTACCCCCCATACCGGAATCACCACCTCTTGCCGACGAGTCGTCTCTCTCAAAACCTGAGGTTGCCCTCTCCTCAGAATCTACGTCTGCAGAATCTGAGGCCGTTCCAGAGAAGGCTTTGGAGGCGTTGTAAGGCACTGTTTCTACCGTGACCCAGTTGGGTCATGCGAGGATGTTTCGATTACTGCTCTGCAAGCAGTAAAACTTGTCTTCCTTGTTTTCTTATGATCGTGAAACTTCAGTTTAGAGATGTATTTTTAATTTAGAGGCTTGCATTAACTTGAGAGGGCCATTCCCTTCTGTAGTATATATCAATCTGCATGGTAAATGCGGTGCGAATTCGGTGAAAATATTACACCCGTTGTTTAATTGGCAGTAGTTTAGCTAATGTATCATGAGTAGTGTGCAGTACAGGATTGACTAACAGCCGTTTAGTCCAGAGCATGTAAGAGAGGGTTGGGTGGTTAAAAATTGCCCGTTTCCCTGCTTCTAGTAAATTAATCTTTTGAAATGTGTTACCAGCTTCTGAAGCATGTGTTGCCCCCACGAAACAATTTTAGTTGATGTTTCCTTGCGTAGGAGTGGCAATTTGCTCTTCTGAACAGATAAACACAAACATCGAGCAGTCTAGTTGAAGTGTGAAAAATAATTCATGAGATCCTCTCCTCTTACAAGCAGCTTCACACGATGTCAATTCACAGAGAGTATACGCTGATCTTGAGCACGTCTCAGATATCCTGAACATATTTGTTTCATTTTTAGCAGGAAAAAGTCATACGACGAGTGATTACTATAATCTACACAATCGTGTACCAATGGCATTTTGATTGTAACGCTATGACCCATATTGGTGTGTTACCAGCACTTTAAAGAGCCTGAAAAACACATCAATAACAAAGCGTTCTCGTTCACATCGGTATAACATGAGCTCTTGGTCCATATACCACACTGTCACAACCATTTCTTACTATGCAAATTGTAGATGCTGAGTCATCCAGCGACGCAACCCTTTGTGCAGATTGTGAGTGTGCACTATTGAAATTTCGTTGAACGAGAGCCGACATGGCAATTTGGAGGTAGCTCCTCTGCTATGATGGAGTAACACTCTCGTTCATTGCTTTGACATAAATGATCCCCGTTTGTTTGCGCGAAAAAATAGAGCCTTACTGAGAACACCATGACGATGAACAATATAGGGCAATTCTTATCGTACACACACCTAGCGGCATGGACTGTCATGATGTAACTTGGACACGCGCACAAAGCTTTTCAGAAAATTCGCTCTGATGGTACTGATAGATTCAGGGATACGTGATAACTGTTTATGATATGGGAATACAGAGGAAATTGTGTGCTTGCTTGTTTGTGACACCTCACTGGAGCACGCAATCTGGAAGTTTCAAAGTAAAATGTAACCAATTTTTAGATCTGAATGTCAACAAGGTGTGTTCACCATGCCATCACCGGGCAGAGAGTCGAAAACCAAGTGGCAGATGTGCTCTTAAAATAAACGTAACAACCCCTATTCTTCCATATCATCCTTATCGGAAGAAAAAAATTGGGCTCTACTAAGGATGTACACTGTTCCCCGAACCCACACACCCGTTGGGGACCACTGAATCTCCTCCCAAGCCAAACCTTCTTCCAAAACCTACACAAAAATGTCCATAACCCTCTAAAATGAGTAGGAAAATTATGAATTTTCACCTAAAAATGGTTGGAGAACTGCAATTCGTGAATCTCTAATCTGGGAGTGAAAGCATGATAAGAAACCAAAAGCAATAGAGAAGAATTAAGACAGGAAACTTACCTCAATAAATTCTTCTGACAAGGGTACACCTTTCTTTTTCATAGACGATAGCGACAGAGGCCGTTTACACTTGGACCATCTGTAGTATTCATGTGGCTCACTACTAGAGTGACCATGATGGCCACCTGTTAACCCATTGCTTGGATGATTTCCATGTGATTTTTCTCCATTGTGGGTTTGCAAAATTGGTTCTTTGTCGCCAACTGCCAAAGTTCTATCTGTCGAACCCCATTTCTCTTTGCCCTTTTCCATTCCAGAAGTCCCTGGAGGGAAAGAAGAGGTGGCAGTGGTTGCGCCATTGCACGTTGTACGCTCTCCATCATATGCCAGTTCATACCTGCATAGCCATTACTGGAGTAATTATAAAATCTAATGACAACACGAGCACAACCAAGACCTTGTGATTTTAAACTTAAGGATCTTTCAAATTCTGGAACGTAAAACAAGAATAAGAAGATAACTCTAACCGTAGAACTGTTGATAAGTTTACGGTATAAAATTAGAAATGCAGTTTTCTAGAAAGAGAAAACTGGTGTTCAATATTAGCGTCCAGGATCCTGAGTGTAATCATGTGCAACAGATACCGTTCAATTGAGTTCTAAGTAATTAGCAGCGTGAGTAAACTAACCGATGAACCTGGGTCTCTACATAGAGCACTTCCCCTTTTTTGAGTCGAGCAGAAGTGTATTGAGATTTCTTTAGTCCACGGTCGGCCACAATGCTCATGCTGTATTTAGCCCTACAAACGAGTCGGAACAGAACTGAATCAGTGATATCATCAAGAACTGACAAGACAAACGTACCCTGACAGAAGGATAAGTACAAGTTGATTTACGACAAGGTCACAGTAATGCGGCTTTAACATGAAAAGTAATACAAAACATTTGTTTTAATCAAGAAATATTTTCGTGGAACAAATTTCAAAACGGCATTCCAACTGCTGGATCACATTTTGAAGGAAAGTGATCTTTCAGAACCCTTCTCACAAACTAATTATCTCTTGGAACGGTGCATCTTCAAAGAGCATCAATGGACATGAGCAGCATGCCAAAGAAAGTCCACACCTATCCGTTGCATGCTTGGTACATCAACACATTCCCACTGCAAGTACTATCAGCGAATTCGAAATGACGTACCAGGGTTCATTGCATAAGTTGTATTGTATAGTCACTTCTTGCATAAATCTTTGTTGCCGATATGGACTCTGCATACCACATCACAAAACATGGTAATTGGAAAATATGATACAATTTGCTATACACAACGCCCGAAAAGACATTTGCTGATAATAGCATACAGGCACGTTACATCATTCAAGTGCAATTTATTACGGTAATCCTCATAAAACATCGTTGCGAAGGAAATGATCAAAACCAGTGAACTAAAAATTACAAATTCATTCAGTATACCCAAACACCTTTCAACACAGAGTCCCATGTATGCATATTGCTGAGCTCCCAAAAAATATCCACAGATATTTTTTTTGATCATTTGAGCAATGACGACATAAATGAAGAGAGGCATAAAGTGATTACAGAAGAGGCAGCTCTCGTAGTAACGGTTCGCTCTGATGCTGCAGGAGCCAGTGTCGGAACAAATGGGGGAGTGCGAGTCAAAGATGGCTCCAGCTCTACAGTACCCCCTCCTTGCTGCATAATATGTCACCAACCAATAAGTACTAAAACACCTGACTAAGAGAGAAACCTATTGCTTCCTGTAATGCGTCGTATATGTTTGATTAACTTTAGGTTAACTCTACTTTCAACTAGCATCCTGTTGAAATGTACTAATATGCAGAGCGGAAAATTTCAAGCTTTATTACAATCAGAATTTTTATGGTTTCCAAACCTTTAAAATAGGCAAATATGAAAGTTGAAAAAGGCTAAATTCGACAAGTATTCGCAACACGTCACAAACGAGTAATCATCTCCAACAGATTCCATGCAAGACTGACCTTCACTATGCGGCACCTTTCAACGTTGTAGCTGCATCCACTTCCGCCTCCCCACGCACGTGATCGAATACTATTTCGTAATGTAGAAGTGTACACTACACCAATAAGCCCCACAATCATAGACTTCAGTAAAATATGTTTGTAGTGTTTAAAAGAGGAACAAGAATCATTCTATACTTTTCCCCAAGTCCTAGGTCAAACATACGTACTATTTTGGGATTCAAGAATCCGAATGGTGGCCCGCAGCTCTGATATTGAATCTGGTGGCGGAGTGGGTGAAGGTGAGTAGTATCCTGTATGTAGCAAGACTGCACCCATGACAAATGCAATGGTTTAGGATAATCATATTAACAGTTTAACCGAGGTTGACAAGATAAAGAAGATATTGTTTGCAAATTCACATAAAGTGAAAATTTCAAGTATAGGATAATCATCAAAGTTTCAGGGAGTATTTATAATATTACCTGCAACTATGTCAGAGTCGTCTGTATATATGTCTGTTCCCCATAACTGGCTCCCTCTGACCTGATAACAATCAAGTAATCATAGAAAAATATTAGATTCAAATAGTTTGGGGATGACACTAATTGACTTGATGCTCAATTAGTATGAATCCGAATAAATTTACCGTGAGCAATAATTAGAGGTAAACCATGCTAGTCTTTCTAGCAGTACCTAAATGAAGTTCACAAAGTCACACCCATGTAAAGCAATTAAACTATTGACTTGAGCTTTGAAAGATAAACCACGGAGTGAACAGTCACAGGAGCATGAAGTACAAACCTGACGGTTATTCGTAGTAGCGTGCTCAGCAGGGATACGAATTTCAACGGCAGGGCCCCACCCATTATCTGAGCTATTTCGTTCCCCAGAATCGTACTCCTTCCGAAGTTTTGCAAGTTCCGGCATTCCTTCCCCAACTCTGTAATTAATGAATGAACTTTCTGCCCTGCCTGTCAAAAACAAAGCGCACATTGTAAGAGCACTAGACGCATGATATACTAAGCCCTGGTACACATCATACCTAGCGTGTGGTTCTATTAAAACCTGAAGTGTTGAATATTACTCCTGAAAGACTAGAATAGCCCATATTGCTTCAGTTACAGCCACAGTAGACCAACCTTGAGCCCTGCATAACCCCAAAAATGCATGATCAGTATGCTGCACAAGTAGGTACATAAAACGAAAATATACTTGATAGAATCGAACTAGAATAGACCTGAAACTCCTATTGTGAACAACGAGATATAAACCAAAGATGTTGCAGAAAAGGATCACAAGCAATCATCTGAAATCTCTCTTTTCCATTGCAGTGACACTCTCACAGTTTAAGCAGTTGCAACCAATTAATTTGCGGGTTGATATCATCCACTGCAAGCAAAGATCATCTTTGCGCGCAGAGAAGATGAGTAAAGCAGCAGAAACGTGACAAGGCGACTAGGGCCTAACCAACGGTTGTTCAGCAAATGCTATTTGTACATAAAGATACTGAAGATCTACAAGGCAACGCTGAACCTAAGCACAGTACATAAACTCTCATCCATGCATGAGTGAAAGCATCGTCACACAAGATTATATCAATCAATACAAGCTTTAATGCATCATATTCCAGCAGAAACAAGATTAAACCTACCCTTCAATATCTTTGGGCCGAAACCGAGACCGAGGGTCTCGGTTTGCTGGGTTTGACTGGCCTCTAGGACGCAACATCCTCTTGCGCTGCTGCACTCCATGACCATGAGCGGCATCCTTTTCCTTCTCCCCCCCTGCGACTTCAGTGTCCATTGTACCCAAGGAATCACGATTTTTCTCTTGCTCGCGACTCCGTTTCTTGCGCTTCTCTTTTTCCCCATCCTCATCTCTCTCCTTGTCTCTGTCTCTTTCCCTAACACGCTCGCGAGCTTCCTTCTCGACCAATTTTCGTTCGTCAACCTCACGCGTAAGCTTCCTATCTGTATCTATGTCTTCAACCTTAACAGGTTTCCCATCATCTTTCTCTCCTTTGTTCACAAGATTATCATCTCGCTCTTCACGCTCTCGCCGATGAAAATCCCGATCACGCTCTTTCTCCCTCTTCTCTCGTTTCTCCGAACGTGCATCCTCTCTTTCCTTATCGCGTGACCCCTCCCGTTCCCACATCCTCTCTTTCTCCTTATCTCCCTTGTCCCTCTCTTTCTCATCCCTCTCATTGTCTTTCTCATTAGTAACATCCAGATGCGATTGGGGCAGCAGCTGCTGCTGCTGTTGTTGCTGCAGTGACGGCAGCGCATCTTCTTCACGCTCACTACGCTTCTCATCCTTCTTCTCCTTCTCCTTCTCATGCGGCTCCTCCCTCTTCACATCAGTTGGCACATCCTTCACGGCTACTTTACCCTCACCCTCGCGAGGGCTCTTCTTTCTCAAGCCCTCAGAATTTCCTTCCCCGCGGGCGTTATCAACTAATTCTTGCCCTACTTCCCGACCACTCCCTCCCGATTGCAGCAGCTGCTCCTCGCTCTTTACGTTAACCCTACCAAGAAGCTCCTTGTTGCCGCTGCTCTCCTTCAGCACATCTCCGTAATCCTTCCCACCACTCGTCTTCCTCTCTAAATCCAGCCGCCCTGGATCCCGACCCTCCCGATCACTCTTTCCCTCAGCACTCCCACCCGAGAACTTAATCCTCAGTGTCTGGACTTGCCCTTCCTTGATACTGTTCCCCTCTACGACAGTTCCCTCAATCGACCCAGAGCCACCTCCATCTCTTCCAGGTTTGAAATTCGCATGTGAACTGTTGAAAAACTCAACCTTCTCTGCCGGGTCCACTCCCCGATCACCATGGCGCGCCACTTTAGCGGGACGCAACTCTCCTCCAAATGCAGACGCAGGCTCCATCACCATTCCGCTCCCCACTCCCGCATAATTTTGCTTGCCAGTTCCAGTGCCACTGCCCTCCAGCGCCTTCCCGACTACCGACGCCGTCTCCTCATGCTGCCGCTTCACCGGAAGACTCATCTCATCTCATCTCTTCACACACACACACACACAAAATTTAAAAACAGGCATTCAAAAATCATCAAAAATAACAAAAATAAAAATAATACACGTACTCACACAAAAAAAAATACCTCAATTTCTCGAGGCTCACTCAAACTCTCAGAAGTACCCAAAAATCCTCGCCCTTCCTCCAATTCCCGCTCTCGCATACGCACACCGGTACCGACACGAAGAATGCCGCTAACACCTCCACATTACACCAACGCAGCGATTCCACCCACCTCTCTTCACATACTCTCGACACGCTCACAATACAAAGACCAAAACCCTTGCGAAAATGGATAAGAAACACACACGAGCTCACCTCCATGAACCTCGCGAGCGCGAAGGAAAACAATAGTAGAACAAGTCTGCACGGAGAGAGAGTACTGGATACCTCGAAGAAAGCAAAACCCAAAAAAATAAATAAATAAATAAATAAAAACACACATCAGCAGCAGAAGCTCGGCTACAGCTCATTTACATCACCACAAACCAGGCGAGCCCCGCAAACAAAAACGTGAAAGCAGCCTTTTTCACGCTTCGCTGCTCTTACTTTTTACTTTTCACAGTACTGGTGAGACCCGTTTATACCTGTCGATGAGCAACGACATCCGTTCATACCCTCTCGTCGTTGGATGCGCCAGTCGATCGCGGGTTCCTGGCACTGATCCTCGCCCGCGATTCTCGATAGCCAAGCCCTGGGTTGTCGCCACGTGGAAACCCTAAAAGTCGGGTTTTTAGGTCTTGGGAGCTCCCCTGCTGACAGTGGTTCTGTGGGTGGTCATGTTCTCTTTGGATGTGGATTTGCTGTTCACGTTTCATTGCCTACATTGCATCTAATTAAATTGAAATGTTTCCCAACGTATCCTGGTTATATGAAGTGTTTCTACCATCTAAGAACTGTGCCAACAATACCATCCTTAAACACATATCATGCTCAAAAATGCAAATTTGTCTTACATGCTATTTTTAGTATATTGATATTATTGTAACAAATGTTAACAATGAATAGGTATGTGTGTAAAGAGCCTCAAAATAACAATAATACTAATAATAATAAATTAAGGAGAATGATGAAGTGATCCAAATTTTTACAATAACAATCCACTCTATCTTAACCATCATTGCACCCTTGCAATTCCTATCCTTGTTCCTAGTTATTTTCCATTCTTAACCATTGTTAAGTACATGGGTGGGGGGCTAGGAATGTTAGGAACATAGGTGATGGTTGGAAACATGGAAATGGCTAAGAACAAGGATGGGGTTGAAAAGACACAATGATGGTTTTAACATATGAATAAATTTAGTAAAAATTTGGGTCATTTTATCATTTTTCTTAATTAAATTATATTAAATGTTACAAGTCCTTGAAGAATGTTGCACAAATAATAATAAAAATCTATATATTCTTTAGCTTAAATAGATATCTTGGCTCTTATAAACAAATTGACTTTTCTAGACATGACACATAATTTATGTTTTGTACTTATATATATATATATATATATATATATATATAAAGATTATACAATATTAAATATATTTAATTTTTTAAATCTATTTTTTCTGAAGCTACAATATACTCAAAATAATAATATTAATTAGAATTCTTTTACAATCTTGACTAATTATTTCTAATATATTTTGAATGTTATATTTTAAGAAGATAAATATTATATTTCTAAATTTAATTATTTGTATCAAAAGTTTTTTATTGTAACATTTAACAAATCTATAATAAAAAATAAGCAAAGGCTCTAACATCTAATAAAGTAATAGAAGATATTATGTAATTTTTAGATTGCATGCAAATTTACTTAGTGAAACAACAAAAATATAGATAAAAATATAAGATCTTTATAAAAGGATTTTGTACAAGAATGTAATTTTAAATAGAAAATATAATTTTATGACACATTATCTTTTATTATGGCTGTATTGTAACTTTCAACAATGTGAGACAAAATAATAATAATAATAATAATAATAATTAAACCATCTATAGAAAAAAATCAAACTTTATTGCTAATATTCTTTTCTATATTTTGTATTATTCAACACCAAATTATTGGTCATTTATTTTTACATGCTTAGAAGTTATAGTTGTTGCTATAAAATTACAAAAATATTTAAGTGCAATCATGTAATATTTTGCATCAAATTTAAACAAATAATTCTCATACTTAAAAAATTGGTCAAATACTTGATTAAATATTTTTGAATAAAATAAATTCAATAGAATTTTTTTATTCTAATATAAAATTCACAAAATAAATATTGATAAATATAGTATCTTTTAGTTTAATATAATTTGTTACTTATTAAAGTGTGAACTATATGCATATACAAAATATTCTTTTGTTGTAAGATTTAAATCTTATTGATTGCTATAGATAATGCATAATGTTTTTTTATATATAAACAAAGAAAATTCTAAAATACGTCTAAATAATTTAATAATAGATGATGTTGGTAAAAAATACTTAAAAAATAAGTTATATTTGGTCAACTATATAATATTTTAATTAATTTTATTTAAAGGATTTAATAATAAGATCAAATTGCAAAGTAAATCTAAAAAGCATTGACTTATTTTCCTAAATTAAAATTATTTTTATTTATTTTTTCATATTTAGGATTATTATTCTATTACATATTCAACATAAGTGGTCACTTGAGATTGTGCAATTATTCACAAGATATATGCCATCTGTATGTTCTTTGTACTAATATCTTATTGTTAGTTGTGGTAGTAAAAAAACATTAGTACATTGTAATTGTTGTTTTTTTACTTGTTTTTATATCTATGCACTAAAATTCTTGATTTTTTAATAACTTTGATTTAGGTAAAAAAAATCATTAATATAAATTCTAATTCTAAATTAATGATATGAATGATAAATTTTAATCTAAATTTAAATTTAAAGAATTTTTATTTAAAATTAAAATATAAAAAAGTCATTGATAGAGTTTAAGATGGCATTTCATTTAATTCTATATAGAATCTAA
Source organism: Physcomitrium patens (assembly GCF_059467195.1). Classification (NCBI taxonomy): domain Eukaryota; kingdom Viridiplantae; phylum Streptophyta; class Bryopsida; order Funariales; family Funariaceae; genus Physcomitrium; species Physcomitrium patens. Next base: position 3,142,185 of record NC_143417.1, on the reverse strand, counting down.
CAAGAAGGAAAAATAAAAGCTTTATTAATGGCCTTAAGTCTTCCAAGCTAAGTATAAATTTGCAATAAGCTTTCATAACAACTTACTAAAAATACAAAATTTATTAGAAAAAATATTACATATACATGATGTACTTCAAGATCTAACATATTTCTAAAAAATAATCTTTATCACTTCTTAAAGAAGGTATTGTCTATATAACCTATTAGTATATATATCTATTTGTTTTACTTATTTAGGTCACATTATTATTGTTAACAATAACTACAAAATATTTAAAACATATACGAATTTGTAATAAATAGTAGTAAAGGGTAAAAATAATAATGCATGATCAATAAAAATAATACATACATACATACATACATACATATATGCACAACTATAAGAATCTTATTATAATTAAATAAAGATTGTTTTATAAGTTTTTTTGAAATAAAATTTTTAAAATTTAAAATTATATTATATTTATAAGTAACATAAGATGTGTATATAACATGTATAAAATTTATTTAATATTATAATTTATATTTCTAAAATAAATAAAAACTATAACAGTATAATTCTATTAAATAAAATTTAATAAACTTAACTCAAGATGTTAAAATTAGATGATTTTGTAGTTAGATCTCAATTTCAAGTCAAATATTTCTAATAAATTTATAAATTTAGAATAAAATATTATTAATATTTTTATTTAAATAATTTTTTTCTTTCAAACATGTTAATATATTTTTATAATAAAAATAATAAGAATATGTACTAAGTGAAATATTATTTACATAAAAATTCTAGTTATTTTTGTATTTGATTAATTGGATTTTTTTAGTGTTGGTTGTAGTAGTAAACATATTGATGCATTTTAAATATTTTTATAAAAACAAAATTGTATTTATGTCATGACAATCTATATATATATATTATAAAATATCAAAACCAAAATTATCTGAGTGAAAAAAAATAAAGAATAAAATATTTTAATTAAAATAAAAATTTTAAAAGTAACAATATCCAAAAACATATTTCGTGTATCTTCTTTATTTCTTTAATACTTTTTGGAAAATAAATATTTATCTCATTATAATAACTAATAAAACTATATCTATTAATTTTAATTATTTATAAAAGAGATGAAACAAGAGAATTGTATTATAATTTTATTTATTTATATATTATTTAAAAAATAATAAATAATATATATAGTAAATTTTAAATAAAAAATAATTTATATATTTTAAAATCAAAAGTAAAACTAAAAAATATTGATAAGATTAAAGATATATTTAGTATTTTATATATAAATTAATAAATAAGAAAATTTTGAAAACGACAAAATTTTTGAAGAATAAAATTTTGGTACTTGCTAAAAGTTCTATCAATGTATTATAATTAGAAATTTAATATTTTAATTTTTTTCTAAATAATATAAAATTAAATTGTATTTTTAATTTTATTTTCTTATTTTTGATAAAAATTTAAAAGATTTTATAAGTTGAAACATGTTTTTAAGTAAAAGATCATAAATATAAATTGATTTTTAATCTTAAATTTTTTTTAACTTGGTTGATATATATTTTTCTATTACTTAAGATAATTTATACTTGATTTTTAATACTAATATCTTTAATATTATTTTATTTTTATTTTTTACTTATAAAATATTTAGAAATGATAGGTAGTATCTTTAAAAAGAAAAATATAAAATATTATGGCTTTTGGTGATTTTTATGAGTAATAAAAAAATTACCTGAATTAAATTAAATTTATTGATATAAAAAGTTACTAAGACATATTAGAGTAGTCTTAGTTTGATATCAATAATTTTAAAAATAAAAAAATAAAAAATATTTTATTTGATAAAATTATATAGTTTTTATGAATTATTTTTAAGATTCTGGTAAAAATATTTTCACAACTTTTGGAAGCTATTATGAAGAATTGGAACAAGAATTTAAAGTCTTTTATATTTTTATGCTAATTGAATCTTTTTGAAGACAATGATTAAGTTAAATCTTCAAAATAAATATTTTTAATAATAAAAACAAAAACAGCCAATAAATATAATAATAATAGTAGTAGTAGTAGTAGTAGTAGTAGTAGAATATTGAATGTGCATATATTGTATGGATTATAGCATATTAGAGGTTATTAGAAGGATAAGACTAAGGCCTTGTGATCCTCTTTAAGACATTTTTTATGCCATTTGTTAGTCTTGGTGATGTTCAAATCCACATAATCAAGTTAACATAGAAGTAAACTTCAATTATATAATTTTTTATTAATAAATTTTATTTTATAATTATAATATTTTTTTAATAATATATTTATTTATTTATTTTTAAAAAAGATAAAATAATTTATTTTTAATAATATATAATAAAAATTATAAAAATAATTATTTTATCTTATTAATAGCATAAAAATTTTAGAGATAGAAAGTTAATAATGTTAAAATTAAAAAATTCAAATTTATTTCAAGAATATTTTTATTGTGTAGTCAAAGCATTGAGCCTCACTTAAATTCATAAATAGAATATTAGGTGTCATAGAGAAGGCTACAAGGCCTTAATATTAAAAACATATATATTTATTTATATAAGAAGTGTTAGATAGAAGGTAATCATTATTAGATTTGATATCATCTTATAGCAAAGCTTTTTAGAAGCTTCATAGATGCGCATTTGATTTTATATATGTTTGTAATTAATTGATAGGTTAGAAACTTAGCCAAAAAATTAGCCATGTATTACACATGTTAATAGCTTATAGAACAAGCTAACTAAGTGGTACACATATAAAAAACTTGTCTTGCAAGTTAAGACATGTGTCTTGCAAAGTCAACATGTGTTGAACGTCATGTAGAATATTACTATATAATTTTAATTAGATAGTATATATGGAAGTAAGAGTGAAGCCTTCTTTACTCTTGTCAATGCCTTTCTAGTGCTTAGTGTTGTCTCAAGACCTTCTAGTCTTATTTTTTTGACAATAGCCATTCTAGCTTAATATTATATCATATTTGAGTGATTATCTAGTTTTTTTGAGTGACATAAGAATGTCTTAATCTTTCAATTTTTTGAGATTCATGTCGTTGACAATTTAACAAGAGTTTTAATTCATTGTTCTTGTTTTGTTCTAGGAATGAGTGGATTATCTCACTTCTATTATTATGTTCTTAAAGATTGCAGATTACCTACTTTTAAACTAACTTATAATTTTTTATTATTGATTTTTTTCCTTAAAAAGAGTGGATTATTTCTTTTTGTAGAAATTTTTATTTAATACTAGAGGTTGTAGATTATCCTCTTTTAATTTAATTTTTTGAATTTGTTTGAATTGTTTATGGAAGGAAAAATTATGGATGCTATTCTTCATGAAAATAAAAAAAATTTGCAACTATTGTAGATCTTCACGAGCTTATGAATATTCTTAAGGTAGAAATCTTGTATATTTTCAATGTGAATCATGGAGGCACTATTCCTATATCAATAGAAGAAGTCAATAATAGAATTCAAAGTCTATACTGTCATATTGTTATACAACTATATAATAAAAATATTATAAAAAATAAAATTTTAATTAATATCTAATCATCTTAGTTCAATAATAATTCAAGATATTTAAACATGGCTTTTATAAAAGCCTCTTAGTTTATTTTCTTGTCGTAGTAACTAATAGATTAAAAGTTGATTAATAATTTTATCTTCTAGGCTATAGAAATTCTTTTAAAGTCTTAAAAAACTATATATCATTTAAAATATAATAAAATACTTAAATAATTAGTATAATTGATACTAAGATTAAGTTGAAGGTAGAATTGGACTAAAAAATTCATATCATTGATTGGATTGATATCGAAAGATTGATTATTTGAAGAATAAGGTCAAAATTAGACCTTTAGCCCCTAAATTGGTTGCGTTAGACAAAATATGGAAGAATTTGGAGATCGGCAATTGCAATTGGAGAACTAACTTCAATCTTCTTTCAAAGGCATGAAGTTTGTTTTTATAGAATTTAAGATGACTTTATAATTGTTATTCAAAGTTAGGATTTATATTAGTGACTTTAAATTTAAGCAATATAATTAGGGCTAATATTTTTGGCTAATTGTCAAGGATAAGAATAAGATAAAGAGAAATAAATAAGTAAGACTTCTTTCAAAGAAAGATGACAAAATAGATATAACTTGATATGTATATTAAGAAAGAAACTGAAATGGCTATTGCCAAAAGCCAAGAAAACTAGAGACCTTTGAAACTAGACTAGAAGCAAGAAAGGAGTTGATAAGAGTGAAGAAGGCTTCACTCTTATATCTATATATACTATCTTACTAGAGGCTACGTGGTGATGTTCTATAGGACCTCCAATATGTGTTGACTTTGTAAGATACATGCCTTGACTTACAAGGGAAGTTTTTCTACGTGTGGATTACATAGTTAGCTTGGTTTTCAAGCTAATAATATGTGTGGTACATGGCCAACTTGTTGACCACGTTTCTAATCCCAAAAAGTCAGATAAAGATACCTATAAAGTCAAAGCAGCATCTATAAAGCTTTTAGGAAGCTTCTATATCAAATACTATAGAATTAACTTAATTTTACTTACTTTTATTTACTTCTACCTACTTATACATGTAATTACTGACTTATATGTCTATGTTCGTGACATTACCCCCCATTCTAGGCACGAGTTCCAAGAGGAGTGGTAATCATATGTTGAAGAAATCTATGATGCGACGAATTATATTTGTCACATACTCTGATCTTTGTTCTCTTCAAAGATGATTGATAGAACCTCTCAACCATCGGTAGTATCCCATATTAGAGCGGGAAGACCACCCAATTATTTGATAATTGTTGAGGCCTTCATAACTTCTTTCGAATAAAACATTTGGAATACCATCAGGAGTTGTTCCTACCTCAAGTAAAATCACCAAACATTAGAAGTCCCTTCCAAGGTCGTGATACCAAATAAGTTGTATCTCGCCATCTATTTGAGGAAGAACATGTTGTTCTTGAAGATCTTCATCTCGATTGCATTATTTAGAAGGTTGTGACAATCGTAATGTCTCGTCTGGCAGGTTAGCAAACGAAGGCTCTTGAATTGAATCCACTGGTTGTTGGTTCTCTATCTCCTAAGCTTCACAACTACAAAGAAGCTACAAACAAGGTTTGAAAGTAGAATGTTATCTTGCCTAGATTTTGTTTCTTTTATAAAGAAGATTTTCATCTTGATTTTGATAGATGTCATCGATGAAAAGCCTCCATCGCCTTTGTTTCCTTTGCAAGATTCTTTACTAACTCCCATGTGCATTCACTAATATCATATCTAAGCCAATGGACAAGATATTCCAATTTATTTTGGCACCGCCTTGAATCTAAGACTTCTTCCACTTCAAACTCTTCATTATTGTCCACTTCTATAGGAGGAGGTAGAGCTTGTCTACTTCTTGGTATGTCCATTGTCTTGTATGGTTTAAGAAGAGACATGTAGAATATTGGATGGATTTTCATTGACTGTGATAGGTATAAATGATATGCAACTGGATTGATTTGTGTAGAAATAGAAAATGGTCAAAGCCTTCATCGATAGTCTAACTTGTCACAAAGATGAGTGGTCTTGATATTGTGACGAAATAACCATATCTTATCACCTATGTGGAATAGTGGTTGTTCCTTTCGATAGACATCCGCATTGATCTTTTGTTGTTCTTGAGCTTCTTTTAACTACGCCTTCATTGTTGCATGTAACTCTGACAAATGAATTGCCAAATCTTTTACAATAGGATTATCAACTTTTGAAAAGTCAAAAGTATGAAGTCGTGGATGATAACCATAATTAGTAAAGAAAGATGTTTGTTTTGTAGAAGAATGTATCATATTATTGTAAGTAAACTCTACCAATGAAAAAAGAGTTGTCCAATCATCTTGTTGGTAGTTAATGGTACATCTTAAATACTGCTCCAAAACTTTATTAACACGATCCGTTTGTCCATCAGTTTGAGGATGGAATGCCGAAGATAGTTTTATATCCACTTTTAGAATCTTGAAAAGAATCCGCCAAAATCTTGATACAAATTGAGTTCCCCTATTTGATATAATATCCTTGGATAATCCATGATAGCGATAAATATTGTTAAGAAAGAGCTTAGTTGTTTCTTCACATGTAATAGATTTTGTATATGGTACAAAATGTGCCATCTTTGTAAAACGATCTACTATCACGAATATAGAGTCATAAGAACATGAGATTAGAAGTTCTGTGATGAAATCCATAGAAATAAAAGTCCATGGTTGTTCTGAAATGGGTAATGGTTGAAGAAGTCCATAAGGTTGATGACGAGGAGTTTTTGATCTTGAGCAAACATCACAAGATTGTACAAAAGTTTTGACTGTTTTCCACATTTGGGGCCACCAAAAGTCCCTTGATATTAGTTCCAAAGTTTTATTGTACCCAAAATGTCCTGCTACTGGAAAGTCATGATGAACTTGAAGAACACGTAATCGAGCTTCACCTTCTGGAACATATATGTGTCCTTCAAAATAGAATAGGTTGTTCTTGAATTCAAATTTAGAGGGATCATGAGATTTAGAAGAATTATTCTTGATATCATGAACAAGAGGGTCTGAAGTCATACTTAACTGAACTTGCTTAAGAAAAGTTAAATCAACAGTCAATGTTGATTTTATTGCTCGAAGATGAAGTTGCTCTAGCTTCAAGATAATTGTTCGTTGTTGATCAAAAGTAACATCTCCTTCCTTTGGTGCAAAAGTAAGATCGTCTAGAGAGTGCAACTAACAAACCTTGTTATTTTTTTGGTCGATAAGTGATCTTGAATTCAAATCTTCACAAAGACATACTCCAATGGATTTGGCAATGATTCAAAATACATGTTGACATAAAATATTCAAGATTCTTATGATTCATATATACTGTGACTGGGCTAGAAGCACCTTTTAGATAATGGTGCCATTTTTAAAACAAATCCATGATTGCAAGAAGTTCTTTGTCGTGGATCTTGTAGTTGATCTCTACTGCTGAAAATTTTCTAGAGTGAAAAGCTAGTGGGTGAAGTTTATTATCTATTCCTATTTGTGACAATAGGACACCCAAAGCAAAGTCTGATGCATCTATTTCCATAAAAAATAGCTTAGAAAAATCGACGCGATACAAGATTGGTGCAGAAATAAAGGCTGTCTTCAAAGCTTCGAATGCTATTTTTGCTTCTTGATTCCATTGAAGTTTGTCTTTACAAGTCAAACGTGTAAGTGGAGTTACAATTTGAGAGAAGTCTTTGATGAAGATCCAATAGTAATTGGCAAATCCCAAAAAAATATTGGACATCTTTTATCGTTTTTGGGATCTTCCAATCTATAATAGTTTGAACTTTCTTAGGATCCATCATAAGTCTATCATTTGAAATGATGTATCTTAAGAAGCCGACTTGAATATTGTGAAATACATACTTTTCTATCTTGACATAGAGTCCTGCATCTCTTAGTTTTTGTAATATTTGGCGAACATGAAGTTCATATTCTTCTCAGTTTTTAGAATAGATTAAGATTTCGTCTAGGTAACAGACAACAAAATCAACTAAAAATTCCCGAAAGACATCATTCATTAGATGTTGGAATACTGCTGGTGCATTTGTAAGTCCAAAAGGCATGACATTGTATTCGAAATGTCCATACCTTGTTCAAAACGTAGTCTTCTATTCATTTCTTTCTTTAGTGCATACCAAATTGTATGCTCCATGTAGATCTATTTTTATATAGATCTTAGCTTAATTCAACTAATCAAGAAGTCCAGATATCAAAGGTAGCGGATACCTATTTTTGATAGTGATTTTGTTAAGTCTTCGATAATCAATACACATCCGCAATGATCTATCTTTTTTCTTCAAAAATAAAATTGAAACTCTTGCTGGAGATTTGGAATGGCATATGAAGTTCTTCACCAAATTCTCTTCAATATACTTCTTGAGTTCAACAAATTTATTTTGAGATAAATTATAAATTGGTCCAAATAGCAGTTGTACTCCTTCTTGAAGGTCAATTGAGCAGTCATAGGAACAATGTTCTCGAAGAGTATCCACATTCTTTTTCTCAAATACATCTTGAAAATCTTGATATTGGCTTGAAATGCTACTTGAAGTCTTTCCACTAGTAGAAAGAAGTATGGCATAAATGACACAAGGTGATCCTTCTTTTTGTAGTATGCAAGAAAGTACTTGCACTTACAAATATAAGTTTAATTATACTAGACTCATGACTTTCTATTTGATTAATTATACTCTTGATTATACTTTCAGAAAAATTAAGACTACTAGAAGTCCAATCTATTTTAGGATTATATTTTTTTAACTATGATAAATCTAAAATGACTAGATTAGAAAGAGATCTAATGATATTAAATATTACAAAGCTACTATGACCATTAGTTGCTATTTTTGTAGAAAGAGTTTCATGAGTAACATCTCCTGAAGACAATGGACGACCATCTATGACTTTTAAATGAATATGTTTAGTTTTCTTTACTAAAAATATGCTATGTCTTTTAGCAAATTTTGCATCTAAGAAACATGCTGAGGCTCTTGAATCTAGTAAAACAGAGGCTTTGAGATGTTTAGGTCCTAGAATAATATTTATCATAAAATATGGAGAGGGTTTTGAGGAGAGGATAGGACCTTTATTAGGCGTTGTACAAGGTTCTAGCTACACGGTGTCGTGTTGTAACACGAGTATACAGTGAAAATAAAAAGAAAGGGGAATTTTATTAATATTCAGTTACCTCGAATATTGGGAGCATCGACCAACTCCAGTACAAATACTGAGTGGTCAGGTTCAGTGACTCTGTTACAGTCAGCCGGAGCATACTGAAATGCCCCGTTCGATTCCAATAACGGGAGTCAGCAGGAAGAGAAGGACCAATTCACACGACGGATTCGAGGAGCCAATTGGATCCAATTTCGATAATCCAATTCGGGTCCTCTTACCCAATATGAGACCTGTATTAGTGGGGCAACCCAATGCAGTCTAGTTACGGGAAATCCAGGTCTTACTACGGGTCTTAGCCAATCTGACGCGAGGACCAATTTGACCCAGTTACGGGAAATCCAGGTCTTACTACGGGTCTTAGCCAATCTGACGCGAGGACCAATTTGACCCAATTACGGGAACATCCAGGTTACTACGGGCATCTTTCCCAATATAGGACCTGAATTGGTCGGGCGACTCAATGTGGTCCCGATTACAGGATTCGATTCTGTTTCAGGCTGTCCTGTTCTCTGTGCCGTCTCAAGGAACGTTGTTTTCGGTAAATGGATTTCTTAAAGGCAAAAATGGAGGAGAAAGCTTGACGGCGAGAGCCAATTTCGGATCCAAGCTTGAGGTGGGAGCCAATTCCGGATCTAAGACGGAAGATTGAAGAAATTCAGAGGATAAGGTTAGGTGGGATATAGTTTTGGGGGGTGGTTTTTTCTTTTTTGAGGGAAATCGAGGGGGGAGCTAGTTTTCAAGCTTCTGCAAGGTTACCAGTTCGGTTTTCATTGGAGGTTTTTTGAAGATCAGGGGAATTAGAGAGAGGAGCTTCATGCTTCGGGTCGGGGAAGGAAAGACATAGAATTTGGATTTTTCTTCTTCGTAGAGTTTTGGGGAAGACTGAGGCAATCGCTGCTGAAGTCAGTGTTGTAATGGTGAATTGGGATTTTTAAATGAAGTGGGTTTGAATATTCTTGACTGTTTTGTGAAATCGAGTTACGTCTGTGATTGAAGGATTAAAAGGGTGTCTATAGGATTGAGTATGCGGAGTGAATGAAATTTATTGGGTTAATCTAACAAGACAGTCAGTGGATACAAGATCATAAGTACAAAGCAGTATTGAAGGTTAACAGTTTGGGTTGTACGGGGTTCTCTGTAACGTCTAGAGACCTACCGGCTGGGGCAAAAAGGACTTCGACAAGCAGTCGAAGAACACCCGTATAGATTTACGGTACATTGTTGCAGTCGTTTATATTCCAGCAGTCAAAAACTGATACACTGCTTGACTATCGGTGAATCTCCATACTACCTTCTACAGCCAGACGCCCGGCGCGTTCTCGAGCAGGAAAGCACGTAATACGACATAAGTGGTGAATCTGACGTGAAAGCTTGAGGTAGAAGGTATTGGATTTCGGTTGATTTTATCTTTATTTTTATGGAAAATGAAAATAAAAATTTTGAAGGATTTTTGGGAGAAGTTTCTGGTGGGGAGTCTTCTAAAGGACAAGGTATGCACATGGATCCGTCTATTGCTAGTTTGTTTCAAGCCTTCTCATTGTCTATGCAGCAACAGCAAAGCAATGATCGAAAGGAAGCTTTGGCAACCAAAGCATTGCAAGCAGTGGTCAATAAAATTGATCAATTTGATGGGAGGAATATTTCAAGGTATTTAAGATGTTATGTTCGTGAAATGGAATTAAATCGGATTTCTGAGAAGAAAATGGTTGCACTATTTGGACTTGCCACGATACCGGAGATAAGGGACCACATTACATCGATTACGGATCGTTGTGGAAATTCATGGGAGGATTTTTCACATGCATTGAAAGACGAATATTTCTTGGAAGATGCTGATCGCGTTACTAAGAAGCTGTTTCTGGGATGGATTAAACGGCCCAATAAGAATTTGCAAGCAACAGAGCTACTAAGGGAATTTGAGAGGCAGTACTCTCAATTATCGAAGGTAGAAAAATTGACATTGGAGCCGAACAAAGTTGATCTATTTCTTCAAGCTGCTGATGGAGAATTGCAAGAGAAATTAGAACCCCTTCTTGAAGACAAAGAAGAAGATGAAGGATTGACAATGAAGTGGAAGAACGTTGAAGATGCGGTGGGGTTGCTTACAAAAAAAGAAAGGAGGAAGGATAGGAGTAATATTCCGAAAACAGTACAATCACCCAAAGCTCCAGTACGTACAACACCACCGACAATGCCTACAGTTCAACCTTCGACATCCTTCTCAAAGAAAGAAGATATGGGTATGGAAGAAATTATACGAGGAATGCGAGAACTTCAAATCAAATTGGCAAGACTTGAAGAGAATACTTCTATAAACAATTCGAAGAATGTTTCAAAACAAGGATATGTACAAAGATGCATTTGGTGTGATGATGCTTCAAACACTAGAAAAGATTGCAACGAATTTAATAATATGATATGGCAGGGAATTATTTGCTGGAAAGATGGGAAGATAGCATTGAAAGATAGGGAGGATCTTCTTCAAACCAATTTTGGCAAGGGAGGAATGAGAGCATTGGTTCAAGATTATTTAAAAGAGCATGAAACAGTAGTACGAGAAAGTGCAAGTTATGGTGCTAGAGTAGATGATGAAATTGGTGGAAGTACGAAAACTAGTGAGTTTTGGGCTTCTGCCGTTTCTACAATGCAAGAAGGGAAATTACCTCGAAAAGCGTTATTGAGAACTGCAGCTATAATACGAGGAAGAACAGGTTGGGAGGATCCCGTTGAGTCTCTTTCAGTTCATGCATATATTGCTAAGAGCCAACATGAAGCTTTGATGGAAGAAAAAAGACGAGGAAATTTTGATGATACTAGAGAAGGAAATTCTTTTAAGAGGCAAACTCGAGGAGACAAGGCTCGGGAGGCAGCTTCACAAGAATTGCCTGTAAAGGATACCTCAGCATCATCGGGAGAAAAAACAACGGAGACAAAAGATAAGGGCAAATCAATTGCTTATAAGCTACTTTCTGACATTGAAGCGGCAACAAATTTGAAAGGGGTGTTGGAAGAACGTATATTAAACGCTAAGGTGGAATTCACATTGAAAGAAGTCTTGGGAATTACAAAGAAGGAGTTTCATGATGTTATCATTGACAACATTAAGCAAAAGAGGCAATTAATGAGCGAAACTGGAATGAGTCATGCTATTGATGCAAGAATATGTAGAGATGAAGAAGAGGTTGATATTGGTTACAAGCAACCAACAAATGAAAAGAATGGGTATAATCAGCGAGTACGTTTCGAAGATTCTAGTAACAAGGAAATGGAAACTTTGAGCCATTATACTCGAAAGTATTGGGCAAGGGCAACTACTGAGGTATTGGTGAAGGTAGGAGATATAGAAGAACCAATAGTTGCTTTGGTGGACCATGATTTTGAAATAAATCTCATGTCTAAAGATCTTTATAAGAAGCAAAAATGGCCAATTGATATGGAACATGGATGGGCAATACGAGCAACTAATAACACACGAGGCGAATTATATAGAGCTTGTCCAGATGTCAAAATTCGGATTGGGAATGTTGCGACGGAGCAACATTTCTTCGTTCAAGATACAACGTCTTATCCGTTGATTTTAGGACAACATTATATCAGGGCAACACGGATGGAAACAAAGATACTTGACGATGGTTCTGCTTATGCAAGGGTACGGAGCGAAGATGGTAGGAAAGCTGTACAATTTCTAACAGTACCTCCTAACCATGAACGGAATCGAGATAGGTTGAGGGAGAAACCATTGCCAAAGATTTTTGAAGGATTTAAGGATTTTGGGGAGGTACCACTGTAAAGCGAGATTATGGAGGTACCAAAGAGGAGGTACTCTCGCGAGATGAAGGTGCCTTTGATGCGAGTTTTATTGGTATATTGGAGAATGGAAATATTATGTATAAGAAAGTTGAAGATTTTAAAAGAAAAGAAAAAAAAAGATTATATGATATTGAAGGACAGTTACGCAAGATAGGTACATTGCAAGATGATGAGAGGATTTTGGGTGTTTATGAAGAAAATGAGCTGGAAGATTCATTGGAATTGATTACATCTATTGGGTTAGGGGATAATGATAAGATTGTTGAGATTCATTCGAGAGAGGTTTATACCATGCTTGAATCTTTTCAAGCACCAGAAGTCACAGTAGAGACGAGATATAAAACGGCAGATAAGAAGGTAAAGCCTGTTGCTGGACCATTACCAGAGGATTCTAAAGAACAAATGGGAGAAGCATCAAAAGAAGCAAGTTTAAGAGATCCAATGAGTATTGGACATCAGTTTACTGAAGAGACTTTTGAAGAATTGAAGATTGGTTCTGATGGTTCTTTATTGCCAGAGGAAATTACTTGCTTCAAAAAGATGTTGGCTAAACAAGGTAGATCATTTGCCTTCGAATCTCATGAAATTGGGTGTGTGGATCCGAATATTATAACACCTATGGTTATCTTCATTGTACCGCATGTACCTTGGAATCTAAGATCGATTCCAGTACCGAGGGCACATTTACCTAAATTGGTGGAACTATTGAAAGAAAAGATAAAGATGAAAATATTAGAACCTTCATTTGCGCCGTATTCTAGTCGATGGTTTACGGTACCTAAGAAGAATGGGTCACTGCGGTTTATTCAAGATATGCAGCCGGTGAATGCTGTAACTGTCAGGAATGCAGGAATTGGACCTATTGTGGATGAATTTGCTGAGGCGTTTGCTGGAAGGGCGATCTATTCAATGGATGATTTGTATTCAGGTTATGATCAATTTCAACTTGCCGAAGGAAGTAGAGATATGACAATGATGAGGACACCGCTTGGATTGGTTAGAATGTGCACTCTTCCTGAAGGCGTGACCAACTCGATTGCGCATATGATGAATGGGATGAATAAGATATTGAGAGATTTTATTTCGGAAAAGACTATGCCTTTTCTGGATGATGTTCCTATAAAAGGGTGTAGAGAAGGAGACAAGGATGAAACTTTAGATACGAGGGGGTGTCGCAGATATATTGTTGATCATATACAAGATTGTGAAAAGATTTTAACTCGGCTTGGAGAAGTTCATCTTACATTATCGGGTATGAAGTCCGTATTTGGAGTGCGAGAGGTTGTAATTGTTGGACATTTATGCGGATCTTATGGAAGAAAACCAGATCCGACTAAAGTTGATGCAATTGGAAGGATGAAAGAGGATTGTGGTTCTTTAACAGAGGTTCGCAGGTTTTTGGGTGCATGTGTATTTTATCGAATCTGGATCCCTCATTTTGCTCACATAGCGGATCCATTATATGAACTGTTACGCAAGGGTTACCGATTTGAATGGAAAGAAAGGCATATTCAGGCAATGCAAAGATTGAAGAAATTATTGATGTCACCTCCAATATTGAGGAAGGTTGATTATAAGTGCAATAGACCAGTGATTCTTACTGTAGACGCTAGTCCAATTGCCGTTGGATGGACGGTGGGTCAAGATGATTCGAATGGGAGTAGATTTGCAGTTCGATTTGGGGCTAAAGTTTTAAGTATTCGTCAGCATGCATATTCGCAAGTCAAAAGAGAACTTTGGGGAGTCGTTTCGGCTATGAAAGCTGAAAAGGACTATTTGATTGGGGCAGTAGTAGTAATTGAAACAGATTGCTTGCCATTGCTTGGAATGATTATTAACTATTCAACGCCAGATATTGCAATGTTGAGATGGATTGCTTATATTAAGTCACTAAATCCAGAATTTAAGCATATCATTGGAAAGGACAATTTAGTAGCAGACATGCTATCTCGAGCAAGATATGAGAAGGAGGACGAAATGATTGAAGATATTGATGACGTCAGATTGAAATTCTATTCAATATCAAATCTCAACAGAGAAGACAAGCTATTTCTTGAAGAATCTTATGAAGGAGAATTATTGGATATTGGTCATTATTTGAATACCTTGACTAAGTAGGGGAATTGGTCTACAGAAAAATTCAAACAAATAAGAAAAAAAGCATATGGATTTTTACTTCAAGATGGATTCTTATGGAAGAGACCGAAGAAAGGAATTGGAATGCCACAACGAGTAGTAGGCAAAAAGGAAGAAAAACCAAAATTATTAAAGGAGTTTCATGATAGTTTATGGGCAGGGCGTAGAGGAATCTGGGCTACTTTTGCTAAACTCAAGGAACGATATTGGTGGAAAAATATGTATCGAGATGTACACTCATTTGTAGAGTCATGTGAAATCTGTCAATCGTATTCTAATATCCGACATCGAGATGGTCTTCATCCTACGTATCCTCTGGCTATTCATTTTAAATGGGTTGTTGATTTGGTTATTATGCCGGTTGGGTTATGGCAGATGAGATATTTGGTTTTAGCTCGTGAAGATTTATCAAATCAAGTAGAAAGAAGAGCATTGAGGACAAAATCTACAGAGGGGATTTGTAGGTTTTTGCTTAAAGATGTCATTTGCCGTTACGAGTGCGTAGGAAAAATCACTGTAGATCGTGGAGAATTAAATGCACAAGAAGCTCGTAAGTTCTTTGAAAAGTGTGGAGTTAAACTATCATTGACTACTGCTTATAATCCGGAAGGGAATGCGAAAAGCGAACGCGGTCACCCGCCGATTGTGAAAGCATTGGTTAAAGCTGGTAATGGGAAGGTTAAAGAGTGGCCACGGCTTTTGTAATTTGCATTATGGGCTGATCGAACAACACATAGTTCGGTGACAGGATATATGCCAGTAGAACTTATGACAAGTCAAAAACCAATTATGCCGATTGAAGAAAAGGTACTTACTTGGAGTATGCTACCATGGGAAGATGGATTGACAAGAGAAGAACTTCTGGCTATTAGGATTCGACAATTGGAGCAAAGAACGGAAGATGTCCAGATAGCATTGGAAAGGTTAAAAAGAGCAAGGTTACAAAACAAGGCACGATTCGATAAGCAACATCGATTGAGACCAAAAGCAATCGAGGAAGGTGACTGGGTACTTGTTTATGACAATAGTCTGGATAATCAACATAGTACTTTGCGGAAATTTTCAAAACGTTGGTTTGGACCATATGTTGTAACAACTGTTCATGATAATGCAACTTACTCATTACGGGAGTTAGATGGTACAAAATTGAAAATACCAATTGCAGGGAAGAGAGTAAAAATATTTAAACGAAGACATGCAGAGATGAATATGGAAGACCTTAATAAAGGTACAGAGATTCCGCAACAAGAAGATGAAAGTGATATGGATAATGAAGGTGACGAAGACGAACTGGACAAAGACGTAGGGGATATATTCTGAATCAAACAGCAATTAGGTAAATTGGTGCATACTGGAGGATGCACAGGTTCAGAGGGGGTGGATGTCGTGTTGTAACACGAGTATACAGTGAAAATAAAAAGAAAGGGGAATTTTATTAATATTCAGTTACCTCGAATATTGGGAGCATCGACCAACTCCAGTACAAATACTGAGTGGTCAGGTTCAGTGACTCCGTTACAGTCAGCCAGAGCATACTGAAATGCCCCGTTCGATTCCAATAACGGGAGTCAGCAAGAAGAGAAGGACCAATTCACACGACGGGTTCGAGGAGCCAATTGGATCCGATTTCGATAATCCAATCCGGGTCCTCTTACCCAATATGAGACCTGTATTGGTGGGGCAACCCAATGCAGTCTAGTTACGAGAAATCCAGGTCTTACTACGGGTCTTAGCCAATCTGACGCGAGGACCAATTTGACCCAATTACGGGAACATCCAGGTAACTACGGGCATCTTTCCCAATATAGGACCTGAATTGGTCGGGCGACTCAATGTGGTCCCGATTACGGGGTTCGATTCTGTTTCGGGCTGTCCTGTTCTCTGTGCCGTCTCAGGGAACGTTGTTTTCGGTAAAGGATTTCTTAAAGGCAAAAACGGAGGAGAAAGCTTGACGGCGAGAGCCAATTTCAGATCCAAGCTTGAGGTGGGAGCCAATTCCGGATCTAAGACGGAAGATTGAAGAAATTCAAAGGATAAGGTTAGGTGGGATATAGTTTTGGGGGGTGGTCTTTTCTTTTTTGAGGGAAATCGAGGGGGGAGCTAGTTTTCAAGCTTCTGCAAGGTTACCAGTTCGGTTTTCATTGGAGGTTTTTTGAAGATCAGGGGAATTAGAGAGAGGAGCTTCATGCTTCGGGTCGGGGAAGGAAAGACATAGAATTTGGATTTTTCTTCTTTGTAGAGTGTTGGGAAGACTGAGGCAATCGCTGCTGAAGTCATTGTTGTAATGGTGAATCGGGATTTTTAAATGAAGTGGGTTTGAATACTCTTGACTGTTTTGTGAAATCGAGTTACGTCTGTGATTGAAGGATTAAAAGGGTGTCTATAGGATTGAGTATGCGGAGTGAATGAAATTTATTGGGTTAATCTAACAAGACAGTCAGTGGATACAAGATTATAAGTACAAAGCAGTATTGAAGGTTAACAGTTTGGGTTCTACGGGGTTCTCTTTAACGTCTAGAGACCTACCGGCTGGGGCAAAAAGGACTTCGACAAGTAGTCGAAGAGCACCCGTATAGATTTACGGTACATTGTTGCAGTCGTTTATATTCCAGCAGTCAAAAACTGATAGACTGCTTGACTATCGGTGAATCTCCATACTACCTTCTACAGCCAGACGCCCGGCGCGTTCTCGAGGAGGAAAGCACGTAATACGACATAAGTGGTGGTTTTTTTTTTTTTGAGGGAAATCGAGGAGGGAGCTAGTTTTCAAGCTTCTGCAAGGTTACCAATTCGGTTTTCATTGGAGGTTTTTTGAAGATCAGGGGAATTAGAGAGAGGAGCTTCATGCTTCGGGTCGGGGAAGGAAAGACATAGAATTTGGATTTTTCTTCTTCGTAGAGTTTTGGGGAAGACTGAGGCAATCGCTGCTGAAGTCAGTGTTGTAATGGTGAATCGGGATTTTTAAATGAAGTGGGTTTGAATACTCTTGACTGTTTTGTGAAATCGAGTTACGTCTGTGATTGAAGGATTAAAAAGGTGTCTATAGGATTGAGTATGCGGAGTGAATGAAATTTATTGGGTTAATCTAACAAGACAGTCAGTGGATACAAGATCATAAGTACAAAGCAGTATTGAAGGTTAACAGTTTGGGTTGTACGGGGTTCTCTGTAACGTCTAGAGACCTACCGGCTGGGGCAAAAAGGACTTCGACAAGCAGTCGAAGAGCACCCGTATAGATTTATGGTACATTGTTGCAGTCGTTTATATTCCAGCAGTCAAAAACTGATAGACTGCTTGACTATCGGCGAATCTCCATACTACCTTCTACAGCCAGACGCCCGGCGCGTTCTCGAGGAGGAAAGCACGTAATACGACATAAGTGGTGGTTTTTTTTTTTTTTTGAGAGAAATCGAGGAGGGAGCTAGTTTTCAAGCTTCTGCAAGGTTACCAGTTCGGTTTTCATTGGAGGTTTTTTGAAGATCAGGGGAATTAGAGAGAGGAGCTTCATGCTTCGGGTCGGGGAAGGAAAGACATAGAATTTGGATTTTTCTTCTTCGTAGAGTTTTGGGGAAGACTGAGGCAATCGCTGCTGAAGTCAGTGTTGTAATGGTGAATCGAGATTTTTAAATGAAGTGGGTTTGAATACTCTTGACTGTTTTGTGAAATCGAGTTACGTCTGTGATTGAAGGATTAAAAGGGTGTCTATAGGATTGAGTATGCGGAGTGAATGAAATTTATTGGGTAAATCTAACAAGACAGTCAGTGGATACAAGATCATAAGTACAAAGCAGTATTGAAGGTTAACAGTTTGGGTTGTACGGGGTTCTCTGTAACGTCTAGAGACCTACCGGCTGGGGCAAAAAAGACTTCGACAAGCAGTCGAAGAGCACCCGTATAGATTTACGGTACATTGTTGCAGTCGTTTATATTCCAGCAGTCAAAAACTGATAGACTGCTTGACTATCGGTGAATCTCCATACTACCTTCTACAGCCAGACGCCCGGCGCGTTCTCGAGGAGGAAAGCACGTAATACGACATAAGTGGTGGTTTTTTTTTTTGAGGGAAATCGAGGGAGGAGCTAGTTTTCAAGCTTCTGCAAGGTTACCAGTTCGGTTTTCATTGGAGGTTTTTTGAAGATCAGGGGAATTAGAGAGAGGAGCTTCATGCTTCGGGTCGGGGAAGGAAAGACATAGAATTTGGATTTTTCTTCTTCGTAGAGTTTTGGGGAAGACTGAGGCAATCGCTGCTGAAGTCATTGTTGTAATGGTGAATCAGGATTTTTAAATGAAGTGGGTTTGAATACTCTTGACTGTTTTGTGAAATCGAGTTACGTCTGTGATTGAAGGATTAAAAGGGTGTCTATAGGATTGAGTATGCGGAGTGAATGAAATTTATTGGATTAATCTAACAAGACAGTCAGTGGATACAAGATCATAAGTACAAAGCAGTATTGAAGGTTAACAGTTTGGGTTGTACGGGGTTCTCTGTAACGTCTAGAGACCTACCGGCTGGGGCAAAAAGGACTTCGACAAGCAGTCGAAGAGCACCCGTATAGATTTACGGTATATTTTTGCAGTCGTTTATATTCCAGCAGTCAAAAACTGATAGACTGCTTGACTATCGGCGAATCTCCATACTACCTTCTATAGCCAGACGCCCGGCGCGTTCTCGAGGAGGAAAGCACGTAATACGACATAAGTGGTGGTTTTTTTTTTTTTTGAGGGAAATCGAGGAGGGAGCTAGTTTTCAAGCTTCTGCAAGGTTACCAGTTCGGTTTTCATTGGAGGTTTTTTGAAGATCAGGGGAATTAGAGAGAGGAGCTTCATGCTTCGGGTCCGGGAAGGAAAGACATAGAATTTGGATTTTTCTTCTTCGTAGAGTTTTGGGGAAGACTGAGGCAATCGCTGCTGAAGTCAGTGTTGTAATGGTGAATCGAGATTTTTAAATGAAGTGGGTTTGAATACTCTTGACTGTTTTGTGAAATCGAGTTACGTCTGTGATTGAAGGATTAAAAGGGTGTCTATAGGATTGAGTATGCGGAGTGAATGAAATTTATTGGGTTAATCTAACAAGACAGTCAGTGGATACAAGATCATAAGTACAAAGCAGTATTGAAGGTTAACAGTTTGGGTTGTACGGGGTTCTCTGTAACGTCTAGAGACCTACCGGCTGGGGCAAAAAGGACTTCAACAAGTAGTCGAAGAGCACCCGTATAGATTTACGGTACATTGTTGCAGTCGTTTATATTCCAGCAGTCAAAAACTGATAGACTGCTTGACTATCGGTGAATCTCCATACTACCTTCTACAGCAAGACGCCCAGCGCGTTCTCGAGGAGGAAAGCACGTAATACGACATAAGTGGTGGTTTTTTTTTTTTTGAGGGAAATCGAGGGGGGAGCTAAGTTTCCAGCTTCTGCTAGGTTACCAATTCGGTTTTCATTGGAGGTTTTTTGAAGATCAGGGGAATTAGAGAGAGGAGCTTCATGCTTCGGGTCGGGGAAGGAAAGACATAGAATTTGGATTTTTCTTCTTCGTAGAGTTTTGGGGAAGACTGAGGCAATCGCTGCTGAAGTCAGTGTTGTAATGGTGAATCGGGATTTTTAAATGAAGTGGGTTTGAATACTCTTGACTGTTTTGTGAAATCGAGTTACGTCTGTGATTGAAGGATTAAAAGGGTGTCTATAGGATTGAGTATGCGGAGTGAATGAAATTTATTGGGTTAATCTAACAAGACAGTCAGTGGATACAAGATCATAAGTACAAAGCAGTATTGAAGGTTAACAGTTTGGGTTGTACGGGGTTCTCTGTAACGTCTAGAGACCTACCGGCTGGGGCAAAAAGGACTTCGACAAGCAGTCGAAGAGCACCCGTATAGATTTATGGTACATTGTTGCAATCGTTTATATTCCAGCAGTCAAAAACTGATAGACTGCTTGACTATCGGTGAATCTCCATACTACCTTCTACAGCAAGACGCCCGGCGCGTTCTCGAGGAGGAAAGCACGTAATACGACATAAGTGGTGGTTTTTTTTTTTTTTGAGGGAAATCGAGGAGGGAGCTAGTTTTCAAGCTTCTACAAGGTTACCAGTTCGGTTTTCATTGGAGGTTTTTTGAAGATCAGGGGAATTAGAGAGAGGAGCTTCATGCTTCGGGTCGGGGAAGGAAAGACATAGAATTTGGATTTTTCTTCTTCGTAGAGTTTTGATTAAGACTGAGGCAATCGCTGCTGAAGTCATTGTTGTAATGGTGAATCGGGATTTTTAAATGAAGTGGGTTTGAATACTCTTGACTGTTTTGTGAAATCGAGTTACGTCTGTGATTGAAGGATTAAAAGGGTGTCTATAGGATTGAGTATGCGGAGTGAATGAAATTTATTGGGTTAATCTAACAAGACAGTCAGTGGATACAAGATCATAAGTACAAAGCAGTATTGAAGGTTAACAGTTTGGGTTGTACGGGGTTCTCTGTAACGTCTAGAGACCTACCGGCTGGGGCAAAAAAGACTTCGACAAGCAGTCGAAGAGCACCCGTATAGATTTACGGTACATTGTTGCAGTCGTTTATATTCCAGCAGTCAAAAACTGATAGACTGCTTGACTATCGGCGAATCTCCATACTACCTTCTATAGCCAGACGCCCGGCGCGTTCTCGAGGAGGAAAGCACGTAATACGACATAAGTGGTGGTTTTTTTTTTTTTTGAGGGAAATCGAGGAGGGAGCTGGTTTTCAAGCTTCTGCAAGGTTACCAGTTCGGTTTTCATTGGAGGTTTTTTGAAGATCAGGGGAATTAGAAAGAGGAGCTTCATGCTTCGGGTCGGGGAAGGAAAGACATAGAATTTGGATTTTTCTTCTTCGTAGAGTTTTGAGGAAGACTGAGGCAATCGCTGCTGAAGTCAGTGTTGTAATGGTGAATCGGGATTTTTAAATGAAGTGGGTTTGAATACTCTTGACTGTTTTGTGAAATCGAGTTACGTCTGTGATTGAAGGATTAAAAGGGTGTCTATAGGATTGAGTATGCGGAGTGAATGAAATTTATTGGGTTAATCTAACAAGACAGTCAGTGGATACAAGATCATAAGTACAAAGCAGTATTGAAGGTTAACAGTTTGGGTTGTACGGGGTTCTCTGTAACGTCTAGAGACCTACCGGCTGGGGCAAAAAGGACTTCGACAAGCAGTCGAAGAGCACCCGTATAGATTTATGGTACATTGTTGCAGTCGTTTATATTCCACCAGTCAAAAACTGATAGACTGCTTGACTATCGGCGAATCTCCATACTACCTTCTACAGCCAGACGCCCGGCGCGTTCTCGAGGAGGAAAGCACGTAATACGACATAAGTGGTGGTTTTTTTTTTTTTTTGAAGGAAATCGAGGGGGGAGCTAGTTTTCAAGCTTCTGCAAGGTTACCAGTTCGGTTTTCATTGGAGGTTTTTTGAAGATCAGGGGAATTAGAGAGAGGAGCTTCATGCTTCGGGTCGGGGAAGGAAAGACATAGAATTTGGATTTTTCTTCTTCGTAGAGTTTTGGGGAAGACTGAGGCAATCGCTGCTGAAGTCAGTGTGGTAATGGTGAATCGGGATTTTTAAATGAAGTGGGTTTGAATACTCTTGACTGTTTTGTGAAATCGAGTTACGTCTGTGATTGAAGGATTAAAAGGATGTCTATAGGATTGAGTATGCGGAGTGAATGAAATTTATTGGGTTAATCTAAGAAGACAGTCAGTGGATACAAGATCATAAGTACAAAGCAGTATTGAAGGTTAACAGTTTGGGTTGTACGGGGTTCTCTGTAACGTCTAGAGACCTACCGGCTGGGGCAAAAAGGACTTCAACAAGTAGTCGAAGAGCACCCGTATAGATTTACGGTACATTGTTGCAGTCGTTTATATTCCAGCAGTCAAAAACTGATAGACTGCTTGACTATCGGTGAATCTCCATACTACCTTCTACAGCAAGACGCCCAGCGCGTTCTCGAGGAGGAAAGCACGTAATACGACATAAGTGGTGGTTTTTTTTTTTTTGAGGGAAATCGAGGGGGGAGCTAAGTTTCCAGCTTCTGCTAGGTTACCAATTCGGTTTTCATTGGAGGTTTTTTGAAGATCAGGGGAATTAGAGAGAGGAGCTTCATGCTTCGGGTCGGGGAAGGAAAGACATAGAATTTGGATTTTTCTTCTTCGTAGAGTTTTGGGGAAGACTGAGGCAATCGCTGCTGAAGTCAGTGTTGTAATGGTGAATCGGGATTTTTAAATGAAGTGGGTTTGAATACTCTTGACTGTTTTGTGAAATCGAGTTACGTCTGTGATTGAAGGATTAAAAGGGTGTCTATAGGATTGAGTATGCGGAGTGAATGAAATTTATTGGGTTAATCTAACAAGACAGTCAGTGGATACAAGATCATAAGTACAAAGCAGTATTGAAGGTTAACAGTTTGGGTTGTACGGGGTTCTCTGTAACGTCTAGAGACCTACCGGCTGGGGCAAAAAGGACTTCGACAAGCAGTCGAAGAGCACCCGTATAGATTTATGGTACATTGTTGCAGTCGTTTATATTCCACCAGTCAAAAACTGATAGACTGCTTGACTATCGGCAAATCTCCATACTACCTTCTACAGCCAGACGCCCGGCGCGTTCTCGAGGAGGAAAGCACGTAATACGACATAAGTGGTGGTTTTTTTTTTTTTTGAGGGAAATCGAGGAGGGAGCTAGTTTTCAAGCTTCTACAAGGTTACCAGTTCGGTTTTCATTGGAGGTTTTTTGAAGATCAGGGGAATTAGAGAGAGGAGCTTCATGCTTCGGGTCGGGGAAGGAAAGACATAGAATTTGGATTTTTCTTCTTCGTAGAGTTTTGAGGAAGACTGAGGCAATCGCTGCTGAAGTCATTGTTGTAATGGTGAATCGGGATTTTTAAATGAAGTGGGTTTGAATACTCTTGACTGTTTTGTGAAATCGAGTTACGTCTGTGATTGAAGGATTAAAAGGGTGTCTATAGGATTGAGTATGCGGAGTGAATGAAATTTATTGGATTAATCTAACAAGACAGTCAGTGGATACAAGATCATAAGTACAAAGCAGTATTGAAGGTTAACAGTTTGGGTTGTACGGGGTTCTCTGTAACGTCTAGAGACCTACCGGCTGGGGCAAAAAGGACTTCGACAAGCAGTCGAAGAGCACCCGTATAGATTTACGGTACATTGTTGCAGTCGTTTATATTCCAGCAGTCAAAAACTGATAGACTGCTTGACTATCGGTGAATCTCCATACTACCTTCTACAGCCAGACGCCCGGCGCGTTCTCGAGGAGGAAAGCACGTAATACGACATAAGTGGTGGTTTTTTTTTTTTTTGAGGGAAATCGAGGAGGGAGCTAGTTTTCAAGCTTCTGCAAGGTTACCTGTTCGGTTTTCATTGGAGGTTTTTTGAAGATCAGGGGAATTAGAGAGAGGAGCTTCATGCTTCGGGTCCGGGAAGGAAAGACATAGAATTTGGATTTTTCTTCTTCGTAGAGTTTTGGGGAAGACTGAGGCAATCGCTGCTGAAGTCAGTGTTGTAATGGTGAATCGAGATTTTTAAATGAAGTGGGTTTGAATACTCTTGACTGTTTTGTGAAATCGAGTTACGTCTGTGATTGAAGGATTAAAAGGGTGTCTATAGGATTGAGTATGCGGAGTGAATGAAATTTATTGGGTTAATCTAACAAGACAGTCAGTGGATACAAGATCATAAGTACAAAGCAGTATTGAAGGTTAACAGTTTGGGTTGTACGGGGTTCTCTGTAACGTCTAGAGACCTACCGGCTGGGGCAAAAAGGACTTCAACAAGTAGTCGAAGAGCACCCGTATAGATTTACGGTACATTGTTGCAGTCGTTTATATTCCAGCAGTCAAAAACTGATAGACTGCTTGACTATCGGTGAATCTCCATACTACCTTCTACAGCAAGACGCCCAGCGCGTTCTCGAGGAGGAAAGCACGTAATACGACATAAGTGGTGGTTTTTTTTTTTTTGAGGGAAATCGAGGGGGGAGCTAAGTTTCCAGCTTCTGCTAGGTTATCAATTCGGTTTTCATTGGAGGTTTTTTGAAGATCAGGGGAATTAGAGAGAGGAGCTTCATGCTTCGGGTCGGGGAAGGAAAGACATAGAATTTGGATTTTTCTTCTTCGTAGAGTTTTGGGGAAGACTGAGGCAATCGCTGCTGAAGTCAGTGTTGTAATGGTGAATCGGGATTTTTAAATGAAGTGGGTTTGAATACTCTTGACTGTTTTGTGAAATCGAGTTACGTCTGTGATTGAAGGATTAAAAGGGTGTCTATAGGATTGAGTATGCGGAGTGAATGAAATTTATTGGGTTAATCTAACAAGACAGTCAGTGGATACAAGATCATAAGTACAAAGCAGTATTGAAGGTTAACAGTTTGGGTTGTACGGGGTTCTCTGTAACGTCTAGAGACCTACCGGCTGGGGCAAAAAGGACTTCGACAAGCAGTCGAAGAGCACCCGTATAGATTTACGGTACATTGTTGCAGTCGTTTATATTCCAGCAGTCAAAAACTGATAGACTGCTTGACTATCGGCGAATCTCCATACTACCTTCTATAGCCAGACGCCCGGCGCGTTCACGAGGAGGAAAGCACGTAATACGACATAAGTGGTGGTTTTTTTTTTTTTTGAGGGAAATCGAGGAGGGAGCTAGTTTTCAAGCTTCTGCAAGGTTACCAGTTCGGTTTTCATTGGAGGTTTTTTGAAGATCAGGGGAATTAGAAAGAGGAGCTTCATGCTTCGGGTCGGGGAAGGAAAGACATAGAATTTGGATTTTTCTTCTTCGTAGAGTTTTGGGGAAGACTGAGGCAATCGCTGCTGAAGTCAGTGTTGTAATGGTGAATCGGGATTTTTAAATGAAGTGGGTTTGAATACTCTTGACTGTTTTGTGAAATCGAGTTACGTCTGTGATTGAAGGATTAAAAGGGTGTCTATAGGATTGAGTATGTGGAGTGAATGAAATTTATTGGGTTAATCTAACAAGACAGTCAGTGGATACAAGATCATAAGTACAAAGCAGTATTGAAGGTTAACAGTTTGGGTTGTACGGGGTTCTCTGTAACGTCTAGAGACCTACCGACTGGGGCAAAAAGGACTTCGACAAGCAGTCGAAGAGCACCCGTATAGATTTATGGTACATTGTTGCAGTCGTTTATATTCCAGCAGTCAAAAACTAATAGACTGCTTGACTATCGGCGAATCTCCATACTACCTTCTACAGCCAGACGCCCGGCGCGTTCTCGAGGAGGAAAGCACGTAATACGACATAAGTGGTGGTTTTTTTTTTTTTTGAAGGAAATCGAGGGGGGAGCTAGTTTTCAAGCTTCTGCAAGGTTACCAGTTCGGTTTTCATTGGAGGTTTTTTGAAGATCAGGGGAATTAGAGAGAGGAGCTTCATGCTTCGGGTCGGGGAAGAAAAGACATAGAATTTGGATTTTTCTTCTTCGTAGAGTTTTGGGGAAGACTGAGGCAATCGCTGCTGAAGTCAGTGTTGTAATGGTGAATCGGGATTTTTAAATGAAGTGGGTTTGAATACTCTTGACTGTTTTGTGAAATCGAGTTACGTCTGTGATTGAAGGATTAAAAGGATGTCTATAGGATTGAGTATGCGGAGTGAATGAAATTTATTGGGTTAATCTAACAAGACAGTCAGTGGATACAAGATCATAAGTACAAAGCAGTATTGAAGGTTAACAGTTTGGGTTGTACGGGGTTCTCTGTAACGTCTAGAGACCTACCGACTGGGGCAAAAAGGACTTCGACAAGCAGTCGAAGAGCACCCGTATAGATTTATGGTACATTGTTGCAGTCGTTTATATTCCAGCAGTCAAAAACTAATAGACTGCTTGACTATCGGCGAATCTCCATACTACCTTCTACAACCAGACGCCCGGCGCGTTCTCGAGGAGGAAAGCACGTAATACGACATAAGTGGTGGTTTTTCTTTTTTTTGAGGGAAATCGAGGGGGGAGCTAGTTTTCAAGCTTTTGCAAGGTTACCAGTTCGGTTTTCATTGGAGGTTTTTTGAAGATCAGGGGAATTAGAGAGAGGAGCTTCATGCTTCGGGTCGGGGAAGGAAAGACATAGAATTTGGATTTTTCTTCTTCGTAGAGTTTTGGGGAAGACTGAGGCAATCGCTGCTGAAGTCTGTGTTGTAATGGTGAATTGGGATTTTTAAATAAAGTGGGTTTGAATACTCTTGACTGTTTTGTGAAATCGAGTTACGTCTGTGATTGAAGGATTAAAAGGGTGTCTATAGGATTGAGTATGCGGAGTGAATGAAATTTATTGGGTTAATCTAACAAGACAGTCAGAGGATACAAGATCATAAGTACAAAGCAGTATTGAAGGTTAACAGTTTGGGTTGTACGGGGTTCTCTGTAACGTCTAGAGACCTACCGGCTGGGGCAAAAAGGACTTCGACAAGCAGTCGAAGAGCACCCGTATAGATTTACAGTACATTGTTGCAGTCGTTTATATTCCAGCAGTCAAAAACTGATAGACTGCTTGACTATCGGCGAATCTCCATACTACCTTCTACAACCAGACGCCCGGCGCGTTCTCGAGGAGGAAAGCACGTAATACGACATAAGTGGTGGTTTTTCTTTTTTTTGAGGGAAATCGAGGGGGGAGCTAGTTTTCAAGCTTTTGCAAGGTTACCAGTTCGGTTTTCATTGGAGGTTTTTTGAAGATCAGGGGAATTAGAGAGAGGAGCTTCATGCTTCGGGTCGGGGAAGGAAAGACATAGAATTTGGATTTTTCTTCTTCGTAGAGTTTTGGGGAAGACTGAGGCAATCGCTGCTGAAGTCAGTGTTGTAATGGTGAATTGGGATTTTTAAATAAAGTGGGTTTGAATACTCTTGACTGTTTTGTGAAATCGAGTTACGTCTGTGATTGAAGGATTAAAAGGGTGTCTATAGGATTGAGTATGCGGAGTGAATGAAATTTATTGGGTTAATCTAACAAGACAGTCAGTGGATACAAGATCATAAGTACAAAGCAGTATTGAAGGTTAACAGTTTGGGTTGTACGGGGTTCTCTGTAACGTCTAGAGACCTACCGGCTGGGGCAAAAAGGACTTCGACAAGCAGTCGAAGAGCACCCGTATAGATTTACAGTACATTGTTGCAGTCGTTTATATTCCAGCAGTCAAAAACTGATAGACTGCTTGACTATCGGCGAATCTCCATACTACCTTCTACAACCAGACGCCCGGCGCGTTCTCGAGGAGGAAAGCACGTAATACGACATAAGTGGTGGTTTTTCTTTTTTTTGAGGGAAATCGAGGGGGGAGCTAGTTTTCAAGCTTTTGCAAGGTTACCAGTTCGGTTTTCATTGGAGGTTTTTTGAAGATCAGGGGAATTAGAGAGAGGAGCTTCATGCTTCGGGTCGGGGAAGGAAAGACATAGAATTTGGATTTTTCTTCTTCGTAGAGTTTTGGGGAAGACTGAGGCAATCGCTGCTGAAGTCAGTGTTGTAATGGTGAATTGGGATTTTTAAATAAAGTGGGTTTGAATACTCTTGACTGTTTTGTGAAATCGAGTTACGTCTGTGATTGAAGGATTAAAAGGGTGTCTATAGGATTGAGTATGCGGAGTGAATGAAATTTATTGGGTTAATCTAACAAGACAGTCAGAGGATACAAGATCATAAGTACAAAGCAGTATTGAAGGTTAACAGTTTGGGTTGTACGGGGTTCTCTGTAACGTCTAGAGACCTACCGGCTGGGGCAAAAAGGACTTCGACAAGCAGTCGAAGAGCACCCGTATAGATTTATGGTACATTGTTGCAGTCGTTTATATTCCAGCAGTCAAAAACTAATAGACTGCTTCACTATCGGTGAATCTCCATACTACCTTCTACAGCCAGACGCCCGGTGCGTTCTCGAGGAGGAAAGCACGTAATACGACATAAGTGGTGGTTTTTTTTTTTTTTGAGGGAAATCGAGGGGGGAGCTAGTTTTCAAGCTTCTGCAAGGTTACCAGTTCGGTTTTCATTGGAGGTTTTTTGAAGATCAGGGGAATTAGAGAGAGGAGCTTCATGCTTCGGGTCGGGAAAGGAAAGACATAGAATTTGGATTTTTCTTCTTCGTAGAGTTTTGGGGAAGACTGAGGCAATCGCTGCTGAAGTCAGTGTTGTAATGGTGAATTGGGATTTTTAAATAAAGTGGGTTTGAATACTCTTGACTGTTTTGTGAAATCGAGTTACGTCTGTGATTGAAGGATTAAAAGGGTGTCTATAGGATTGAGTATGCGGAGTGAATGAAATTTATTGGGTTAATCTAACAAGACAGTCAGTGGATACAAGATCATAAGTACAAAGCAGTATTGAAGGTTAACAGTTTGGGTTGTACGGGGTTCTCTGTAACGTCTAGAGACCTACCGGCTGGGGCAAAAAGGACTTCGACAAGCAGTCGAAGAGCACCCGTATAGATTTACGGTACATTGTTGCAGTCGTTTATATTCCAGCAGTCAAAAACTGATAGACTGCTTGACTATCGGTGAATCTCCATACTACCTTCTACAGCCAGACGCCCGGCGCGTTCTCGAGGAGGAAAGCACGTAATACGACATAAGTGGTGGTTTTTTTTTTTTTTGAAGGAAATCGAGGGGGGAGCTAGTTTTCAAGCTTCTGCAAGGTTACCAGTTCGGTTTTCATTGGAGGTTTTTTGAAGATCAGGGGAATTAGAGAGAGGAGCTTCATGCTTCGGGTCGGGGAAGGAAAGACATAGAATTTGGATTTTTCTTCTTCGTAGAGTTTTGGGGAAGACTGAGGCAATCGTTGCTGAAGTCAGTGTTGTAATGGTGAATCGGGATTTTTAAATGAAGTGGGTTTGAATACTCTTGACTGTTTTGTGAAATCGAGTTACGTCTGTGATTGAAGGATTAAAAGGGTGTTTATAGGATTGAGTATGCGGAGTGAATGAAATTTATTGGGTTAATCTAACAAGACAGTCAGTGGATACAAGATCATAAGTACAAAGCAGTATTGAAGGTTAACAGTTTGGGTTGTACGGGGTTCTCTGTAACGTCTAGAGACCTACCGGCTGGGGCAAAAAGGACTTCGACAAGCAGTCGAAGAGCACCCGTATAGATTTATGGTACATTGTTGCAGTCGTTTATATTCCAGCAGTCAAAAACTGATAGACTGCTTGACTATCGGTGAATCTCCATACTACCTTCTACAGCCAGACGCCCGGCGCGTTCTCGAGGAGGAAAGCACGTAATACGACATAAGTGGTGGTTTTTTTTTTTTTTGAGGGAAATCGAGGAGGGAGCTAGTTTTCAAGCTTCTGCAAGGTTACCAGTTCGGTTTTCATTGGAGGTTTTTTGAAGATCAGGGGAATTAGAGAGAGGAGCTTCATGCTTCGGGTCCGGGAAGGAAAGACATAGAATTTGGATTTTTCTTCTTCGTAGAGTTTTGGGGAAGACTGAGGCAATCGCTGCTGAAGTCAGTGTTGTAATGGTGAATTGGGATTTTTAAATAAAGTGGGTTTGAATACTCTTGACTGTTTTGTGAAATCGAGTTACGTCTGTGATTGAAGGATTAAAAGGGTGTCTATAGGATTGAGTATGCGGAGTGAATGAAATTTATTGGGTTAATCTAACAAGACAGTCAGTGGATACAAGATCATAAGTACAAAGCAGTATTGAAGGTTAACAGTTTGGGTTGTACGGGGTTCTCTGTAACGTCTAGAGACCTACCGGCTGGGGCAAAAAGGACTTCGACAAGCAGTCGAAGAGCACCTGTATAGATTTATGGTACATTGTTGCAGTCGTTTATATTCCAGCAGTCAAAAACTAATAGACTGCTTGACTATCGGCGAATCTCCATACTACCTTCTACAGCCAGACGCCCGGTGCGTTCTCGAGGAGGAAAGCACGTAATACGACATAAGTGGTGGTTTTTTTTTTTTTTGAGGGAAATCGAGGGGGGAGCTAGTTTTCAAGCTTCTGCAAGGTTACCAGTTCGGTTTTCATTGGAGGTTTTTTGAAGATCAGGGGAATTAGAGAGAGGAGCTTCATGCTTCGGGTCGGGGAAGGAAAGACATAGAATTTGGATTTTTCTTCTTCGTAGAGTTTTGGGGAAGACTGAGGCAATCGCTGCTGAAGTCAGTGTTGTAATGGTGAATTGGGATTTTTAAATAAAGTGGGTTTGAATACTCTTGACTGTTTTGTGAAATCGAGTTACGTCTGTGATTGAAGGATTAAAAGGGTGTCTATAGGATTGAGTATGCGGAGTGAATGAAATTTATTGGGTTAATCTAACAAGACAGTCAGTGGATACAAGATCATAAGTACAAAGCAGTATTGAAGGTTAACAGTTTGGGTTGTACGGGGTTCTCTGTAACGTCTAGAGACCTACCGGCTGGGGCAAAAAGGACTTCGACAAGCAGTCGAAGAGCACCCGTATAGATTTATGGTACATTGTTGCAGTCGTTTATATTCCAGCAGTCAAAAACTAATAGACTGCTTGACTATCGGCGAATCTCCATACTACCTTCTACAGCCAGAAGCCCGGCGCGTTCTCGAGGAGGAAAGCACGTAATACGACATAAGTGGTGGTTTTTTTTTTTTTTGAGGGAAATCGAGGAGGGAGCTAGTTTTCAAGCTTCTGCAAGGTTACCAGTTCGGTTTTCATTGGAGGTTTTTTGAAGATCAGGGGAATTAGAGAGAGGAGCTTCATGCTTCGGGTCCGGGAAGGAAAGACATAGAATTTGGATTTTTCTTCTTCGTAGAGTTTTGGGGAAGACTGAGGCAATCGCTGCTGAAGTCAGTGTTGTAATGGTGAATTGGGATTTTTAAATAAAGTGGGTTTGAATACTCTTGACTGTTTTGTGAAATCGAGTTACGTCTGTGATTGAAGGATTAAAAGGGTGTCTATAGGATTGAGTATGCGGAGTGAATGAAATTTATTGGGTTAATCTAAGAAGACAGTCAGTGGATACAAGATCATAAGTACAAAGCAGTATTGAAGGTTAACAGTTTGGGTTGTACGGGGTTCTCTGTAACGTCTAGAGACCTACCGGCTGGGGCAAAAAGGACTTCGACAAGCAGTCGAAGAGCACCCGTATAGATTTATGGTACATTGTTGCAGTCGTTTATATTCCAGCAGTCAAAAACTAATAGACTGCTTCACTATCGGTGAATCTCCATACTACCTTCTACAGCCAGACCCCCGGTGCGTTCTCGAGGAGGAAAGCACGTAATACGACATAAGTGGTGGTTTTTTTTTTTTTTGAGGGAAATCGAGGGGGGAGCTAGTTTTGAAGCTTCTGCAAGGTTACCAGTTCGGTTTTCATTGGAGGTTTTTTGAAGATCAGGGGAATTAGAGAGAGGAGCTTCATGCTTCGGGTCGGGGAAGGAAAGACATAGAATTTGGATTTTTCTTCTTCGTAGAGTTTTGGGGAAGACTGAGGCAATCGCTGCTGAAGTCAGTGTTGTAATGGTGAATCGAGATTTTTAAATGAAGTGGGTTTGAATACTCTTGACTGTTTTGTGAAATCGAGTTACGTCTGTGATTGAAGGATTAAAAGGGTGTCTATAGGATTGAGTATGCGGAGTGAATGAAATTTATTGGGTAAATCTAACAAGACAGTCAGTGGATACAAGATCATAAGTACAAAGCAGTATTGAAGGTTAACAGTTTGGGTTGTACGGGGTTCTCTGTAACGTCTAGAGACCTACCGGCTGGGGCAAAAAGGACTTCGACAAGCAGTCGAAGAGCACCCGTATAGATTTACGGTACATTGTTGCAGTCGTTTATATTCCAGCAGTCAAAAACTGATAGACTGCTTGACTATCGGTGAATCTCCATACTACCTTCTACAGCCAGACGCCCGGCGCGTTCTCGAGGAGGAAAGCACGTAATACGACATAAGTGGTGGTTTTTTTTTTTGAGGGAAATCGAGGGGGGAGCTAGTTTTCAAGCTTCTGCAAGGTTACCAATTCGGTTTTCATTGGAGGTTTTTTGAAGATCAGGGGAATTAGAGAGAGGAGCTTCATGCTTCGGGTCGGGGAAGGAAAGACATAGAATTTGGATTTTTCTTCTTCGTAGAGTTTTGGTGAAGACTGAGGCAATCGCTGCTGAAGTCAGTGTTGTAATGGTGAATCGGGATTTTTAAATGAAGTGGGTTTGAATACTCTTGACTGTTTTGTGAAATCGAGTTACGTCTGTGATTGAAGGATTAAAAGGGTGTCTATAGGATTGAGTATGCGGAGTGAATGAAATTTATTGGGTTAATCTAACAAGACAGTCAGTGGATACAAGATCATAAGTACAAAGCAGTATTGAAGGTTAACAGTTTGGGTTGTACGGGGTTCTCTGTAACGTCTAGAGACCTACCGGCTGGGGCAAAAAGGACTTCGACAAGCAGTCGAAGAGCACCCGTATAGATTTATGGTACATTGTTGCAGTCGTTTATATTCCAGCAGTCAAAAACTAATAGACTGCTTCACTATCGGTGAATCTCCATACTACCTTCTACAGCCAGACGCCCGGTGCGTTCTCGAGGAGGAAAGCACGTAATACGACATAAGTGGTGGTTTTTTTTTTTTTTGAGGGAAATCGAGGGGGGAGCTAGTTTTCAAGCTTCTGCAAGGTTACCAGTTCGGTTTTCATTGGAGGTTTTTTGAAGATCAGGGGAATTAGAGAGAGGAGCTTCATGCTTCGGGTCGGGGAAGGAAAGACATAGAATTTGGATTTTTCTTCTTCGTAGAGTTTTAGGGAAGACTGAGGCAATCGCTGCTGAAGTCAGTGTTGTAATGGTGAATCGAGATTTTTAAATGAAGTGGGTTTGAATACTCTTGACTGTTTTGTGAAATCGAGTTACGTCTGTGATTGAAGGATTAAAAGGGTGTCTATAGGATTGAGTATGTGGAGTGAATGAAATTTATTGGGTAAATCTAACAAGACAGTCAGTGGATACAAGATCATAAGTACAAAGCAGTATTGAAGGTTAACAGTTTGGGTTGTACGGGGTTCTCTGTAACGTCTAGAGACCTACCGGCTGGGGCAAAAAGGACTTCGACAAGCAGTCGAAGAGCACCCGTATAGATTTACGGTACATTGTTGCAGTCGTTTATATTCCAGCAGTCAAAAACTGATAGACTGCTTGACTATCGGTGAATCTCCATACTACCTTCTACAGCCAGACGCCCGGCGCGTTCTCGAGGAGGAAAGCACGTAATACGACATAAGTGGTGGTTTTTTTTTTTGAGGGAAATCGAGGGGGGAGCTAGTTTTCAAGCTTCTGCAAGGTTACCAATTCGGTTTTCATTGGAGGTTTTTTGAAGATCAGGGGAATTAGAGAGAGGAGCTTCATGCTTCGGGTCGGGGAAGGAAAGACATAGAATTTGGATTTTTCTTCTTCGTAGAGTTTTGGTGAAGACTGAGGCAATCGCTGCTGAAGTCAGTGTTGTAATGGTGAATCGGGATTTTTAAATGAAGTGGGTTTGAATACTCTTGACTGTTTTGTGAAATCGAGTTACGTTTGTGATTGAAGGATTAAAAAGGTGTCTATAGGATTGAGTATGCGGAGTGAATGAAATTTATTGGGTTAATCTAACAAGACAGTCAGTGGATACAAGATCATAAGTACAAAGCAGTATTGAAGGTTAACAGTTTGGGTTGTACGGGGTTCTCTGTAACGTCTAGAGACCTACCGGCTGGGGCAAAAAGGACTTCGACAAGCAGTCGAAGAGCACCCGTATAGATTTACGGTACATTGTTGCAGTCGTTTATATTCCAGCAGTCAAAAACTGATAGACTCCTTGACTATCGGCGAATCTCCATACTACCTTCTACAGCCAGACGCCCGGCGCGTTCTCGAGCAGGAAAGCACGTAATACGACATAAGTGGTGGTTTTTTTTTTTTTTTTGAGGGAAATCGAGGGAGGAGCTAGTTTTCAAGCTTCTGCAAGGTTACCAGTTCGGTTTTCATTGGAGGTTTTTTGAAGATCAGGGGAATTAGAGAGAGGAGCTTCATGCTTCGGGTCGGGGAAGGAAAGACATAGAATTTGGATTTTTCTTCTTCGTAGAGTTTTGGGGAAGACTGAGGCAATCGCTGCTGAAGTCAGTGTTGTAATGGTGAATCGAGATTTTTAAATGAAGTGGGTTTGAATACTCTTGACTGTTTTGTGAAATCGAGTTACGTCTGTGATTGAAGGATTAAAAGGGTGTCTATAGGATTGAGTATGCGGAGTGAATGAAATTTATTGGGTTAATCTAACAAGACAGTCAGTGGATACAAGATCATAAGTACAAAGCAGTATTGAAGGTTAACAGTTTGGGTTGTACGGGGTTCTCTGTAACGTCTAGAGACCTACCGGCTGGGGCAAAAAGGACTTCGACAAGCAGTCGAAGAGCACCCGTATAGATTTATGGTACATTGTTGCAGTCGTTTATATTCCAGCAGTCAAAAACTGATAGACTGCTTGACTATCGGCGAATCTCCATACTACCTTCTACAGCCAGACGCCCGGCGCGTTCTCGAGGAGGAAAGCACGTAATACGACATAAGTGGTGGTTTTTTTTTTTTTTGAGGGAAATCGAGGAGGGAGCTAGTTTTCAAGCTTCTGCAAGGTTACCAGTTCGGTTTTCATTGGAGGTTTTTTGAAGATCAGGGGAATTAGAGAGAGGAGCTTCATGCTTCGGGTCCGGGAAGGAAAGACATAGAATTTGGATTTTTCTTCTTCGTAGAGTTTTGGGGAAGACTGAGGCAATTGCTGCTGAAGTCAGTGTTGTAATGGTGAATCGGGATTTTTAAATGAAGTGGGTTTGAATACTCTTGACTGTTTTGTGAAATCGAGTTACGTCTGTGATTGAAGGATTAAAAGGGTGTCTATAGGATTGAGTATGCGGAGTGAATGAAATTTATTGGGTTAATCTAACAAGACAGTCAGTGGATACAAGATCATAAGTACAAAGCAGTATTGAAGGTTAACAGTTTGGGTTGTACGGGGTTCTCTGTAACGTCTAGAGACCTACCGGCTGGGGCAAAAAGGACTTCAACAAGTAGTCGAAGAGCACCCGTATAGATTTACGGTACATTGTTGCAGTCGTTTATATTCCAGCAGTCAAAAACTGATAGACTGCTTGACTATCGGTGAATCTCCATACTACCTTCTACAGCAAGACGCCCAGCGCGTTCTCGAGGAGGAAAGCACGTAATACGACATAAGTGGTGGTTTTTTTTTTTTTGAGGGAAATCGAGGGGGGAGCTAAGTTTCCAGCTTGTGCTAGGTTACCAATTCGGTTTTCATTGGAGGTTTTTTGAAGATCAGGGGAATTAGAGAGAGGAGCTTCATGCTTCGGGTCGGGGAAGGAAAGACATAGAATTTGGATTTTTCTTCTTCGTAGAGTTTTGGGGAAGACTGAGGCAATCGCTGCTGAAGTCAGTGTTGTAATGGTGAATCGGGATTTTTAAATGAAGTGGGTTTCAATACTCTTGACTGTTTTGTGAAATCGAGTTACGTCTGTGATTGAAGGATTAAAAGGGTGTCTATAGGATTGAGTATGCGGAGTGAATGAAATTTATTGGGTTAATCTAACAAGACAGTCAGTGGATACAAGATCATAAGTACAAAGCAGTATTGAAGGTTAACAGTTTGGGTTGTACGGGGTTCTCTGTAACGTCTAGAGACCTACCGGCTGGGGCAAAAAGGACTTCGACAAGCAGTCGAAGAGCACCCGTATAGATTTATGGTACATTGTTGCAATCGTTTATATTCCAGCAGTCAAAAACTGATAGACTGCTTGACTATCGGTGAATCTCCATACTAACTTCTACAGCCAGACGCCCGGCGCGTTCTCGAGGAGGAAAGCACGTAATACGACATAAGTGGTGGTTTTTTTTTTTTTTTGAGGGAAATCGAGGAGGGAGCTAGTTTTCAAGCTTCTACAAGGTTACCAGTTCGGTTTTCATTGGAGGTTTTTTGAAGATAAGGGGAATTAGAGAGAGGAGCTTCATGCTTCGGGTCGGGGAAGGAAAGACATAGAATTTGGATTTTTCTTCTTCGTAGAGTTTTGATTAAGACTGAGGCAATCGCTGCTGAAGTCATTGTTGTAATGGTGAATCGGGATTTTTAAATGAAGTGGGTTTGAATACTCTTGACTGTTTTGTGAAATCGAGTTACGTCTGTGATTGAAGGATTAAAAGGGTGTCTATAGGATTGAGTATGCGGAGTGAATGAAATTTATTGGGTTAATCTAACAAGACAGTCAGTGGATACAAGATCATAAGTACAAAGCAGTATTGAAGGTTAACAGTTTGGGTTGTACGGGGTTCTCTGTAACGTCTAGAGACCTACCGGCTGGGGCAAAAAAGACTTCGACAAGCAGTCGAAGAGCACCCGTATAGATTTACGGTACATTGTTGTAGTCGTTTATATTCCAGCAGTCAAAAACTGATAGACTGCTTGACTATCGGCGAATCTCCATACTACCTTCTATAGCCAGACGCCCGGCGCGTTCTCGAGGAGGAAAGCACGTAATACGACATAAGTGGTGGTTTTTTTTTTTTTTGAGGGAAATCGAGGGGGGAGCTGGTTTTCAAGCTTCTGCAAGGTTACCAGTTCGGTTTTCATTGGAGGTTTTTTGAAGATCAGGGGAATTAGAAAGAGGAGCTTCATGCTTCGGGTCGGGGAAGGAAAGACATAGAATTTGGATTTTTCTTCTTCGTAGAGTTTTGGGGAAGACTGAGGCAATCGCTGCTGAAGTCAGTGTTGTAATGGTGAATCGGGATTTTTAAATGAAGTGGGTTTGAATACTCTTGACTGTTTTGTGAAATCGAGTTACGTCTGTGATTGAAGGATTAAAAGGGTGTCTATAGGATTGAGTATGCGGAGTGAATGAAATTTATTGGGTTAATCTAACAAGACAGTCAGTGGATACAAGATCATAAGTACAAAGCAGTATTGAAGGTTAACAGTTTGGGTTGTACGGGGTTCTCTGTAACGTCTAGAGACCTACCGACTGGGGCAAAAAGGACTTCGACAAGCAGTCGAAGAGCACCCGTATAGATTTATGGTACATTGTTGCAGTCGTTTATATTCCAGCAGTCAAAAACTGATAGACTGCTTGACTATCGGCGAATCTCCATACTACCTTCTACAGCCAGACGCCCGGCGCGTTCTCGAGGAGGAAAGCACGTAATACGACATAAGTGGTGGTTTTTTTTTTTTTTTGAAGGAAATCGAGGGGGGAGCTAGTTTTCAAGCTTCTGCAAGGTTACCAGTTCGGTTTTCATTGGAGGTTTTTTGAAGATCAGGGGAATTAGAGAGAGGAGCTTCATGCTTCGGGTCGGGGAAGAAAAGACATAGAATTTGGATTTTTCTTCTTCGTAGAGTTTTGGGGAAGACTGAGGCAATCGCTGCTGAAGTCAGTGTGGTATTGGTGAATCGGGATTTTTAAATGAAGTGGGTTTGAATACTCTTGACTGTTTTGTGAAATCGAGTTACGTCTGTGATTGAAGGATTAAAAGGATGTCTATAGGATTGAGTATGCGGAGTGAATGAAATTTATTGGGTTAATCTAAGAAGACAGTCAGTGGATACAAGATCATAAGTACAAAGCAGTATTGAAGGTTAACAGTTTGGGTTGTACGGGGTTCTCTGTAACGTCTAGAGACCTACCGGCTGGGGCAAAAAGGACTTCAATAAGTAGTCGAAGAGCACCCGTATAGATTTACGGTACATTGTTGCAGTCGTTTATATTCCAGCAGTCAAAAACTGATAGACTGCTTGACTATCGGTGAATCTCCATACTACCTTCTACAGCAAGACGCCCAACGCGTTCTCGAGGAGGAAAGCACGTAATACGACATAAGTGGTGGTTTTTTTTTTTTGAGGGAAATCGAGGAGGGAGCTAAGTTTCCAGCTTCTGCTAGGTTACCAATTCGGTTTTCATTGGAGGTTTTTTGAAGATCAGGGGAATTAGAGAGAGGAGCTTCATGCTTCGGGTCGGGGAAGGAAAGACATAGAATTTGGATTTTTCTTCTTCGTAGAGTTTTGGGGAAGACTGAGGCAATCGCTGCTGAAGTCAGTGTTGTAATGGTGAATCGGGATTTTTAAATGAAGTGGGTTTGAATACTCTTGACTGTTTTGTGAAATCGAGTTACGTCTGTGATTGAAGGATTAAAAGGGTGTCTATAGGATTGAGTATGCGGAGTGAATGAAATTTATTGGGTTAATCTAACAAGACAGTCAGTGGATACAAGATCATAAGTACAAAGCAGTATTGAAGGTTAACAGTTTGGGTTGTACGGGGTTCTCTGTAACGTCTAGAGACCTACCGACTGGGGCAAAAAGGACTTTGACAAGCAGTCGAAGAGCACCCGTATAGATTTATGGTACATTGTTGCAGTCGTTTATATTCCAGCAGTCAAAAACTGATAGACTGCTTGACTATCGGCGAATCTCCATACTACCTTCTACAGCCAGACGCCCGGCGCGTTCTCGAGGAGGGAAAGCACGTAATACGACATAAGTGGTGGTTTTTTTTTTTTTTTGAAGGAAATCGAGGGGGGAGCTAGTTTTCAAGCTTCTGCAAGGTTACCAGTTCGGTTTTCATTGGAGGTTTTTTGAAGATCAGGGGAATTAGAGAGAGGAGCTTCATGCTTCGGGTCGGGGAAGAAAAGACATAGAATTTGGATTTTTCTTCTTCGTAGAGTTTTGGGGAAGACTGAGGCAATCGCTGCTGAAGTCAGTGTGGTATTGGTGAATCGGGATTTTTAAATGAAGTGGGTTTGAATACTCTTGACTGTTTTGTGAAATCGAGTTACGTCTGTGATTGAAGGATTAAAAGGATGTCTATAGGATTGAGTATGCGGAGTGAATGAAATTTATTGGGTTAATCTAAGAAGACAGTCAGTGGATACAAGATCATAAGTACAAAGCAAGATTGAAGGTTAATGCTAGCTTGGGCTTGTACTGTGGTAAAATGGGTTCTCTCAGTAACGCCTTAGAGACCTACCTGCCGGCAAGCAAAAGGACTTCGACAAGCAAATAAGAGCACCAGTGATAGATTTACTTGGCTATTACATTCACAGTTGCCAAAATAAGCTTATATTCCAGAAATAGCCAAAAAACTCTGATAGGATCGTTTGACTATCGGCGAATCTCCATACTACCTTTCTACAAAGCCAGACGACACTACAAGGTGCTGTTCTTTCGAGGAGAAAGCACGTAATACGACATAAGTGGTGGTTTTTCTTTTTTCTTTTTTTTTTGAGGGAAATCGAGTGAGGGAGCTTAGTTTTCAAGCTTTCGCAAGGTTACCTACGGGGCCTGGTGCTTTCATTGGAGGTTTTTTGAAGATCAGGGAATTAGAGAGAGGAGCTTCATGCTGGCCCTGTCGAAGGAAAGACATAGAATTTGGATTTTTCTTCTTCGTAGAGTTTTTGGGAAGACTCGAGGCAATCGCCGTCAAGTCAGTGTTGTAATGGGGTGGAATCGGGATTTTTAAATGAAGTGGGTTTGAATACTCTTGATCTGCTTTGGTGAAATCGAGTTACGCCTGCTGTGGATTGAAGCTGATTAAAAGGGTGCCCATAGGATTGAAAGATGCGGAGTGAATGAAATTTATTGGGCTAATCTAACAAGACATCAATGGATACAAGATCATAAGTACAAAGCAAGATTGAAGGTTAACAGCTTGGGCCATTGTAATGGGGTTCTCGTAACGTCTATAGAGACCCTACCGGTCAAGCAAAAAGGACTTCGACAAGCAAATGAAGAGCACCCGTATAGATTTACGGTACATGTTGCAGCAAGTTTATATTCACAAAGCCAATAAAAACTCGATAGATCGGCTTGATCTATCGGCTGAATCTCCATACTACCTTTCTACACTCAGATCGCCGGGCTTGGCGTTTCTCGAGGAGGAAAGCACGTAATACGACATAAGTGGTGGCTTTTTCTCTTTTTTTTTTTTTTTGAAGGGAAATCGAGGAGGAGCTAGTTTTCAAGCTTCGCAAGGTTACCAGCCTGGCTTTTTCATTGGAGGTTTTTTTGAAGATCGTGGGAATTAGAGAGAGGAGCTTCATGCTTTTTCGGGTCGTAAGGAAAAGACATAGAATTTGGATTTTTCTTCTTCAGTAGAGTTTTGAAGATCGAGGCAATCGTCGCCACAAGTCGGTGTTGTAATGGTGAATCGGGATTTTTAAATGAAGTGGGTTTGAATACTCTTTTGACTGCTTTTTGGTGAAATCGAGTTACGCCTCGTGTGATTGAAGGATTAAAAGTATGTCTATAGGATTGAGTATATGGAGTGAATGAAATTTATTGGGACTAACCTAACAAGACAACAAGGATACAAGATCATAAGTACAAAAAAAGTACAAAGCATTGAAGGTTAATGGGGCAGCTTGTGGGTTGTACTGGGGTTCTCTCTGTAACGTCTAGAGACCTAACTCAATGGCCGGGCCAAGAAAAGGACTTCGACAAGCAATGTAAGAGCACCCAGTGATAGATTTACGGCATATACATATCAAGGTTGCAGCTAGTTTATATTCCAAAGCCATTAAGCCAAAAACGATAGACCGCTTGACTATCGGTGAATCTCCATACTACCTTCTACAAATTTTCAGAC
The DNA here is from genome assembly GCF_059467195.1 of Physcomitrium patens. Classification (NCBI taxonomy): domain Eukaryota; kingdom Viridiplantae; phylum Streptophyta; class Bryopsida; order Funariales; family Funariaceae; genus Physcomitrium; species Physcomitrium patens. Next base: position 3,100,836 of record NC_143417.1, on the reverse strand, counting down.
GCCTGCTAAGGTTCGTTCTCGAGGAGGAAAGCACGTAATACGACATAAGTGGTGGTTTTTTTTTTTTTTTTTTGAGGAAATCGAGGGGAGCTAGTTTTCAAGCTTCGCAAGGTTACCGGGCCTCGGTTTTCATTGGAGGTTTTTTGAAGATCGTGGGAATTAGAGAGAGGAGCTTCATGCTTCGGTCGGGGAAGGAAAGACATAGAATTTGGATTTTTCTTCTTCGTAGAGTTTTGGGAAGACCTGAGGCAATCGCCGCCTGAAGTCGTGTTGTAATGGTGAATCGGGGATTTTTAAATGAAGTGGGTTTGAATACTCTTGACTGCTTTGTGAAATCGAGTTACGCCTGTGATTGAAGGATTAAAAGGGTGTCTATAGGATTGAGTATGCGGAGTGAATGAAATTTATTGGGCTAATCTAACAAGACAAGTCAATGGATACAAGATCATAAGTACAAAGCAAAGATTGAAGGTTAACCAGCTTTGGGCCATTTTGTACGGGGTTCTCTCAGAACGCCTAGAGACCTACCGGCCGGGTCGGGCAAAAAGGACTTCGACAAGCAAATCGAAGAGCACCCGTATAGATTTACGGTACATTGTTGCAATCGTTATATTCCAAAGAAGCAAAAACCGATAGATCTCCGCTTGACTATCGGCGAATCTCCATACTACCTTCTACAGCAGACGCCCGGCGCGTTCTCAAGCAGGAAAGCACGTAATACGACATAAGTGGTGGTTTTTTTTTTTTTTTTTGAAGGAAATCGAGGGGGGGAGCTAGTTTTCAAGCTTCGCAAGGTTACCAGCCTCGGTTTTCATTGGAGGTTTTTTGAAGATCAGTGGGAATTAGAGAGAGGAGCTTCATGCTTCGGGTCGGGGAAGGAAAAGACATAGAATTTGGATTTTTCTTCTTCGTAGAGTTTTGGGAAGACTGAGGCAATCGCCGCCAAGTCTAAGTGTTGTAATGGTGAATCGGGATTTTTAAATGAAGTGGGTTTGAATACTCTTGACTGCTTTTGTGAAATCGAGTTACGTCCTCGTGATTGAAGGATTAAAAGGGTGTCTATAGGATTGAGTATGCGGAGTGAATGAAATTTATTGGGCTAATCTAACAAGACAATCAAGGATACAAGATCATAAGTACAAAGCAAGATTGAAGGTTACCAATAGCTTTGGGTTGTACGGGGTTCTCTGTAACGTCTAGAGACCTACCGGGGCGGGCAAAAAGGACTTCGACAAGCAAATCGAAGAGCACCCGTATAGATTTACGGTACATTGTTGCAGCCGTTTATATTCCAAAGAAATAAAAACTGATAGATCGCTTGACTATCGGTGGCGAATCTCCATACTACCTTCTACAACAGACGCCCTGCGCGCGTTCTCGAGGAGGAAAGCACGTAATACGACATAAGTGGTGGTTTTTTTTTTTTTTTTTTGAGGGAAATCGAGGGGGAGCTAGTTTTCAAGCTTCGCAAGGTTACCAGCCTCGGTTTTCATTGGAGGTTTTTTTGAAGATCGTGGGAATTAGAGAGAGGAGCTTCATGCTTCGGGTCGGAAGGAAAGACATAGAATTTGGATTTTTCTTCTTCGTAGAGTTTTGGGAAGACCTGAGGCAATCGCTCGCCAAGTCAGTGTTGTAATGGTGAATCGGGATTTTTAAATGAAGTGGGTTTGAATACTCTTGACTGCTTTGTGAAATCGAGTTACGTCTGTGATTGAAGGATTAAAAGGGTGTCTATAGGATTGAGTATGCGGAGTGAATGAAATTTATTGGGCTAATCTAACAAGACAACAACCGGATACAAGATCATAAGTACAAAGCAAAGATTGAAGGTTAACAGCTTGGGTTGTACGGGGTTCTTCAGTAACGTCTAGAGACCTACCGGCTGGGGCAAAAAGGACTTCGACAAGCAAACAAGAGCACCCGTATAGATTTACGGTACATGTTGTTGCAGTCGTTTATATTCCAAAGAAATAAAAACTCGATAGATCGCTTGACTATCGCGAATCTCCATACTACCTTCTACACCAGACGCCCTGGCGCGTTCTCGAGGAGGAAAGCACGTAATACGACATAAGTGGTGGTTTTTTTTTTTTTTTGAGGAAATCGAGGGGGGGAGCTAGTTTTCAAGCTTCGCAAGGTTACCAGCCTGGTTTTCATTGGAGGTTTTTTGAAGATCGTGGGAATTAGAGAGAGGAGCTTCATGCTTCGGGTCGGGAAGGAAAAAGACATAGAATTTGGATTTTTCTTCTTCGTAGAGTTTTGGGAAGACTGAGGCAATCGCGCTCAAGTCGTTGTTGTAATGGTGAATCGGGATTTTTAAATGAAGTGGGTTTGAATACTCTTGACTGCTTTGTGAAATCGAGTTACGCCTGTGATTGAAGGATTAAAAGGGTGTCTATAGGATTGAGTATGCGGAGTGAATGAAATTTATTGGGTTAATCTAACAAGACAAGTGGATACAAGATCATAAGTACAAAGCAAGATTGAAGGTTAACAGCTTGGGCTTGTACGGGGTTCTCTCAGAACGTCTAGAGACCTACCGGTGGGGCAAAAAAGGACTTCGACAAGCAATAAGAAGAGCACCCGTATAGATTTACGGTACATTGTTGCAGCTGTTATATTCCAGCAAATAAAAAACTGATAGACTCGCTTGACTATCGGCGAATCTCCATACTACCTTCTACAAGAACAGACGCCCGGCGCGTTCTCGAGGAGGAAAGCACGTAATACGACATAAGTGGTGGTTTTTTTTTTTTTTTGAAGGAAATCGAGGGGGGAGCTAGTTTTCAAGCTTCTGCAAGGTTACCAGTTCGGTTTTCATTGGAGGTTTTTTTGAAGATCAGGGGAATTAGAGAGAGGAGCTTCAAGCTTCGGGTCGGGAAAGAAAGACATAGAATTTGGATTTTTCTTCTTCGTAGAGTTTTGGGGAAGACTGAGGCAATCGCCGCCAAGTCAAGTTGTTGTAATGGTGAATTGGGATTTTTAAATGAAGTGGGTTTGAATACTCTTGACTGCTTTGTGAAATCGAGTTACGCCTGTGATTGAAGGATTAAAAGGGTGTCTATAGGATTGAGTATGCGGAGTGAATGAAATTTATTGGGTTAATCTAACAAGACAACAATGGATACAAGATCATAAGTACAAAGCAAGTATTGAAGGTTAACAGCTTGGGTTGTACGGGGTTCTCTCAGTAACGTCTAGAGACCTACCGGCGGTGGCAAAAAGGACTTCGACAAGCAAATGAAGAGCACCCGTATAGATTTACGGTACATTGTTGCCGTTTATATTCCAAAGAAATAAAAACTGATAGACTCGCTTGACTATCGGCGAATCTCCATACTACCTTCTACAACCAGACGCCCGCGTTCTCGAGGAGGAAAGCACGTAATACGACATAAGTGGTGGTTTTTTTTTTTTTTTTTGAAGGAAATCGAGGGGGAGCTAGTTTTCAAGCTTCGCAAGGTTACCAGCCTCGGTTTTCATTGGAGGTTTTTTGAAGATCAGGGGAATTAGAGAGAGGAGCTTCATGCTTCGGGTCGGGGAAGGAAAAGACATAGAATTTGGATTTTTCTTCTTCGTAGAGTTTTGGGAAGACTCGAGGCAATCGCCGCCGAAGTCGTTGTTGTAATGGTGAATCGGGATTTTTAAATGAAGTGGGTTTGAATACTCTTGACTGCTTTGTGAAATCGAGTTACGCCTGTGATTGAAGGATTAAAAGGGTGTCTATAGGATTGAGTATGCGGAGTGAATGAAATTTATTGGGTTAATCTAACAAGACAACAAGGATACAAGATCATAAGTACAAAGCAAAAGTATTGAAGGTTAACAGCTTTGGGTTGTACGGGGTTCTCTCGAACGTCTAGAGACCTACCGGCCAAGGGGGCAAAGGACTTCGACAAGCAAATGAAGAGCACCCGTATAGATTTACGGTACATTGTTGCAGCTGTTTATATTCCAAAGAAATAGCCAAAAACTCGATAGATCGCTTGACTATCGGCGAATCTCCATACTACCTTCTACACCAGACGCCCGGCGCGTTCTCGAGGAGGAAAGCACGTAATACGACATAAGTGGTGGTGGTTTTTTTTTTTTTGAGGGAAATCGAGGGGGAGCTAGTTTTCAAGCTTCGCAAGGTTACCAGCTCTCGGTTTTCATTGGAGGTTTTTTTGAAGATCAGTGGGAATTAGAGAGAGGAGCTTCATGCTTCGGGTCGGGGAAGGAAAGACATAGAATTTGGATTTTTCTTCTTCGTAGAGTTTTGGGGAAGACCGAGGCAATCGCCGCCAAGTCGTGTTGTAATGGTGAATCGGGATTTTTAAATGAAGTGGGTTTGAATACTCTTGACTGCTTTTGTGAAATCGAGTTACGTCTGTGATTGAAGGATTAAAAGGGTGTCTATAGGATTGAGTATGCGGAGTGAATGAAATTTATTGGGTTAATCTAACAAGACAACAAGGATACAAGATCATAAGTACAAAGCAAGATTGAAGGTTACCAGCTTGGGTTGTACGGGGTTCTCTGTAACGTCTAGAGACCTACCGGCCGGGCAAAAAGGACTTCGACAAGCAATGAAGAGCACCCGTATAGATTTACTTAGGTACATTGTTGCAGTCGTTTATATTCCAAAGCCAATAAAAACCGATAGATCGCTTGACTATCGGCGAATCTCCATACTACCTTCTACAAACCAGACGCCCGGCGCGTTCTCGAGGAGGAAAGCACGTAATACGACATAAGTGGTGGTTTTTTTTTTTTTTTTTTTTTTTTTTGAAGGGAAATCGAGGGGGAGCTAGTTTTCAAGCTTCTCGCAAGGTTACCAGCCTCGGTTTTCATTGGAGGTTTTTTGAAGATCAGGGGAATTAGAGAGAGGAGCTTCATGCTTCGGGTCGGGGAAGGAAAAGACATAGAATTTGGATTTTTCTTCTTCGTAGAGTTTTGGGAAGACTGAGGCAATCGCTGCGTCAGTCGTGTTGTAATGGTGAATCGGGATTTTTAAATGAAGTGGGTTTGAATACTCTTGACTGCTTTGTGAAATCGAGTTACGTCCCTGTGATTGAAGGATTAAAAGGGTGTCTATAGGATTGAGTATGCGGAGTGAATGAAATTTATTGGGTTAATCTAACAAGACAACAAGGGATACAAGATCATAAGTACAAAGCAAGATTGAAGGTTAACAGCTTGGGTTGTACGGGGTTCTCTCAGTAACGCCTAGAGACCTACCACCGGGGGGCAAAAGGACTTCGACAAGCAAATCGAAGAGCACCCGTATAGATTTACGGTACATTGTTGCAAAGTTATATTCCAAAGAAATAAAAACTCGATAGATCTCGCTTGACTATCGGCGAATCTCCATACTACCTTCTACAAACAGACGCCCGGCGCGTTCTCGAGGAGGAAAGCACGTAATACGACATAAGTGGTGGTTTTTTTTTTTTTTTTTTTTTTTTGAAGGGAAATCGAGGGGGAGCTAGTTTTCAAGCTTCGCAAGGTTACCAGCCTCGGTTTTCATTGGAGGTTTTTTGAAGATCAGGGAATTAGAGAGAGGAGCTTCATGCTTCGGGTCGGGGAAGGAAAAGACATAGAATTTGGATTTTTCTTCTTCGTAGAGTTTTGGGAAGACTGAGGCAATCGCGCCAAGTCGTTGTTGTAATGGTGAATTCGGGATTTTTAAATGAAGTGGGTTTGAATACTCTTGACTGCTTTGTGAAATCGAGTTACGTCTCTGTGATTGAAGGATTAAAAGGGTGTCTATAGGATTGAGTATGCGGAGTGAATGAAATTTATTGGGCTTAATCTAACAAGACAACAGTCAAGGATACAAGATCATAAGTACAAAGCAAGTATTGAAGGTTAACAGCTTGGGTTGTACGGGTTCTCTCAGTAACGTCTAGAGACCTACCGGTGGGCAAAAAGGACTTCGACAAGCAAAGGTCGAAGAGCACCCGTATAGATTTACGGTACATTGTTGCAGCTCGTTTATATTCCAAAGAAATAAAAACTGATAGACTCGCTTGACTATCGGCGAATCTCCATACTACCTTCTACAGCCACGACGCCCGGCGCGTTCTCGAGGAGGAAAGCACGTAATACGACATAAGTGGTGGTTTTTTTTTTTTTTTTTGAGGGAAATCGAGGGGGGAGCTAGTTTTCAAGCTTCTGCAAGGTTACCAGTTTGGTTTTCATTGGAGGTTTTTTTGAAGATCAAGGGAATTAGAGAGAGGAGCTTCATGCTTCGGGTCGGGGAAGGAAAGACATAGAATTTGGATTTTTCTTCTTCGTAGAGTTTTGGGGAAGACTGAGGCACCGCCGCTGAAGTCGATGTTGTAATGGTGAATCGGGATTTTTAAATGAAGTGGGTTTGAATACTCTTGACTGCTTTTGTGAAATCGAGTTACGCCTCGTGATTGAAGGATTAAAAGGGTGTCTATAGGATTGAGTATGCGGAGTGAATGAAATTTATTGGGTTAATCTAACAAGACAGTACAAGGATACAAGATCATAAGTACAAAGCAAGATTGAAGGTTAACAGCTTTGGGTTGTACGGGGTTCTCTCAGTAACGCCTAGAGACCTACCGGGTGGGGCAAGAAAAGGACTTCGACAAGCAAATCGGAAGAGCACCCGTATAGATTTATGGTACATTGTTGCAGCTGTTATATTCCAAAGAAATAAAAACTAATAGACTCGCTTGACTATCGGCGAATCTCCATACTACCTTCTACAAAACCAGACGCCCGCGCGTTCTCGAGGAGGAAAGCACGTAATACGACATAAGTGGTGGTTTTTTTTTTTTTTTTTGAGGGAAATCGAGGGGGAGCTAGTTTTCAAGCTTCTCGCAAGGTTACCGTTCCTGGTTTTCATTGGAGGTTTTTTGGAAGATCGTGGGAATTAGAGAGAGGAGCTTCATGCTTCGGGTCGGGGAAGAAAGACATAGAATTTGGATTTTTCTTCTTCGTAGAGTTTTGGGAAGACTGAGGCAATCGCTGCTAAGTCAAGTGTTGTAATGGTGAATCGATCGGGATTTTTAAATGAAGTGGGTTTGAATACTCTTGACTGCTTTTGTGAAATCGAGTTACGTCCTGTGATTGAAGGATTAAAAGGGTGTCTATAGGATTGAGTATGCGGAGTGAATGAAATTTATTGGGCTAATCTAACAAGACAAGTGGATACAAGATCATAAGTACAAAGCAAAGATTGAAGGTTAACAGTTTGGGTTGTACGGGGTTCTCTCGTCAGAACGTCTAGAGACCTACCGGCAACCGGGCAAGTAAAAAAGGACTTCGACAAGCAAATGAAGAGCACCCGTATAGATTTACGGTACATTGTTGCGCTGTTTATATTCCAAAGAAAATAAAAAAAATCGATAGATCGCTTGACTATCGGCGAATCTCCATACTACCTTCTACAGCCAGACGCCCGGCGCGTTCTCGAGCAGGAAAGCACGTAATACGACATAAGTGGTGGTTTTTTTTTTTTTTTTTTTGAAGGAAATCGAGGGGGAGCTAGTTTTCAAGCTTCTCGCAAGGTTACCAGCCTCGGTTTTCATTGGAGGTTTTTGAAGATCAGGGGAATTAGAGAGAGGAGCTTCATGCTTCGGGTCGGGGAAGAAAAGACATAGAATTTGGATTTTTCTTCTTCGTAGAGTTTTGGGGAAGACTGAGGCAATCGCCGTCAAGTCGTGTTGTAATGGTGAATCGGGATTTTTAAATGAAGTGGGTTTGAATACTCTTGACTGCTTTTGTGAAATCGAGTTACGTCTGTGATTGAAGGATTAAAAGGGTGTCTATAGGATTGAGTATGCGGAGTGAATGAAATTTATTGGGTTAATCTAACAAGACAACAAAGTGGATACAAGATCATAAGTACAAAGCAAAAGATTGAAGGTTACCAGTTTGGGTTGTACGGGGTTCTTCTGTAACGTCTAGAGACCTACCGGTCAAGCAAAAAAGGACTTCGACAAGCAATCCGAAGAGCACCCGTATAGATTTACGGTACATTGTTGCAGTCGCTGCTTTATATTCCAAAGTTCTGAAAAAAAACCGATAGATCGCTTGACTATCGGCGAATCTCCATACTACCTTCTATACCAGACGCCCGGGCAAGGCAAGCGTTCTCGAGGAGGAAAGCACGTAATACGACATAAGTGGTGGTTTTTTTTTTTTTTTGAAGGAAATCGAGGGGGAGCTAGTTTTCAAGCTTCTCGCAAGGTTACCAGCCTCGGTTTTCATTGGAGGTTTTTGAAGATCGGGGAATTAGAGAGAGGAGCTTCATGCTTCGGGTCGGGAAGAAAAGACATAGAATTTGGATTTTTCTTCTTCGTAGAGTTTTGGGAAGACTGAGGCAATCGTTCGCCAAGTCGTGTTGTAATGGTGAATCGGGATTTTTAAATGAAGTGGCTTTGAATACTCTTGACTGCTTTGTGAAATCGAGTTACGCCTGTGATTGAAGGATTAAAAGGGTGTCTATAGGATTGAGTATGCGGAGTGAATGAAATTTATTGGGTTAATCTAACAAGACAAAGCCAAGGATACAAGATCATAAGTACAAAGCAAGATTGAAGGTTAACCAGCTTGGCTTGTACGGGGTTCTCTGACGCCTAGAGACCTACCGGTCAAGGGGCAAAAGGACTTCGACAAGCAAATAAGAGCACCCGTATAGATTTACGGTACATTGTTGCAGCCTGTTTATATTCCAAAGAAATAGCCAAAAACTCTGGATAGATCGCTTGACTATCGGCAAGCGAATCTCCATACTACCTTCTACACCTGCAGACGCCCGCGGCGTTCTCGAGGAGGAAAGCACGTAATACGACATAAGTGGTGGTTTTTTTTTTTTTTTGAAGGAAATCGAGGGGGAGCTAGTTTTCAAGCTTCGCAAGGTTACCAGCCTTCGGTTTTCGGGTTTTCATTGGAGGTTTTTTGAAGATCGGGAATTAGAGAGAGGAGCTTCATGCTTCGGGTCGGGGGAAGAAAAGACATAGAATTTGGATTTTTCTTCTTCGTAGAGTTTTGGGAGAAGACCGAGGCAATCGTCGCCAATAAGTCAAGGTGTTGTAATGGTGAATCGGGATTTTTAAATGAAGTGGGTTTGAATACTCTTGGACTGCTTTGTGAGAAATCGAGCCTACGTCGTCTGTGATTGAAGGATTAAAAGGGTGTCTATAGGATTGAGTATGCGGAGTGAATGAAATTTATTGGGTTAATCTAACAAGACAACAAGGATACAAGATCATAAGTACAAAGCAAGATTGAAGGTTAACCAGCTTGGGTTGTACGGGGTTCTTCTCAGTAACGTCTAGAGACCTACCGGGGCTCTAGGGAAAAGGACTTCGACTAAGCAATAAGAGCACCCGTATAGATTTACGGTACATTGTTGCAGCTGTTATATTCCAAAGAAATAAAAACTCCGATAGATCGCTTGACTATCGGGGGCGAATCTCCATACTACCTTCTACGTACCATGACGCCCGGCGAAGGTTTCTCGAGGAGGAAAGCACGTAATACGACATAAGTGGTGGTTTTTTTTTTTTTTTTTGAAGGAAATCGAGGGGAGCTAGTTTTCAAGCTTCGCAAGGTTACCACCGCCTCGGTTTTCATTGGAGGTTTTTTTTTGAAGATCGTGGGAATTAGAGAGAGTGGGAGCTTCATGCTTCGGGTCGGGGAAGGAAAGACATAGAATTTGGATTTTTCTTCTTCGTAGAGTTTTGGGGAAGATCGAGGCAATCGCCGCCAAGTCGTTGTTGTAATGGTGAATCGGGATTTTTAAATGAAGTGGGTTTGAATACTCTTGACTGCTTTTGTGAAATCGAGTTACGTCTGTGATTGAAGGATTAAAAGGGTGTCTATAGGATTGAGTATGCGGAGTGAATGAAATTTATTGTGGCTAATCTAACAAGACAATGCAAGGATACAAGATCATAAGTACAAAGCAAAGATTGAAGGTTAACAGCTTGGGTTGTACGGGTTTCTCTGTCAGAACGTCTAGAGACCTACCGGGTGGGGCAGGGCAAAAGGACTTCGACAAGGGGCAAATCGAAGAGCACCCGTATAGATTTACGGTACATTGTTGCGCTTGTTTATATTCCAAAGAAATAAAAACCGATAGACTCGCTTGACTATCGGCGAATCTCCATACTACCTTCTACAAAGCCCAGACGCCCGGCGCGCGTTCTCGAGGAGGAAAGCACGTAATACGACATAAGGGCGGTGGTTTTTTTTTTTTTTTTTCGAAGGAAATCGAGGCTGGAGCTAGTTTTCAAGCTTCCTGCAAGGTTACCGGGCTCGGTTTTCATTGGAGGTTTTTTTGAAGATCGTGGAATTAGAGAGAGGAGCTCAAGTCAATGTTTTCTCGGGTCAGGGAAGAAAAGACATAGAATTTGGATTTTTCTTCTTCGTAGAGTTTTGGGAAGACCGAGGCAATCGCGTCGCTGGCCGAAGCCGTGTTGTAATGCAGTGAATTCGGGATTTTTAAATGAAGTGGGTTTGAATACTTCTTGACTGCTTTGTGAAATCGAGCTTACGTCTGTGATTGAAGGATTAAAAGGGTGTCTATAGGATTGAGTATGCGGAGTGAATGAAATTTATTAAGCTAACCTAACAAGATGGGCCTACGCGGATACAAGATCATAAGTACAAAGCAAAAGTATTGAAGGTTACCACAGCTTTGGGTTGTAATTTGGGGTTCTTCTGTAACGTCTAGAGACCACTGGCTGGGCAAAAGTGTAAAGGACTTCGACAAGCAAGCCGAAGAGCAATCTGTGATAGATTTACGGTACATTGTGCGCTGCAGCTAAGTTATATTCCGGAAGAATAAAAATCGGATCAAGGACTCGCTTGACTATCGGCGAATCTCCCTCCATACTACCTTCTATGCCACTTCCACGTACGCCCTGGGCCAAAGCGTTCTCGAGGAGGAAAGCACGAATACGACATAAGTGGTGGTTTTTTTTTTTTTTTTTTTGAAGGAAATCGAGGGGGAGCTAGTTTTCAAGCTTCGCAAGGTTACCAGTACTCTCGGTTTTCATTGGAGGTTTTTTGAAGATCGTGGGAATTAGGAGAGAGGAGCTTCATGCTTCGGGTCGGGGAAGAAAAGACATAGAATTTGGATTTTTCTTCTTCGTAGAGTTTTGGGGAAGATCGAAGGCACCGTACCGCGGGGTCTGCTGTAATGGTGAATCGAGATTTTTAACAAATGAAGTGGGTTTGAATACTTTTGACTGCTTTGTGGTGAAATCGAGTTACGCCTGGTGATTGAAGGATTAAAAGGGTGTCTATAGGATTGAGTATAAAGCGGAGTGAATGAAATTTATTGGGTTAATCTAACAAGACAACTGGATACAAGATCATAAGTACAAAGCAAGCATTGAAGGTTAACAACAGCTTGGGTTGTACGGGGTTCTTCGTAACGCCTAGAGACCTACCGGCCGGGGCCAAAGGACTTCGACAAGCAAATAAGAGCACCCAGTATAGATTTATGGTATGGTGCATTGTTGCATTGTTGCCAGCTCGTTTATATTCCACCGACCAAGATCTCAAAAATCGATAGGCTATGGGCGTTGCGGCTATCGGCGAATCTCCATACTACCTTCTATAGCCGGGACACTTGTAGACGTTTCTCGAGGAGGAGAAGCACATAATACGACATAAGTGGTGGTTTTTTTTTTTTTTTTTTTGAAGGAAATCGAGGGGGAGCTAGTTTTCAAGCTTAGCTTCGCAAGGTTACCGAGCCTGCTCGGTTTTCATTGGAGGTTTTTTGAAGATCGGGAATTAGAGAGGAGCTTCATGCTTGGGTCGGGAAGAAAAGACATAGAATTTGGATTTTTCTTCTTACGTAGATTTAAGAAGAAAGGCCCGAGGCAATGGCGGCTAGCTTGAAGTCAGTGTTGTAATAGTGAATCGGGTGGGATTTTTAAATGAAGTGGGTTTGAATACTCTTGATCTGCTTTTGGTGAAATCGAGTTACGCCTCGCGATTGAAGGATTAAAAGGGTGTCTATAGGATTGAGTATGCGGAGTGAATGAAATTTATTGGGTTAATCTAAGCAAGGCAGTCGGTGGATCTGAGATCATAAGTACAAAGCGGTATTGAAGGTTAACGAGTTTGGGTTGTACTGGGGTTCTCTGTAACGTCTAGAGGCCTCTTTTGGGAGCAAAAAGGACTTAAATGATCGAAGAGCACGTATAGATTTACGGTACATTGTTGCGATCGTTTATATTCAGATCAGCGATAGGCTTGACTATCGGCGAATCTCATACTACCTTCTGACAGGCAGCGCGTTCTCGAGGAGGAAGCACGTAATACGACATAAGTGGTGGTTTTTTTTTTTTTTGAGGAAATCGAGGAGGGAGCTAGTTTTCAAGCAAGGGTTCTGGGTTCGGTTTCATTGGAGGTTTTTGAAGATCGGGAATTAGAGAGAGGAGCTTCGTGCTTGGTCGGGGAAGGAAAGACATAGAATTTGGATTTTTCTTCTTCGTAGAGTTTTAAGGGAAGGCGAGGCAATCGCTTTGAAGTCGGTGTTGTAATAATCGGGATTTTTAAATAAAGTGGGTTTGAATCTCTTGGCTTGTTTTGTGAAATCGAGTTACGTCTGTGATTGAAGGATTAAAAGGGTGTCTATAGGATTGAGTATGCGGAGTGAATGAAATTTATTGGGTTAATCCCTAGCAAGGCAGTCGGTGGATACTGAATCATAAGTACAAGCGTATTGAAGGTTAACGATTTGGGTTGTACGGGGTTCTCTGTAACGTCTAGAGAGCCTCTGTGGGGCAAAAAGGACTTAAACAGCGGTCGAAGAGCACCGTATAGATTTATGGTACATTGTTGCGATCGTTTATATTCAGCGATCAGCGATAGGCGCTTGACTATCGGTGAATCTCCATACTACCTTCTGAGGCAGGCGCGTTCTCGAGGAGGAAAGCGCGTATCTGACATAAGTGGTGGTTTTTTTTTTGAGGAAATCGAGGAGGAGCTAGTTTTCAAGCGAGGTTCTGGGTTCGGTTTCATTGGAGGTTTTTGAAGATCGGGGAATTAGAGAGGAGCTTACGTGCTTCGGTCGAGGAAGGAAAGACATAGAATTTGGATTTTCTTCTTCGTAGAGTTTGGGAAGGCGAGGCAATCATTCTGTGAAGTCGGTGTTGTAATGGTGAATCGGGATTTTTAAATGAAGTGGGTTTGAATCTCTTAGTTTTGTGAAATCGAGTTACGTCTGATTGAAGGATTAAAAGGGTGTCTATAGGATTGAGTATGCGGAGTGAATGAAATTTATTGGGTTAATCTAGCAAGGCCGATCGGTGGATCTGAATCATAAGTACAAACGGTATTGAAGGTTAACGGTTTGGGTTGTACGGGGTTCTCTGTAACGTCTAGAGACCTCTGGTGGGAGCAAAAAGGACTTCGACAAGCGATCGAAGAGCACGTATAGATTCTACGGTACATTGTTGCGATCGTTTATATTCAGCGATCAAAAGCGATAGGCGCTTGACTATCGGTGAATCTCCATACTACCTTCTACTGACCCAGGCGGCGTTCTCGAGGAGAAAGCGCGTAATACGACATAAGTGGTGGTTTTTTTTTTTTTTTTGAAGGAAATCGAGGGGAGCTAGTTTTCAAGCTTACGAGGTTCTGGGTTCGGTTTTCATTGGAGGTTTTTGAAGATCGGGAATTAGAGAGAGGAGCTTCGTGCTTCGGTCGGGGAAGAAAAGACATAGAATTTGGATTTTTCTTCTTCGTAGAGTTTTGGGGAAGGCGAGGCAATCATTTCTTGAAGTCGGTGTTGTAATGGTGAATCGGGATTTTTAAATAAAGTGGGTTTGAATCTTTCTTGTTTTGTGAAATCGAGTTACGTCTGTGATTGAAGGATTAAAAGGGTGTCTATAGGATTGAGTATGCGGAGTGAATGAAATTTATTGGGTTAATCTAGCAAGACGATCGGTGGATCTGAATCATAAGTACAAAGCGATATTGAAGGTTAACGGTTTGGGTTGTACGGGGTTCTCTGTAACGTCTAGAGGCCTGCAATTTGGGGCAAAAGGACTTGACAGCGATCGAAGAGCGTATAGATTTACGGTACATTGTTGCGATCGTTTATATTCAGCGATCAGCGATAGGCTGGCTTGACTATCGGTGAATCTCCATTACTACCTTCTGACGAGGCCGGCGCGTTCTCGAGGAGAAGCGCGTGTCTGACATAAGTGGTGGTTTTTTTTTTTGAGGGAAATCGAGGGAGCTAGTTTTCAAGCACTGAGGTTCTGGGTTCGGTTTTCATTGGAGGTTTTGAAGATCGGGGGAATTAGAGAGAGGAGCTTCGTGCTTGGTCGGGAAGGAAAGACATAGAATTTGGATTTTTCTTCTTCGTAGAGTTTTAGGGGAAGGCGAGGCAATCATTCTTGAAGTCGAGTGTTGTAATGGTGAATTGGGATTTTTAAATAAAGTGGGTTTGAATCTCTTGGCTTGTTTTGTGAAATCGAGTTACGTCTGATTGAAGGATTAAAAGGGTGTCTATAGGATTGAGTATGCGGAGTGAATGAAATTTATTTGGGTTAATCTAGCAAGGCGGTCGGTGGATCTGAGATCATAAGTACAAAACGGTATTGAAGGTTAACGATTTGGGTTATGCGGGGTTCTCTGTAACGTCTAGAGGCCTCTGAATTTGGGGCAAAAAGGACTTGACAGCGATCGAAGAGCACCGTATAGATTTATGGTACATTGTTGCGATCGTTTATATTCCGGCGATCAGCGATAGGCTTGACTATCGGCGAATCTCCGTACTACCTTCTGTAGAGGCCGGCGCGTTCTCGGAGGAAAGCACGTAATACTGACATAAGTGGTGGTTTTTTTTTTTTTTGAGGAAATCGAGGGAGCTAGTTTTGAGCTTCGAGGATTCTGGGTTCGGTTTCATTGGAGGTTTTGAAGATCGGGAATTAGAGAGTGGAGCTTCGTGCTTGGTCGGGAAGGAAAGACATAGAATTTGGATTTTTCTTCTTCGTAGAGTTTTAGGGAAAGGCGAGGCAATCATTCTTGAAGTCGGTGTTGTAATGGTGAATCGGGATTTTTAAATGAAGTGGGTTTGAATCTTTCTTATGTTTTGTGAAATCGAGTTACGTCGTGATTGAAGGATTAAAAGGGTGTCTATAGGATTGAGTATGCGGAGTGAATGAAATTTATTGGGTTAATCTAAGCAAGGCATCGGTGGATCTGAATCATAAGTACAAACGGTATTGAAGGTTAACGGTTTGGGTTGTACGGGGTTCTCTGTAACGTCTAGAGGCCTCTGGTGGGGCAAAAAGGACTTCGACAAGCGGTCGAAGAGCACCGTATAGATTTATGGTACATTGTTGCGATCGTTTATATTCAGATCAGCGATAGGCTGCTTGACTATCGGTGAATCTCCATACTACCTTCTACGCGCCGGCGCGTTCTCGAGGAGGAAAGCACGTATCTGACATAAGTGGTGGTTTTTTTTGAAGGAAATCGAGGGAGCTAGTTTTCAAGCTTACGAGGTTCTGGGATTCGGTTTCATTGGAGGTTTTGAAGATCGGGAATTAGAGAGGAGCTTCATGCTTGAGTCGGGAAGGAAAGACATAGAATTTGGATTTTTCTTCTTCGTAGAGTTTTGGAGAAGAGGCGAGGCAATCATTCTTTGAAGTCGGTGTTGTAATGGTGAATCGGGATTTTTAAATGAAGTGGGTTTGAATCTCTTGGCTTTTTGTGAAATCGAGTTACGTCTGTGATTGAAGGATTAAAAGGGTGTCTATAGGATTGAGTATGCGGAGTGAATGAAATTTATTGGGTTAATCTAACAAGGCAGTCGGTGGATCTGAATCATAAGTCTGAAAGCGTATTGAAGGTTAACGATTTGGGTTGTACGGGGTTCTATAACGTCTGAGACCTCTGCATTTGAGGGCAAGGACTTCGACAGCGATCAGAAGAAACACCCGGTATAGATTTACGGTACATTATTTACGATCCACGTTTATATTCCAGGCGATCAAAAGCGATAGGCTAACGACTATCGGCGAATCTCCATACTACCTTCTATAGCCAGGCCTTGGCGGCGTTCTCGAGGAGGAAAAGCACGTAATCGAACATAAGTGGTGGTTTTTTTTGAGGAAATCGAGGGGAGCTAGTTTTCAAGCTTACGCAAGGTTACAGTTCGGTTTCATTGGAGGTTTTTTGAAGATCGGGGAATTAGAGAGGGAGCTTCATAGCTTGGTCGGGAAGGAAAAGACATAGAATTTGGATTTTTCTTTTCTTCGTAGCACAGAGTTTAAGGGGAAGGGCGGAGGCAATCATTTCTGCTTGAAATCATTCGGTGTGTTGTAATAATTGAATTGGGGATTTTTAAATGAAAGTAGGTTTGAATACTCTTGGTATTTTGTTTGTGAAATCGAGGATTACTGTCTGTGATTGAAGGATTAAAAAAGGGTGTCTATAGGATTGAGTATGCGGAGTGAATGAAATTTATTGGGGTTAATCTAGAAGACAGCCAGATCGGTGGATACTGAGATGATCGCTTAAGTACAAAGCATATTGAAGGTTAGCGCAGTTTGGGTTGTACGGGGTTCTCTGTAGCGTCTAGAGACCTACTGCAGGTGGGGGCAAAAAAGGACTTCGATGAGCGGTCGAAGAGGCACCCGTATAGATTTACGATACATTATTTGCGATCCGTTTATATTAAGCGATGGCCAGATCAGCCCGATGAAGGCCTTGACTATCGGCCGAATCTCCAAAAATACTACCTTCTACGACCGCTAGAAGCATGGCGCGTTCTGGAGGAGAAGCACGTAATACGACATAAGTGGTGGTTTTTTTTTTTTGAAGGAAATCGAGGGGAGCTAGTTTTCAAGCACGCAAGGTTCTGGGAGTTCGGTTTTCATTGGAGGTTTTGAAGATCGGGGGGGAATTAGAGAGGGAGCTTCATGCTTGGTCGGGAAGGAAAAGACATAGAATTTGGATTTTTCTTCTTCGTAGAGGAGTTTTAAGGAAGGCGAGGCAATCGTTTCGGCTTTGAAGTCGGTGTTGTAATAGTGAATCGGGATTTTTAAATGAAGTGGGTTTGAATACTCTTGGCGTTGTTTTGTGAAATCGAGTTACGTCGTGATTGAAGGATTAAAAGGGTGTCTATAGGATTGAGTATGCGGAGTGAATGAAATTTATTGGGTTAATCTAGCAAGGCCGATCGGTGGATACTGAAGATCATAAGTACAAAGCGTATTGAAGGTTAACGATTTGGGTTGTATGCGGGGGTTCTCTGTAACGTCTAGAGACCTACCACCACCGCGATTTGGGGCAAAAAAGGACTTCGACAATACGGTCGAAGAGCACCCGTATAGATTTACTGGTACATTGTTGCGATCGTTTATATTCCGGCCGCATCGATCAAAAGCCCGATAGGCCCCTTGACTATCGGCGAATCTCCATACTACCTTCTGACCGGCCGCGTAGCGTTCTCGAGGAGGAAAGCACGTAATACGACATAAGTGGTGGTTTTTTTTTTTTGAAGGAAATCGAGGGGAGCTTGGTTTTCAAGCTCTGCTACGCAGGTTACTGGAGTTCGGTTTTCATTGGAGGTTTTGAAGATCGGGGAATTAGAGAGAGGAGCTTCATGCTTCGGTCGGGGAAGGAAAGACATAGAATTTGGATTTTTCTTCTTCGTAGAGTTTTAAGGGGAAAGGCGAGGCAATCATTTCTTTGAAGTCGAGTGTTGTAATGGTGAATCGGGATTTTTTAAATGAAGTGGGTTTGAATACTCTTGGCTGTTTTGTGAAATCGAGTTACGTCACGTGATTGAAGGATTAAAAGGGTGTCTATAGGATTGAGTATGCGGAGTGAATGAAATTTATTGGGTTAATCTAGCAAGAGCAGTCGGTGGATCTGAGATCATAAGTACAAAGCGTATATTGAAGGTTAACGCAGTTTGGGTTGTATGCGGGGTTCTCTGTAACGTCTAGAGACCTACCCAAATGCAGGTTGGGGCAAAAAGGACTTCGACAAGCGGTCGAAGAGCACGTATAGATTTATAGGTACATTGTTGCGATCGTTTATATTCAATGTGAGTCAAAAGCGAAAAATAGGCGCTTGACTATCGGCGAATCTCCATACTACCTTCTATACGACCGGCGCCGGCGGGCGTTCTCGAGGAGGAAAGCACGTAATACGACATAAGTGGTGGTTTTTTTTTTTTTGAAGGAAATCGAGGGAGCTAGTTTTCAAGCTTCTGCAGGATTACCGGGATTCGGTTTCATTGGAGGTTTTTTGAAGATCGGGAATTAGAGAGAGAGCTTCATGCTTGGTCGGGAAGGAAAGACATAAATTTGGATTTTTCTTCTTCGTAGAGTTTTGGGAAAGGCCCGAGGCAATCATTCTTGAAGTCGGTGTTGTAATGGTGAATCGGGATTTTTAAATGAAGTGGGTTTGAATACTCTTGACTGTTTTGTGAAATCGAGTTACGTCGTGATTGAAGGATTAAAGGGTGTCTATAGGATTGAGTATGCGGAGTGAATGAAATTTATTGGGTTAATCTAACAAGGCGGTCGGTGGATCTGAAGATCATAAGTACAAAGCGGTATTGAAGGTTAACGAGTTTGGGTTGTACGGGGTTCTCGTAACGTCTAGAGACCTACCGGGTTTTGGGGCAAAAAGGACTTCGACAAGCGGTCGAAGAGCACCCGTATAGATTTACGGTACATTGTTGCGATCGTTTATATTCCAGTGCGATCAAAAACGATAGGCTGCTTGACTATCGGTGAATCTCCATACTACCTTCTACTGACGGCGGACGCCGGCGCGTTCTCGAGGAGGAAAGCACGTAATCGACATAAGTGGTGGTTTTTTTTTTTTTTTTGAAGGGAAATCGAGGGGGAGCTAGTTTTCAAGCACGCAGGTTCTGGTTCGGTTTTCATTGGAGGTTTTTGAAGATCGGGGGGGAATTAGAGAGAAGGAGCTTCATGCTTGGTCGGGAAGAAAAGACATAGAATTTGGATTTTTCTTCTTCGTAGAGTTTTGGGAAAATTTGAAGGCCCGAGGGCAATCGGGGCTGCTTTGAAGTCGGTGTTGTAATAATGGTGAATCGGAGATTTTTAAATGAAGTGGGTTTGAATACTCTTGTTTTTTTGTGAAATCGAGTTACGTCTGTGATTGAAGGATTAAAAGGGTGTCTATAGGATTGAGTATGCGGAGTGAATGAAATTTATTGGGTTAATCTAACAAGACGCAAAGCGATGTCGGTGGATACTGAGATCATAAGTACAAAAAAGTACAAAAGCGTATTGAAGGTTAACAGTTTGGGTTGTACGGGGGTTCTCTGTAACGTCTAGAGACCTACCTCGGCAGGGGGGCAAAAAGGACTTCGACAAGCGATCGAAGAGCACCCGTATAGATTTATGGTACATTGTTGCGATCGTTTATATTCCAGCGATCAAAAGCGATAAAAACGGCTTTGCTTGACTATCGGCGAATCTCCATACTACCTTCTACGACCAGGCGGCGTTTCTCGAGGAGGAAAGCACGTAATCGACATAAGTGG
The DNA here is from genome assembly GCF_059467195.1 of Physcomitrium patens. Classification (NCBI taxonomy): domain Eukaryota; kingdom Viridiplantae; phylum Streptophyta; class Bryopsida; order Funariales; family Funariaceae; genus Physcomitrium; species Physcomitrium patens. Next base: position 3,081,317 of record NC_143417.1, on the reverse strand, counting down.
TGGTTTTTTTTTTTTTTTTTTTTTTTGAGGAAATCGAGGGAGCTAGTTTTCAAGCACTGCAAGGTTCTGGGATTCGGTTTTCATTGGAGGTTTTGAAGATCGGGGGAATTAGAGAGAGGAGCTTCCATGTGCTTCGGTCGGGAAGGAAAAGACATAGAATTTGGATTTTTCTTCTTCGTAGAGTTTTAAGGGGAAGAGCTGAGGCAATCATTTCTTGAAGTCGGTGTTGTAATGGTGAATCGGGATTTTTAAATGAAGTGGGTTTGAATACTCTTGGTTGTTTTGTGAAATCGAGTTACGTCTGTGATTGAAGGATTAAAAGGGTGTCTATAGGATTGAGTATGCGGAGTGAATGAAATTTATTGGGTTAATCTAACAAGGCAGTCGGTGGATCTGAAGATCATAAGTACAAAGCGTATTGAAGGTTAACGGTTTGGGTTGTACGGGGTTCTCTGTAACGTCTAGAGACCTACATTTTGGGGCAAAAAGGACTTCGACAAGCGAGTCGAAGAGCACCCGTATAGATTTATGGTACATTGTTGCGATCGTTTATATTCAGTGATCAAAAGCGATAGGCTTGCTTGACTATCGGCGAATCTCCATACTACCTTCTACTGACCAGGCCGTAGGCGCGTTCTCGAGGAGGAAAGCACGTAATACGACATAAGTGGTGGTTTTTTTTTTTTTTTTTTGAAGGAAATCGAGGGAGCTAGTTTTCAAGCTTCTGACACAGGTTACTGCGCAGATTCGGTTTTCATTGGAGGTTTTGAAGATCGGGGGAATTAGAGAGGGAGCTTCATGCTTGGTCGGGAAGGAAAGACATAGAATTTGGATTTTCTCTTCTTCGTAGAGTTTTGGGGGGAGGCGAGGCAATCATTTCTTTGAAGTCGGTGTTGTAATGGTGAATCGGGATTTTTAAATGAAGTGGGTTTGAATACTCTTGGCTTGTTTTGTGAAATCGAGTTACGTCGTGATTGAAGGATTAAAAGGGTGTCTATAGGATTGAGTATGCGGAGTGAATGAAATTTATTGGGTTAATCTAACAAGAACGGTCGGTGGATCTGAAGATCATAAGTACAAAGCGTATTGAAGGTTAACGCAGTTTGGGTTGTACGGGGTTCTCTGTAACGTCTAGAGACCTGCAAGTTTGGGCAAAAGGACTTCGAAACAAGCGATCGAAGAGCACCCGTATAGATTTACGGTACATTGTTGCGATCGTTTATATTCAGCGATCAAAAAGCGATAGGCGCTTGACTATCGGCGAATCTCCATACTACCTTCTATGACCCGAGGCAGGCCGGCGCGTTCTCGAGGAGGAAAGCACGTAATACGACATAAGTGGTGGTTTTTTTTTTTTTTGAAGGAAATCGAGGGAGCTAGTTTTCAAGCACGCAGGTTACTGGGATTCGGTTTTCATTGGAGGTTTTGAAGATCGGGGGAATTAGAGAGAGGAGCTTCATGCTTGGGTCGGGGAAGAAAAGACATAGAATTTGGATTTTTCTTCTTCGTAGAGTTTTGGAGGGAAGGCGAGGCAATCATTTGCTGAAGTCGGTGTTGTAATGGTGAATCGGGATTTTTAAATGAAGTGGGTTTGAATACTCTTGGCTGTTTTGTGAAATCGAGTTACGTCGTGATTGAAGGATTAAAGGGTGTCTATAGGATTGAGTATGCGGAGTGAATGAAATTTATTGGGTTAATCTAACAAGACGATCGGTGGATCTGAAGATCATAAGTACAAAGCGGTATTGAAGGTTAACGCAGTTTGGGTTGTACGGGGTTCTCTGTAACGTCTAGAGACCTAGGAATTTTGCAAATTTGGGGCAAAAAGGACTTCGACAAGCGATCGAAGAGCACCCGTATAGATTTACGGTACATTGTTGCGATCGTTTATATTCCAGCGATCAAAAAGCGATAGGCTGCTTGACTATCGGTGAATCTCCATACTACCTTCTACTGACCGCCAGCCACGCCGGCGCGTTCTCGAGGAGGAAAGCACGTAATACGACATAAGTGGTGGTTTTTTTTTTTTTTGAAGGAAATCGAGGGAGCTAGTTTTCAAGCTTACTTGAGGTTACTGGGTTCGGTTTTCATTGGAGGTTTTGAAGATCGGGGGAATTAGAGAGGGAGCTTCATGCTTGGTCGGGAAGGAAAGACATAGAATTTGGATTTTCTTCTTCGTAGAGTTTTAGGGAAGAGGCCCAGAGGCAATCGATTTGCTTTGAAGTCGGTGTTGTAATGGTGAATCGGGATTTTTAAATGAAGTGGGTTTGAATACTCTTGGTTGTTTTGTGAAATCGAGTTACGTCTGTGATTGAAGGATTAAAAGGGTGTCTATAGGATTGAGTATGCGGAGTGAATGAAATTTATTGGGTTAATCTAACAAGGCAGGTCGGTGGATCTGAAGATCATAAGTACAAAGCGTATTGAAGGTTAACGATTTGGGTTGTACGGGGTTCTCTGTAACGTCTAGAGACCTCTGGCTAATTTGGGGCAAAAAGGACTTCGACAAGCGATCGAAGAGCACCCGTATAGATTTACGGTACATTGTTGCGATCGTTTATATTCCAGCGATCAAAAAGCGATAGGCTGCTTGACTATCGGCGAATCTCCATACTACCTTCTACGACCACGCCGGCGCGTTCTCGAGGAGGAAAGCACGTAATACGACATAAGTGGTGGTTTTTTTTTTTTTTTTTTTTTTTGAGGAAATCGAGGGGAGCTAGTTTTCAAGCTTACTGCAGGTTCTGGGTTCGGTTTTCATTGGAGGTTTTTGAAGATCGGGGAATTAGAGAGGAGCTTCATGCTTCGGTCGGGAAGGAAAAGACATAGAATTTGGATTTTTCTTCTTCGTAGAGTTTTAGGGAAGGCGAGGCAATCGGCTTGCTTTGAAGTCGGTGTTGTAATGGTGAATCGGGATTTTTAAATGAAGTGGGTTTGAATACTCTTGGTTGTTTTGTGAAATCGAGTTAAATGTCTGTGATTGAAGGATTAAAAGGGTGTCTATAGGATTGAGTATGCGGAGTGAATGAAATTTATTGGGTTAATCTAGCAAGGCAGTCGGTGGATACAAGATCATAAGTACAAAGCGTATTGAAGGTTAACGGTTTGGGTTGTACGGGGTTCTCTGTAACGTCTAGAGACCTCTGGCAATTTTGGGGCAAAAAGGACTTCGACAAGCGATCGAAGAGCACCCGTATAGATTTACGGTACATTGTTGCGATCGTTTATATTCAGATCAAAAGCGATAGGCTGCTTGACTATCGGCGAATCTCCATACTACCTTCTATGACCAGGCCAGCCGGCGCGTTCTCGAGGAGAAAGCACGTAATCTGACATAAGTGGTGGTTTTTTTTTTTTTTTTGAAGGAAATCGAGGGGAGCTAGTTTTCAAGCTTCTGCAGGTTCTGGGTTCGGTTTTCATTGGAGGTTTTTGAAGATCGGGGGAATTAGAGAGGAGCTTCATGCTTGGTCGGGAAGAAAAGACATAGAATTTGGATTTTCTTCTTCGTAGAGTTTTGGGAAAGGCCCGAGGCAATCGGCTTCTTTGAAGTCGAGTGTTGTAATGGTGAATCGGGATTTTTAAATGAAGTGGGTTTGAATACTCTTGGCTTGTTTTGTGAAATCGAGTTACGTCTGTGATTGAAGGATTAAAAGGGTGTCTATAGGATTGAGTATGCGGAGTGAATGAAATTTATTGGGTTAATCTAACAAGGCAGATCGGTGGATATCTGAAGATCATAAGTACAAAGCGCGTATTGAAGGTTAACGATTTGGGTTGTACGGGGTTCTCTGTAACGTCTAGAGACCTACCGGCCCTTTGGGGCAAAAAGGACTTCGACAAGCGATCGAAGAGCACCCGTATAGATTTACGGTACATTGTTGCGATCGTTTATATTCCGCGATCAAAAGCGATAGGCGCTTGACTATCGGCGAATCTCCATACTACCTTCTACGACCCGGGCGGGCGCGTTCTCGAGGAGGAAAGCACGTAATCGACATAAGTGGTGGTTTTTTTTTTTTTTTTTTGAAGGAAATCGAGGGAGCTAGTTTTCAAGCTTACTGAGGTTCTGGGTTCGGTTTTCATTGGAGGTTTTTGAAGATCGGGGGAATTAGAGAGAGGAGCTTCATGCTTGGTCGGGAAGAAAAGACATAGAATTTGGATTTTTCTTCTTCGTAGAGTTTTAAGGGAAGGCGAGGCAATCGGCTTCTTTGAAGTCGAGTGTTGTAATGGTGAATCGGGATTTTTAAATGAAGTGGGTTTGAATACTCTTGGTTTGTTTTGTGAAATCGAGTTACGTCTGTGATTGAAGGATTAAAAGGGTGTCTATAGGATTGAGTATGCGGAGTGAATGAAATTTATTGGGTTAATCTAAGCAAGGCGATCGGTGGATCTGAAGATCATAAGTACAAAGCGTATTGAAGGTTAACGATTTGGGTTGTACGGGGTTCTCTGTAACGTCTAGAGACCTACCGGAATTTTGGGGCAAAAAGGACTTCGACAGCGATCGAAGAGCACCCGTATAGATTTACGGTACATTGTTGCGATCGTTTATATTCCGCGATCAAAAAGCGATAGGCGCTTGACTATCGGTGAATCTCCATACTACCTTCTGACAGGACCGGGCCCGGCGCGTTCTCGAGGAGGAAAGCACGTAATACGACATAAGTGGTGGTTTTTTTTTTTTTTTTTTTTGAAGGAAATCGAGGGGGAGCTAGTTTTCAAGCTTACTGCAGGTTACTGGGATTCGGTTTTCATTGGAGGTTTTGAAGATCGGGGGAATTAGAGAGAGGAGCTTCATGCTTGGTCGGGAAGGAAAAGACATAGAATTTGGATTTTTCTTCTTCGTAGAGTTTTGGGAAAGGCGAGGCAATCATTTCTTTGAAGTCGAGTGTTGTAATGGTGAATCGGGATTTTTAAATGAAGTGGGTTTGAATACTCTTGGCTTGTTTTGTGAAATCGAGTTACGTCTGTGATTGAAGGATTAAAGGGTGTCTATAGGATTGAGTATGCGGAGTGAATGAAATTTATTGGGTTAATCTATGCAAGGCCGATCGGTGGATCTGAGATCATAAGTACAAAGCGTATTGAAGGTTAACGATTTGGGTTGTACGGGGTTCTCTGTAACGTCTAGAGACCTACTGGTTTGGGGCAAAAAGGACTTCGACAAGCGATCGAAGAGCACCCGTATAGATTTACGGTACATTGTTGCGATCGTTTATATTCAGCGATCAAAAGCGATAGGCTTGCTTGACTATCGGCGAATCTCCATACTACCTTCTACTGACGGGCCGGCGCGTTCTCGAGGAGGAAAGCACGTAATCTGACATAAGTGGTGGTTTTTTTTTTTTTTTTGAAGGAAATCGAGGGAGCTAGTTTTCAAGCACGAGGTTCTGGGTTCGGTTTTCATTGGAGGTTTTTTAGAAGATCGGGGAATTAGAGAGAGGAGCTTCATGCTTGGTCGGGGAAGGAAAAGACATAAATTTGGATTTTCTTCTTCGTAGAGTTTTAAGGAAGAAGGCGAGGCAATCATTTCTTTGAAGTCGGTGTTGTAATGGTGAATCGGGATTTTTAAATGAAGTGGGTTTGAATACTCTTGGCTTGTTTTGTGAAATCGAGTTACGTCTGTGATTGAAGGATTAAAAGGGTGTCTATAGGATTGAGTATGCGGAGTGAATGAAATTTATTGGGTTAATCTAGCAAGGCGAGATCGGTGGATCTGAAGATCATAAGTACAAACGTATTGAAGGTTAACGATTTGGGTTGTACGGGGTTCTCTGTAACGTCTAGAGACCTACACGGTGGATTTTGGGGCAAAAAAAGGACTTCGACAAGCGATCGAAGAGCACCCGTATATAGATTTACGGGTACATTGTTGCGATCGTTTATATTCCGGCGATCAAAAGCGATAGGCGCTTGACTATCGGTGAATCTCCATACTACCTTCTACGGGCCGCGGCGCGTTCTCGAGGAGGAAAGCACGTAATACGACATAAGTGGTGGTTTTTTTTTTTTTTTTTTTGAAGGAAATCGAGGGGGAGCTAGTTTTCAAGCTTACTTGCAAGGTTACCGATTCGGTTTTCATTGGAGGTTTTGAAGATCGGGGGAATTAGAGAGGGAGCTTCATGCTTCGGTCGGGGAAGAAAAGACATAGAATTTGGATTTTTCTTCTTCGTAGAGTTTTGGAGAAAGGCGAGGCAATCATTTTCTTTGAAGTCGGTGTTGTAATGGTGAATCGGGATTTTTAAATGAAGTGGGTTTGAATACTCTTGGTGTTTTGTGAAATCGAGTTACGTCTGTGATTGAAGGATTAAAGGGTGTCTATAGGATTGAGTATGCGGAGTGAATGAAATTTATTGGGTTAATCTAGCAAGGCGATCGGTGGATCTGAAGATCATAAGTACAAAGCGTATTGAAGGTTAACAGTTTGGGTTGTACGGGGTTCTCTGTAACGTCTAGAGACCTACAGGTACAATTTGGGGCAAAAAGGACTTCGACAAGCGATCGAAGAGCACCCGTATAGATTTACTACGGTACATTGTTGCGATCGTTTATATTCAGCGATCAAAAGCGATAGGCGCTTGACTATCGGCGAATCTCCATACTACCTTCTCTGACCGGACGCGGCGCGTTCTCGAGGAGGAAGCACGTAATACGACATAAGTGGTGGTTTTTTTTTTTTTTTTGAAGGAAATCGAGGGGAGCTAGTTTTCAAGCACTGAGGTTCTGGATTCGGTTTTCATTGGAGGTTTTTTGAAGATCGGGGGAATTAGAGAGAGGAGCTTCATGCTTCGGTCGGGAAGAAAAGACATAGAATTTGGATTTTTCTTCTTCGTAGAGTTTTGGGGAAAGGCGAGGCAATCATTTCTTTGAAGTCGGTGTTGTAATGGTGAATCGGGATTTTTAAATGAAGTGGGTTTGAATACTCTTGGTATTTTGTGAAATCGAGTTACGTCTGTGATTGAAGGATTAAAAGGGTGTCTATAGGATTGAGTATGCGGAGTGAATGAAATTTATTGGGTTAATCTAAGCAAGGCAGTCGGTGGATACTGAGATCATAAGTACAAAGCGTATTGAAGGTTAACGAGTTTGGGTTGTACGGGGTTCTCTGTAACGTCTAGAGACCTCTGGCATTTGGGGCAAAAAGGACTTCGACAAGCGAGTCGAAGAGCACCCGTATAGATTTACTGGTACATTGTTGCGATCGTTTATATTCAGTGATCAAAAGCGATAGGCTGCTTGACTATCGGCGAATCTCCATACTACCTTCTATGACCGGACGCCGGCGCGTTCTCGAGGAGGAAAGCACGTAATCGACATAAGTGGTGGTTTTTTTTTTTTTTTTGAAGGAAATCGAGGGGAGCTTGTTTTCAAGCTTACTGCAAGGTTCTGGGATTCGGTTTTCATTGGAGGTTTTGAAGATCGGGGGAATTAGAGAGAGGAGCTTCATGCTTCGGTCGGGGAAGAAAAGACATAGAATTTGGATTTTTCTTCTTCGTAGAGTTTTAAGGGAAGGCGAGGCAATCATTGCTTTGAAGTCGGTGTTGTAATGGTGAATCGGGATTTTTAAATGAAGTGGGTTTGAATACTCTTGTTTTTTGTGAAATCGAGTTACGTCTGTGATTGAAGGATTAAAAGGGTGTCTATAGGATTGAGTATGCGGAGTGAATGAAATTTATTGGGTTAATCTAACAAGGCGGTCGGTGGATCTGAAGATCATAAGTACAAAGCGGTATTGAAGGTTAACGAGTTTGGGTTGTACGGGGTTCTCTGTAACGTCTAGAGACCTACCGGGGTAAAATTTGGGGCAAAAAGGACTTGACAAGCGGTCGAAGAGCACCCGTATAGATTTACGGTACATTATTTGCGATCGTTTATATTCCAGTGATCAAAAGCGATAGGCTTGCTTGACTATCGGCGAATCTCCATACTACCTTCTACACGCCGACGCGGCGCGTTCTCGAGGAGGAAAGCACGTAATACGACATAAGTGGTGGTTTTTTTTTTTTTTTTTTGAAGGAAATCGAGGGAGCTAGTTTTCAAGCTTACGCAGGTTACTGGGTTCGGTTTTCATTGGAGGTTTTTGAAGATCGGGGGAATTAGAGAGAGGAGCTTCATGCTTGGTCGGGAAGAAAAGACATAGAATTTGGATTTTTCTTCTTCGTAGAGTTTTAAGGGAAAGAGCGAGGCAATCATTGCTTTGAAGTCGGTGTTGTAATGGTGAATCGGGATTTTTAAATGAAGTGGGTTTGAATACTCTTGGCTGTTTTGTGAAATCGAGTTACGTCTGTGATTGAAGGATTAAAAGGGTGTCTATAGGATTGAGTATGCGGAGTGAATGAAATTTATTGGGTTAATCTAACAAGGCAGATCGGTGGATCTGAAGATCATAAGTACAAAGCGAGTATTGAAGGTTAACGAGTTTGGGTTGTACGGGGTTCTCTGTAACGTCTAGAGACCTACTAGGCTTTTGGGGCAAAAAGGACTTCGACAAGCGGTCGAAGAGCACCCGTATAGATTTATGGTACATTGTTGCGATCGTTTATATTCAGCGATCAAAAAGCGATAGGCGCTTGACTATCGGTGAATCTCCATACTACCTTCTATACCAGGCCGGCCGGCGCGTTCTCGAGGAGGAAAGCACGTAATCGACATAAGTGGTGGTTTTTTTTTTGAAGGAAATCGAGGGGAGCTAGTTTTCAAGCTTACTGCAAGGTTACCGCAGTTCGGTTTTCATTGGAGGTTTTGAAGATCGGGGGAATTAGAGAGAGGAGCTTCATGCTTGGTCGGGAAGAAAAGACATAGAATTTGGATTTTTCTTCTTCGTAGAGTTTTGGGGGAAGGCGAGGCAATCATTTCTTGAAGTCGGTGTTGTAATGGTGAATCGGGATTTTTAAATGAAGTGGGTTTGAATACTCTTGGTGTTTTGTGAAATCGAGTTACGTCTGTGATTGAAGGATTAAAAGGGTGTCTATAGGATTGAGTATGCGGAGTGAATGAAATTTATTGGGTTAATCTAACAAGGCAGATCGGTGGATCTGAAGATCATAAGTACAAAGCGTATTGAAGGTTAACGTTTGGGTTATGTACGGGGTTCTCTGTAACGTCTAGAGACCTACCGGATTTGGGGCAAAAAGGACTTCGACAAGCGATCGAAGAGCACCCGTATAGATTTACGGTACATTGTTGCGATCGTTTATATTCAGCGATCAAAAGCGATAGGCGCTTGACTATCGGTGAATCTCCATACTACCTTCTACTGCGACCCGGACGCCGGCGCGTTCTCGAGGAGGAAAGCACGTAATCGACATAAGTGGTGGTTTTTTTTTTTTTTTTTGAAGGAAATCGAGGGAGCTAGTTTTCAAGCTTACGCAAGGTTCTGATTCGGTTTTCATTGGAGGTTTTGAAGATCGGGGGAATTAGAGAGGGAGCTTCATGCTTCGGTCGGGAAGAAAAGACATAGAATTTGGATTTTTCTTCTTCGTAGAGTTTTAAGGAAAGGCGAGGCAATCGGCTTTCTTTGAAGTCGGTGTTGTAATGGTGAATCGGGATTTTTAAATGAAGTGGGTTTGAATACTCTTGTTTTTTGTGAAATCGAGTTACGTCTGTGATTGAAGGATTAAAAGGGTGTCTATAGGATTGAGTATGCGGAGTGAATGAAATTTATTGGGTTAATCTAACAAGGCAGTCGGTGGATACTGAGATCATAAGTACAAAGCGGTATTGAAGGTTAACAGATTTGGGTTGTACGGGGTTCTCTGTAACGTCTAGAGACCTACCGGTTTGGGGCAAAAGGACTTCGACAAGCGATCGAAGAGCACCCGTATAGATTTACGGTACATTGTTGCGATCGTTTATATTCCGATCAAAAAGCGATAGAGCTGCTTGACTATCGGCCGAATCTCCATACTACCTTCTACTGACCAGACGCCGGCGCGTTCTCGAGGAGGAAAGCACGTAATACGACATAAGTGGTGGTTTTTTTTTTTTTTTTTTTTGAAGGAAATCGAGGGAGCTAGTTTTCAAGCTTACGCAGGTTACTGGGTTCGGTTTTCATTGGAGGTTTTTGAAGATCGGGGGAATTAGAGAGAGGAGCTTCATGCTTCGGGTCGGGAAGAAAAGACATAGAATTTGGATTTTTCTTCTTCGTAGAGTTTTAAGGGAAAGGCGAGGCAATCATTGTTCTTTGAAGTCGAGTGTTGTAATGGTGAATCGGGATTTTTAAATGAAGTGGGTTTGAATACTCTTGGTATGTTTTGTGAAATCGAGTTACGTCTGTGATTGAAGGATTAAAAAGGGTGTCTATAGGATTGAGTATGCGGAGTGAATGAAATTTATTGGGTTAATCTAGCAAGGCAGTCGGTGGATACTGAAGATCATAAGTACAAAGCGTATTGAAGGTTAACAGTTTGGGTTGTACGGGGTTCTCTGTAACGTCTAGAGACCTACCAATTTTTGGGGCAAAAAAGGACTTCGACAAGCGATCGAAGAGCACCCGTATAGATTTACGGTACATTGTTGCGATCGTTTATATTCCGTGATCAAAAACGATAGGCGCTTGACTATCGGCGAATCTCCATACTACCTTCTACAGGCCAGGACGCCGGCGCGTTCTCGAGGAGGAAAGCACGTAATACGACATAAGTGGTGGTTTTTTTTTTTTTTTTTTTTTGAAGGAAATCGAGGGGGAGCTAGTTTTCAAGCTTACTTGCAGGTTACAGATTCGGTTTTCATTGGAGGTTTTGAAGATCGGGGGAATTAGAGAGGGAGCTTCATGCTTCGGTCGGGAAGAAAAGACATAGAATTTGGATTTTTCTTCTTCGTAGAGTTTTAAGGGAGAAGGCTGAGGCAATCATTTTGCTTTGAAGTCGAGTGTTGTAATGGTGAATCGGGATTTTTAAATGAAGTGGGTTTGAATACTCTTGGTGTTTTGTGAAATCGAGTTACGTCTGTGATTGAAGGATTAAAAGGGTGTCTATAGGATTGAGTATGCGGAGTGAATGAAATTTATTGGGTTAATCTAACAAGACGATCGGTGGATACTGAGATCATAAGTACAAAGCGTATTGAAGGTTAACGATTTGGGTTGTACGGGGTTCTCTGTAACGTCTAGAGACCTACCGGTTTTGGGGCAAAAAGGACTTCGACAAGCGGTCGAAGAGCACCCGTATAGATTTACGGTACATTGTTGCGATCGTTTATATTCCGCGATCAAAAGCGATAGGCGCTTGACTATCGGCGAATCTCCATACTACCTTCTAGAGCCAGGACGGACCGGCGCGTTCTCGAGGAGGAAAGCACGTAATACGACATAAGTGGTGGTTTTTTTTTTTTTTGAAGGAAATCGAGGGAGCTAGTTTTCAAGCTTACGCAGGTTACTGGGTTCGGTTTTCATTGGAGGTTTTGAAGATCGGGGGAATTAGAGAGGGAGCTTCATGCTTCGGGTCGGGAAGAAAAGACATAGAATTTGGATTTTTCTTCTTCGTAGAGTTTTGGGAAGAGCTGAGGCAATCATTGCTTTGAAGTCGAGTGTTGTAATGGTGAATCGGGATTTTTAAATGAAGTGGGTTTGAATACTCTTGGTTGTGTTTTGTGAAATCGAGTTACGTCTGTGATTGAAGGATTAAAAGGGTGTCTATAGGATTGAGTATGCGGAGTGAATGAAATTTATTGGGTTAATCTAACAAGGCAGTCGGTGGATACAAGAATCATAAGTACAAAGCGGTATTGAAGGTTAACGATTTGGGTTGTACGGGGTTCTCTGTAACGTCTAGAGACCTACATTTTGGGGCAAAAAGGACTTCGACAAGCGATCGAAGAGCACCCGTATAGATTTACAGGTACATTGTTGCGATCGTTTATATTCCAAAGCGATCAAAAAGCGATAGGCGCTTGACTATCGGCGAATCTCCATACTACCTTCTACGACGGGCCGCGGCGCGTTCTCGAGGAGGAAAGCACGTAATACGACATAAGTGGTGGTTTTTTTTTTTTTTTTTTGAAGGAAATCGAGGGGAGCTAGTTTTCAAGCTTCGCAAGGTTCTGGGTTCGGTTTTCATTGGAGGTTTTTTTGAAGATCGGGGGAATTAGAGAGGAGGAGCTTCATGCTTCGGGTCGGGAAGAAAAGACATAGAATTTGGATTTTTCTTCTTCGTAGTAGAGTTTTGGGAAGACTGAGGCAATCGTCCCAAGTCCGTTGTGTTGTAATGGTGAATCGGGATTTTTAAATGAAGTGGGTTTGAATACTCTTGACTGCTTTTGTGAAATCGAGTTACGTCTGTGATTGAAGGATTAAAAGGGTGTCTATAGGATTGAGTATGCGGAGTGAATGAAATTTATTGGGTTAATCTAACAAGACAGTCAGTGGATACAAGATCATAAGTACAAAGCAGTATTGAAGGTTAACAGTTTGAGTTGTACGGGGTTCTCTGTAACGTCTAGAGACCTACCGGCTGGGGCAAAAAGGACTTCGACAAGCAGTCGAAGAGCACCCGTATAGATTTACGGTACATTGTTGCAGTCGTTTATATTCCAGCAGTCAAAAACTGATAGACTGCTTGACTATCGGCGAATCTCCATACTACCTTCTATAGCCAGACGCCCGGCGCGTTCTCGAGGAGGAAAGCACGTAATACGACATAAGTGGTGGTTTTTTTTTTTTTTGAAGGAAATCGAGGGGGGAGCTTGTTTTCAAGCTTCTGCAAGGTTACCAGTTCGGTTTTCATTGGAGGTTTTTTGAAGATCAGGGGAATTAGAGAGAGGAGCTTCATGCTTCGGGTCGGGGAAGAAAAGACATAGAATTTGGATTTTTCTTCTTCGTAGAGTTTTGGGGAAGACTGAGGCAATCGCTGCTGAAGTCAGTGTTGTAATGGTGAATCGGGATTTTTAAATGAAGTGGGTTTGAATACTCTTGACTGTTTTGTGAAATCGAGTTACGTCTGTGATTGAAGGATTAAAAGGGTGTCTATAGGATTGAGTATGCGGAGTGAATGAAATTTATTGGGTTAATCTAACAAGACAGTCAGTGGATACAAGATCATAAGTACAAAGCAGTATTGAAGGTTAACAGTTTGGGTTGTACGGGGTTCTCTGTAACGTCTAGAGACCTACCGGCTGGGGCAAAAAGGACTTCGACAAGCAGTCGAAGAGCACCCGTATAGATTTACGGTACATTGTTGCAGTTGTTTATATTCCAGCAGTCAAAAACTGATACACTGATTGACTATCGGTGAATCTCCATACTACCTTCTACAGCCAGACGCCCGGCGCGTTCTCGAGGAGGAAAGCACGTAATACGACATAAGTGGTGGTTTTTTTTTTTTTTGAAGGAAATCGAGGGGGGAGCTAGTTTTCAAGCTTCTGCAAGGTTACCAGTTCGGTTTTCATTGGAGGTTTTTTGAAGATCAGGGGAATTAGAGAGAGGAGCTTCATGCTTCGGATCGGGGAAGAAAAGACATAGAATTTGGATTTTTCTTCTTCGTAGAGTTTTGGAGAAGACTGAGGCAATCGCTGCTGAAGTCAGTGTTGTAATGGTGAATCGAGATTTTTAAATGAAGTGGGTTTGAATACTCTTGACTGTTTTGTGAAATCGAGTTACGTCTGTGATTGAAGGATTAAAAGGGTGTCTATAGGATTGAGTATGCGGAGTGAATGAAATTTATTGGGTTAATCTAACAAGACAGTCAGTGGATACAAGATCATAAGTACAAAGCAGTATTGAAGGTTAACAGTTTGGGTTGTACGGGGTTCTCTGTAACGTCTAGAGACCTACCGGCTGGGGCAAAAAGGACTTCGACAAGCAGTCGAAGAGCACCCGTATAGATTTACGGTACATTGTTGCAGTTGTTTATATTCCAGCAGTCAAAAACTGATACACTGATTGACTATCGGTGAATCTCCATACTACCTTCTACAGCCAGACGCCCGGCGCGTTCTCGAGGAGGAAAGCACGTAATACGACATAAGTGGTGGTTTTTTTTTTTTTTTGAAGGAAATCGAGGGGGGAGCTAGTTTTCAAGCTTCTGCAAGGTTACCAGTTCGGTTTTCATTGGAGGTTTTTTTGAAGATCAGGGGAATTAGAGAGTGGAGCTTCAAGCTTCGGGTCGGGGAAGAAAAGACATAGAATTTGGATTTTTCTTCTTCGTAGAGTTTTGGAGAAGACTGAGGCAATCGCTGCTGAAGTCAGTGTTGTAATGGTGAATCGAGATTTTTAAATGAAGTGGGTTTGAATACTCTTGACTGTTTTGTGAAATCGAGTTACGTCTGTGATTGAAGGATTAAAAGGGTGTCTATAGGATTGAGTATGCGGAGTGAATGAAATTTATTGGGTTAATCTAACAAGACAGTCAGTGGATACAAGATCATAAGTACAAAGCAGTATTGAAGGTTAACAGTTTGGGTTGTACGGGGTTCTCTGTAACGTCTAGAGACCTACCGGCTGGGGCAAAAAGGACTTCGACAAGCAGTCGAAGAGCACCCGTATAGATTTACGGTACATTGTTGCAGTCGTTTATATTCCAGCAGTCAAAAACTGATAGACTGCTTGACTATCGGCGAATCTCCATACTACCTTCTATAGCCAGACGCCCGGCGCGTTCTCGAGGAGGAAAGCACGTAATACGACATAAGTGGTGGTTTTTTTTTTTTTTGAAGGAAATCGAGGGGGGAGCTTGTTTTCAAGCTTCTGCAAGGTTACCAGTTCGGTTTTCATTGGAGGTTTTTTGAAGATCAGGGGAATTAGAGAGAGGAGCTTCATGCTTCGGGTCGGGGAAGAAAAGACATAGAATTTGGATTTTTCTTCTTCGTAGAGTTTTGGGGAAGACTGAGGCAATCGCTGCTGAAGTCAGTGTTGTAATGGTGAATCGGGATTTTTAAATGAAGTGGGTTTGAATACTCTTGACTGTTTTGTGAAATCGAGTTACGTCTGTGATTGAAGGATTAAAAGGGTGTCTATAGGATTGAGTATGCGGAGTGAATGAAATTTATTGGGTTAATCTAACAAGACAGTCAGTGGATACAAGATCATAAGTACAAAGCAGTATTGAAGGTTAACAGTTTGGGTTGTACGGGGTTCTCTGTAACGTCTAGAGACCTACCGGCTGGGGCAAAAAGGACTTCGACAAGCAGTCGAAGAGCACCCGTATAGATTTACGGTACATTGTTGCAGTCGTTTATATTCCAGCAGTCAAAAACTGATAGACTGCTTGACTATCGGCGAATCTCCATACTACCTTCTATAGCCAGACGCCCGGCGCGTTCTCGAGGAGGAAAGCACGTAATACGACATAAGTGGTGGTTTTTTTTTTTTTGAAGGAAATCGAGGGGGGAGCTTGTTTTCAAGCTTCTGCAAGGTTACCAGTTCGGTTTTCATTGGAGGTTTTTTGAAGATCAGGGGAATTAGAGAGAGGAGCTTCATGCTTCGGGTCGGGGAAGAAAAGACATAGAATTTGGATTTTTCTTCTTCGTAGAGTTTTGGGGAAGACTGAGGCAATCGCTGCTGAAGTCAGTGTTGTAATGGTGAATCGGGATTTTTAAATGAAGTGGGTTTGAATACTCTTGACTGTTTTGTGAAATCGAGTTACGTCTGTGATTGAAGGATTAAAAGGGTGTCTATAGGATTGAGTATGCGGAGTGAATGAAATTTATTGGGTTAATCTAACAAGACAGTCAGTGGATACAAGATCATAAGTACAAAGCAGTATTGAAGGTTAACAGTTTGGGTTGTACGGGGTTCTCTGTAACGTCTAGAGACCTACCGGCTGGGGCAAAAAGGACTTCGACAAGCAGTCGAAGAGCACCCGTATAGATTTACGGTACATTGTTGCAGTCGTTTATATTCCAGCAGTCAAAAACTGATAGACTGCTTGACTATCGGCGAATCTCCATACTACCTTCTATAGCCAGACGCCCGGCGCGTTCTCGAGGAGGAAAGCACGTAATACGACATAAGTGGTGGTTTTTTTTTTTTTTGAAGGAAATCGAGGGGGGAGCTTGTTTTCAAGCTTCTGCAAGGTTACCAGTTCGGTTTTCATTGGAGGTTTTTTGAAGATCAGGGGAATTAGAGAGAGGAGCTTCATGCTTCGGGTCGGGGAAGAAAAGACATAGAATTTGGATTTTTCTTCTTCGTAGAGTTTTGGGGAAGACTGAGGCAATCGCTGCTGAAGTCAGTGTTGTAATGGTGAATCGGGATTTTTAAATGAAGTGGGTTTGAATACTCTTGACTGTTTTGTGAAATCGAGTTACGTCTGTGATTGAAGGATTAAAAGGGTGTCTATAGGATTGAGTATGCGGAGTGAATGAAATTTATTGGGTTAATCTAACAAGACAGTCAGTGGATACAAGATCATAAGTACAAAGCAGTATTGAAGGTTAACAGTTTGGGTTGTACGGGGTTCTCTGTAACGTCTAGAGACCTACCGGCTGGGGCAAAAAGGACTTCGACAAGCAGTCGAAGAGCACCCGTATAGATTTACGGTACATTGTTGCAGTCGTTTATATTCCAGCAGTCAAAAACTGATAGACTGCTTGACTATCGGCGAATCTCCATACTACCTTCTATAGCCAGACGCCCGGCGCGTTCTCGAGGAGGAAAGCACGTAATACGACATAAGTGGTGGTTTTTTTTTTTTTGAAGGAAATCGAGGGGGGAGCTTGTTTTCAAGCTTCTGCAAGGTTACCAGTTCGGTTTTCATTGGAGGTTTTTTGAAGATCAGGGGAATTAGAGAGAGGAGCTTCATGCTTCGGGTCGGGGAAGGAAAGACATAGAATTTGGATTTTTCTTCTTCGTAGAGTTTTGGGGAAGACTGAGGCAATCGCTGCTGAAGTCAGTGTTGTAATGGTGAATTGGGATTTTTAAATAAAGTGGGTTTGAATACTCTTGACTGTTTTGTGAAATCGAGTTACGTCTGTGATTGAAGGATTAAAAGGGTGTCTATAGGATTGAGTATGCGGAGTGAATGAAATTTATTGGGTTAATCTAACAAGACAGTCAGTGGATACAAGATCATAAGTACAAAGCAGTATTGAAGGTTAACAGTTTGGGTTGTACGGGGTTCTCTGTAACGTCTAGAGACCTACCGGCTGGGGCAAAAAGGACTTCGACAAGCAGTCGAAGAGCACCCGTATAGATTTACGGTACATTGTTGCAGTCGTTTATATTCCAGCAGTCAAAAACTGATAGACTGCTTGACTATCGGCGAATCTCCATACTACCTTCTACAGCCAGACGCCCGGCGCGTTCTCGAGGAGGAAAGCACGTAATACGACATAAGTGGTGGTTTTTTTTTTTTTTGAGGGAAATCGAGGGGGGAGCTAGTTTTCAAGCTTCTGCAAGGTTACCAGTTCGGTTTTCATTGGAGGTTTTTTGAAGATCAGGGGAATTAGAGAGTGGAGCTTCAAGCTTCGGGTCGGGGAAGAAAAGACATAGAATTTGGATTTTTCTTCTTCGTAGAGTTTTGGGGAAGACTGAGGCAATCGCTGCTGAAGTCAGTGTTGTAATGGTGAATCGGGATTTTTAAATGAAGTGGGTTTGAATACTCTTGACTGTTTTGTGAAATCGAGTTACGTCTGTGATTGAAGGATTAAAAGGGTGTCTATAGGATTGAGTATGCGGAGTGAATGAAATTTATTGGGTTAATCTAACAAGACAGTCAGTGGATACAAGATCATAAGTACAAAGCAGTATTGAAGGTTAACAGTTTGGGTTGTACGGGGTTCTCTGTAACGTCTAGAGACCTACCGGCTGGGGCAAAAAGGACTTCGACAAGCAGTCGAAGAGCACCCGTATAGATTTACGGTACATTGTTGCAGTCGTTTATATTCCAGCAGTCAAAAACTGATAGACTGCTTGACTATCGGCGAATCTCCATACTACCTTCTATAGCCAGACGCCCGGCGCGTTCTCGAGGAGGAAAGCACGTAATACGACATAAGTGGTGGTTTTTTTTTTTTTTGAAGGAAATCGAGGGGGGAGCTTGTTTTCAAGCTTCTGCAAGGTTACCAGTTCGGTTTTCATTGGAGGTTTTTTGAAGATCAGGGGAATTAGAGAGAGGAGCTTCATGCTTCGGGTCGGGGAAGAAAAGACATAGAATTTGGATTTTTCTTCTTCGTAGAGTTTTGGGGAAGACTGAGGCAATCGCTGCTGAAGTCAGTGTTGTAATGGTGAATCGGGATTTTTAAATGAAGTGGGTTTGAATACTCTTGACTGTTTTGTGAAATCGAGTTACGTCTGTGATTGAAGGATTAAAAGGGTGTCTATAGGATTGAGTATGCGGAGTGAATGAAATTTATTGGGTTAATCTAACAAGACAGTCAGTGGATACAAGATCATAAGTACAAAGCAGTATTGAAGGTTAACAGTTTGGGTTGTACGGGGTTCTCTGTAACGTCTAGAGACCTACCGGCTGGGGCAAAAAGGACTTCGACAAGCAGTCGAAGAGCACCCGTATAGATTTACGGTACATTGTTGCAGTCGTTTATATTCCAGCAGTCAAAAACTGATAGACTGCTTGACTATCGGCGAATCTCCATACTACCTTCTATAGCCAGACGCCCGGCGCGTTCTCGAGGAGGAAAGCACGTAATACGACATAAGTGGTGGTTTTTTTTTTTTTGAAGGAAATCGAGGGGGGAGCTTGTTTTCAAGCTTCTGCAAGGTTACCAGTTCGGTTTTCATTGGAGGTTTTTTGAAGATCAGGGGAATTAGAGAGAGGAGCTTCATGCTTCGGGTCGGGGAAGAAAAGACATAGAATTTGGATTTTTCTTCTTCGTAGAGTTTTGGGGAAGACTGAGGCAATCGCTGCTGAAGTCAGTGTTGTAATGGTGAATCGGGATTTTTAAATGAAGTGGGTTTGAATACTCTTGACTGTTTTGTGAAATCGAGTTACGTCTGTGATTGAAGGATTAAAAGGGTGTCTATAGGATTGAGTATGCGGAGTGAATGAAATTTATTGGGTTAATCTAACAAGACAGTCAGTGGATACAAGATCATAAGTACAAAGCAGTATTGAAGGTTAACAGTTTGGGTTGTACGGGGTTCTCTGTAACGTCTAGAGACCTACCGGCTGGGGCAAAAAGGACTTCGACAAGCAGTCGAAGAGCACCCGTATAGATTTATGGTACATTGTTGCAGTCGTTTATATTCCAGCAGTCAAAAACTAATAGACTGCTTGACTATCGGCGAATCTCCATACTACCTTCTACAGCCAGACGCCCGGCGCGTTCTCGAGGAGGAAAGCACGTAATACGACATAAGTGGTGGTTTTTTTTTTTTTTGAAGGAAATCGAGGGGGGAGCTTGTTTTCAAGCTTCTGCAAGGTTACCAGTTCCGTTTTCATTGGAGGTTTTTTTGAAGATCAGGGGAATTAGAGAGAGGAGCTTCAAGCTTCGGGTCGGGGAAGAAAAGACATAGAATTTGGATTTTTCTTCTTCGTAGAGTTTTGGAGAAGACTGAGGCAATCGCTGCTGAAGTCAGTGTTGTAATGGTGAATCGAGATTTTTAAATGAAGTGGGTTTGAATACTCTTGACTGTTTTGTGAAATCGAGTTACGTCTGTGATTGAAGGATTAAAAGGGTGTCTATAGGATTGAGTATGCGGAGTGAATGAAATTTATTGGGTTAATCTAACAAGACAATCAGTGGATACAAGATCATAAGTACAAAGCAGTATTGAAGGTTAACAGTTTGGGTTGTACGGGGTTCTCTGTAACGTCTAGAGACCTACCGGCTGGGGCAAAAAGGACTTCGACAAGCAGTCGAAGAGCACCCGTATAGATTTACGGTACATTGTTGCAGTCGTTTATATTCCAGCAGTCAAAAACTGATAGACTGCTTGACTATCGGTGAATCTCCATACTACCTTCTACAGCCAGACGCCCGGCGCGTTCTCGAGGAGGAAAGCACGTAATACGACATAAGTGGTGGTTTTTTTTTTTTTTTGAAGGAAATCGAGGGGGGAGCTAGTTTTCAAGCTTCTGCAAGGTTACCAGTTCGGTTTTCATTGGAGGTTTTTTTGAAGATCAGGGGAATTAGAGAGAGGAGCTTCAAGCTTCGGGTCGGGGAAGAAAAGACATAGAATTTGGATTTTTCTTCTTCGTAGAGTTTTGGTGAAGACTGAGGCAATCGCTGCTGAAGTCAGTGTTGTAATGGTGAATCGGGATTTTTAAATGAAGTGGGTTTGAATACTCTTGACTGTTTTGTGAAATCGAGTTACGTCTGTGATTGAAGGATTAAAAGGGTGTCTATAGGATTGAGTATGCGGAGTGAATGAAATTTATTGGGTTAATCTAACAAGACAGTCAGTGGATACAAGATCATAAGTACAAAGCAGTATTGAAGGTTAACAGTTTGGGTTGTACGGGGTTCTCTGTAACGTCTAGAGACCTACCGGCTGGGGCAAAAAGGACTTCGACAAGCAGTCGAAGAGCACCCGTATAGATTTACGGTACATTGTTGCAGTCGTTTATATTCCAGCAGTCAAAAACTGATAGACTGCTTGACTATCGGCGAATCTCCATACTACCTTCTATAGCCAGACGCCCGGCGCGTTCTCGAGGAGGAAAGCACGTAATACGACATAAGTGGTGGTTTTTTTTTTTTTTGAAGGAAATCGAGGGGGGAGCTAGTTTTCAAGCTTCTGCAAGGTTACCAGTTCGGTTTTCATTGGAGGTTTTTTTGAAGATCAGGGGAATTAGAGAGAGGAGCTTCAAGCTTCGGGTCGGGGAAGAAAAGACATAGAATTTGGATTTTTCTTCTTCGTAGAGTTTTGGAGAAGACTGAGGCAATCGCTGCTGAAGTCAGTGTTGTAATGGTGAATCGGGATTTTTAAATGAAGTGGGTTTGAATACTCTTGACTGTTTTGTGAAATCGAGTTACGTCTGTGATTGAAGGATTAAAAGGGTGTCTATAGGATTGAGTATGCGGAGTGAATGAAATTTATTGGGTTAATCTAACAAGACAATCAGTGGATACAAGATCATAAGTACAAAGCAGTATTGAAGGTTAACAGTTTGGGTTGTACGGGGTTCTCTGTAACGTCTAGAGACCTACCGGCTGGGGCAAAAAGGACTTCGACAAGCAGTCGAAGAGCACCCGTATAGATTTATGGTACATTGTTGCAGTCGTTTATATTCCAGCAGTCAAAAACTAATAGACTGCTTGACTATCGGCGAATCTCCATACTACCTTCTACAGCCAGACGCCCGGCGCGTTCTCGAGGAGGAAAGCACGTAATACGACATAAGTGGTGGTTTTTTTTTTTTTTGAAGGAAATCGAGGGGGGAGCTAGTTTTCAAGCTTCTGCAAGGTTACCAGTTCGGTTTTCATTGGAGGTTTTTTTGAAGATCAGGGGAATTAGAGAGAGGAGCTTCAAGCTTCGGGTCGGGGAAGAAAAGACATAGAATTTGGATTTTTCTTCTTCGTAGAGTTTTGGAGAAGACTGAGGCAATCGCTGCTGAAGTCAGTGTTGTAATGGTGAATCGAGATTTTTAAATGAAGTGGGTTTGAATACTCTTGACTGTTTTGTGAAATCGAGTTACGTCTGTGATTGAAGGATTAAAAGGGTGTCTATAGGATTGAGTATGCGGAGTGAATGAAATTTATTGGGTTAATCTAACAAGACAGTCAGTGGATACAAGATCATAAGTACAAAGCAGTATTGAAGGTTAACAGTTTGGGTTGTACGGGGTTCTCTGTAACGTCTAGAGACCTACCGGCTGGGGCAAAAAGGACTTCGACAAGCAGTCGAAGAGCACCCGTATAGATTTACGGTACATTGTTGCAGTCGTTTATATTCCAGCAGTCAAAAACTGATAGACTGCTTGACTATCGGTGAATCTCCATACTACCTTCTACAGCCAGACGCCCGGCGCGTTCTCGAGGAGGAAAGCACGTAATACGACATAAGTGGTGGTTTTTTTTTTTTTTGAAGGAAATCGAGGGGGGAGCTAGTTTTCAAGCTTCTGCAAGGTTACCAGTTCGGTTTTCATTGGAGGTTTTTTTGAAGATCAGGGGAATTAGAGAGAGGAGCTTCAAGCTTCGGGTCGGGGAAGAAAAGACATAGAATTTGGATTTTTCTTCTTCGTAGAGTTTTGGAGAAGACTGAGGCAATCGCTGCTAAAGTCAGTGTTGTAATGGTGAATCGAGATTTTTAAATGAAGTGGGTTTGAATACTCTTGACTGTTTTGTGAAATCGAGTTACGTCTGTGATTGAAGGATTAAAAGGGTGTCTATAGGATTGAGTATGCGGAGTGAATGAAATTTATTGGGTTAATCTAACAAGACAATCAGTGGATACAAGATCATAAGTACAAAGCAGTATTGAAGGTTAACAGTTTGGGTTGTACGGGGTTCTCTGTAACGTCTAGAGACCTACCGGCTGGGGCAAAAAGGACTTCGACAAGCAGTCGAAGAGCACCCGTATAGATTTACGGTACATTGTTGCAGTCGTTTATATTCCAGCAGTCAAAAACTGATAGACTGCTTGACTATCGGTGAATCTCCATACTACCTTCTACAGCCAGACGCCCGGCGCGTTCTCGAGGAGGAAAGCACGTAATACGACATAAGTGGTGGTTTTTTTTTTTTTTGAAGGAAATCGAGGGGGGAGCTAGTTTTCAAGCTTCTGCAAGGTTACCAGTTCGGTTTTCATTGGAGGTTTTTTTGAAGATCAGGGGAATTAGAGAGAGGAGCTTCAAGCTTCGGGTCGGGGAAGAAAAGACATAGAATTTGGATTTTTCTTCTTCGTAGAGTTTTGGTGAAGACTGAGGCAATCGCTGCTGAAGTCAGTGTTGTAATGGTGAATCGGGATTTTTAAATGAAGTGGGTTTGAATACTCTTGACTGTTTTGTGAAATCGAGTTACGTCTGTGATTGAAGGATTAAAAGGGTGTCTATAGGATTGAGTATGCGGAGTGAATGAAATTTATTGGGTTAATCTAACAAGACAGTCAGTGGATACAAGATCATAAGTACAAAGCAGTATTGAAGGTTAACAGTTTGGGTTGTACGGGGTTCTCTGTAACGTCTAGAGACCTACCGGCTGGGGCAAAAAGGACTTCGACAAGCAGTCGAAGAGCACCCGTATAGATTTACGGTACATTGTTGCAGTCGTTTATATTCCAGCAGTCAAAAACTGATAGACTGCTAGCCTATCGGTGAATCTCCATACTACCTTCTACAGCCAGACGCCCGGCGCGTTCTCGAGGAGGAAAGCACGTAATACGACATAAGTGGTGGTTTTTTTTTTTTTGAAGGAAATCGAGGGGGGAGCTAGTTTTCAAGCTTCTGCAAGGTTACCAGTTCGGTTTTCATTGGAGGTTTTTATGAAGATCAGGGGAATTAGAGAGAGGAGCTTCAACCTTCGGGTCGGGGAAGAAAAGACATAGAATTTGGATTTTTCTTCTTCGTAGAGTTTTGGGGAAGACTGAGGCAATCGCTGCTGAAGTCAGTGTTGTAATGGTGAATCGAGATTTTTAAATGAAGTGGGTTTGAATACTCTTGACTGTTTTGTGAAATCGAGTTACGTCTGTGATTGAAGGATTAAAAGGGTGTCTATAGGATTGAGTATGCGGAGTGAATGAAATTTATTGGGTTAATCTAACAAGACAATCAGTGGATACAAGATCATAAGTACAAAGCAGTATTGAAGGTTAACAGTTTGGGTTGTACGGGGTTCTCTGTAACGTCTAGAGACCTACCGGCTGGGGCAAAAAGGACTTCGACAAGCAGTCGAAGAGCACCCGTATAGATTTACGGTACATTGTTGCAGTCGTTTATATTCCAGCAGTCAAAAACTGATAGACTGCTTGACTATCGGTGAATCTCCATACTACCTTCTACAGCCAGACGCCCGGCGCGTTCTCGAGGAGGAAAGCACGTAATACGACATAAGTGGTGGTTTTTTTTTTTTTTTGAAGGAAATCGAGGGGGGAGCTAGTTTTCAAGCTTCTGCAAGGTTACCAGTTCGGTTTTCATTGGAGGTTTTTTTGAAGATCAGGGGAATTAGAGAGAGGAGCTTCAAGCTTCGGGTCGGGGAAGAAAAGACATAGAATTTGGATTTTTCTTCTTCGTAGAGTTTTGGAGAAGACTGAGGCAATCGCTGCTGAAGTCAGTGTTGTAATGGTGAATCGGGATTTTTAAATGAAGTGGGTTTGAATACTCTTGACTGTTTTGTGAAATCGAGTTACGTCTGTGATTGAAGGATTAAAAGGGTGTCTATAGGATTGAGTATGCGGAGTGAATGAAATTTATTGGGTTAATCTAACAAGACAGTCAGTGGATACAAGATCATAAGTACAAAGCAGTATTGAAGGTTAACAGTTTGGGTTGTACGGGGTTCTCTGTAACGTCTAGAGACCTACCGGCTGGGGCAAAAAGGACTTCGACAAGCAGTCAAAGAGCACCCGTATAGATTTACGGTACATTGTTGTAGTCGTTTATATTCCAGCAGTCAAAAACTGATATACTGCTTGACTATCGGTGAATCTCCATACTACCTTCTACAGCCAGACGCCCGGCGCGTTCTCGAGGAGGAAAGCACGTAATACGACATAAGTGGTGGTTTTTTTTTTTTTGAAGGAAATCGAGGGGGGAGCTAGTTTTCAAGCTTCTGCAAGGTTACCAGTTCGGTTTTCATTGGAGGTTTTTTGAAGATCAGGGGAATTAGAGAGAGGAGCTTCATGCTTCGGGTCGGGGAAGAAAAGACATAGAATTTGGATTTTTCTTCTTCGTAGAGTTTTGGGGAAGACTGAGGCAATCGCTGCTGAAGTCAGTGTTGTAATGGTGAATCGGGATTTTTAAATGAAGTGGGTTTGAATACTCTTGACTGTTTTGTGAAATCGAGTTACGTCTGTGATTGAAGGATTAAAAGGGTGTCTATAGGATTGAGTATGCGGAGTGAATGAAATTTATTGGGTTAATCTAACAAGACAGTCAGTGGATACAAGATCATAAGTACAAAGCAGTATTGAAGGTTAACAGTTTGGGTTGTACGGGGTTCTCTGTAACGTCTAGAGACCTACCGGCTGGGGCAAAAAGGACTTCGACAAGCAGTCGAAGAGCACCCGTATAGATTTACGGTACATTGTTGCAGTCGTTTATATTCCAGCAGTCAAAAACTGATAGACTGCTTGACTATCGGCGAATCTCCATACTACCTTCTACAGCCAGACGCCCGGCGCGTTCTCGAGGAGGAAAGCACGTAATACGACATAAGTGGTGGTTTTTTTTTTTTTTTGAGGGAAATCGAGGGGGGGGCTAGTTTTCAAGCTTCTGCAAGGTTACCAATTCGGTTTTCATTGGAGGTTTTTTGAAGATCAGGGGAATTAGAGAGAGGAGCTTCAAGCTTCGGGTCGGGGAAGAAAAGACATAGAATTTGGATTTTTCTTCTTCGTAGAGTTTTGGGGAAGACTGAGGCAATCGCTGCTGAAGTCAGTGTTGTAATGGTGAATCGGGATTTTTAAATGAAGTGGGTTTGAATACTCTTGACTGTTTTGTGAAATCGAGTTACGTCTGTGATTGAAGGATTAAAAGGGTGTCTATAGGATTGAGTATGCGGAGTGAATGAAATTTATTGGGTTAATCTAACAAGACAGTCAGTGGATACAAGATCATAAGTACAAAGCAGTATTGAAGGTTAACAGTTTGGGTTGTACGGGGTTCTCTGTAACGTCTAGAGACCTACCGGCTGGGGCAAAAAGGACTTCGACAAGCAGTCGAAGAGCACCCGTATAGATTTACTGTACATTGTTGCAGTCGTTTATATTCCAGCAGTCAAAAACTAATAGACTGCTTGACTATCGGCGAATCTCCATACTACCTTCTACAGCCAGACGCCCGGCGCGTTCTCGAGGAGGAAAGCACGTAATACGACATAAGTGGTGGTTTTTTTTTTTTTTTGAGGGAAATCGAGGGGGGGGCTAGTTTTCAAGCTTCTGCAAGGTTACCAATTCGGTTTTCATTGGAGGTTTTTTGAAGATCAGGGGAATTAGAGAGAGGAGCTTCAAGCTTCGGGTCGGGGAAGAAAAGACATAGAATTTGGATTTTTCTTCTTCGTAGAGTTTTGGGGAAGACTGAGGCAATCGCTGCTGAAGTCAGTGTTGTAATGGTGAATCGGGATTTTTAAATGAAGTGGGTTTGAATACTCTTGACTGTTTTGTGAAATCGAGTTACGTCTGTGATTGAAGGATTAAAAGGGTGTCTATAGGATTGAGTATGCGGAGTGAATGAAATTTATTGGGTTAATCTAACAAGACAGTCAGTGGATACAAGATCATAAGTACAAAGCAGTATTGAAGGTTAACAGTTTGGGTTGTACGGGGTTCTCTGTAACGTCTAGAGACCTACCGGCTGGGGCAAAAAGGACTTCGACAAGCAGTCAAAGAGCACCCGTATAGATTTACGGTACATTGTTGCAGTCGTTTATATTCCAGCAGTCAAAAACTGATATACTGCTTGACTATCGGTGAATCTCCATACTACCTTCTACAGCCAGACGCCCGGCGCGTTCTCGAGGAGGAAAGCACGTAATACGACATAAGTGGTGGTTTTTTTTTTTTTTGAAGGAAATCGAGGGGGGAGCTAGTTTTCAAGCTTCTGCAAGGTTACCAGTTCGGTTTTCATTGGAGGTTTTTTGAAGATCAGGGGAATTAGAGAGAGGAGCTTCATGCTTCGGGTCGGGGAAGAAAAGACATAGAATTTGGATTTTTCTTCTTCGTAGAGTTTTGGGGAAGACTGAGGCAATCGCTGCTGAAGTCAGTGTTGTAATGGTGAATCGGGATTTTTAAATGAAGTGGGTTTGAATACTCTTGACTGTTTTGTGAAATCGAGTTACGTCTGTGATTGAAGGATTAAAAGGGTGTCTATAGGATTGAGTATGCGGAGTGAATGAAATTTATTGGGTTAATCTAACAAGACAGTCAGTGGATACAAGATCATAAGTACAAAGCAGTATTGAAGGTTAACAGTTTGGGTTGTACGGGGTTCTCTGTAACGTCTAGAGACCTACCGGCTGGGGCAAAAAGGACTTCGACAAGCAGTCGAAGAGCACCCGTATAGATTTACGGTACATTGTTGCAGTCGTTTATATTCCAGCAGTCAAAAACTGATAGACTGCTTGACTATCGGTGAATCTCCATACTACCTTCTACAGCCAGACGCTCGGCACGTTCTCGAGGAGGAAAGCACGTAATACGACATAAGTGGTGGTTTTTTTTTTTTTTGAAGGAAATCGAGGGGGGAGCTAGTTTTCAAGCTTCTGCAAGGTTACCAGTTCGGTTTTCATTGGAGGTTTTTTTGAAGATCAGGGGAATTAGAGAGAGGAGCTTCAAGCTTCGGGTCGGGGAAGAAAAGACATAGAATTTGGATTTTTCTTCTTCGTAGAGTTTTGGAGAAGACTGAGGCAATCGCTGCTAAAGTCAGTGTTGTAATGGTGAATCGAGATTTTTAAATGAAGTGGGTTTGAATACTCTTGACTGTTTTGTGAAATCGAGTTACGTCTGTGATTGAAGGATTAAAAGGGTGTCTATAGGATTGAGTATGCGGAGTGAATGAAATTTATTGGGTTAATCTAACAAGACAATCAGTGGATACAAGATCATAAGTACAAAGCAGTATTGAAGGTTAACAGTTTGGGTTGTACGGGGTTCTCTGTAACGTCTAGAGACCTACCGGCTGGGGCAAAAAGGACTTCGACAAGCAGTCGAAGAGCACCCGTATAGATTTACGGTACATTGTTGCAGTCGTTTATATTCCAGCAGTCAAAAACTGATAGACTGCTTGACTATCGGTGAATCTCCATACTACCTTCTACAGCCAGACGCCCGGCGCGTTCTCGAGGAGGAAAGCACGTAATACGACATAAGTGGTGGTTTTTTTTTTTTTTGAAGGAAATCGAGGGGGGAGCTAGTTTTCAAGCTTCTGCAAGGTTACCAGTTCGGTTTTCATTGGAGGTTTTTTTGAAGATCAGGGGAATTAGAGAGAGGAGCTTCAAGCTTCGGGTCGGGGAAGAAAAGACATAGAATTTGGATTTTTCTTCTTCGTAGAGTTTTGGTGAAGACTGAGGCAATCGCTTTTTTTTTTTTTTGAGGGAAATCGAGGGGGGAGCTAGTTTTCAAGCTTCTGCAAGGTTACCAGTTCGGTTTTCATTGGAGGTTTTTTGAAGATCAGGGGAATTAGAGAGAGGAGCTTCATGCTTCGGGTCCGGGAAGGATAGACATAGAATTTGGATTTTTCTTCTTCGTAGAGTTTTGGGGAAGACTGAGGCAATCGCTGCTGAAGTCAGTGTTGTAATGGTGAATTGGGATTTTTAAATAAAGTGGGTTTGAATACTCTTGACTGTTTTGTGAAATCGAGTTACGTCTGTGATTGAAGGATTAAAAAGGGTGTCTATAGGATTGAGTATGCGGAGTGATGAAAATTTATTGGGTTAATCTAACAAGACAGTCAGTGGATACAAGATCATAAGTACAAAGCAGTATTGAAGGTTAACAGTTTGGGTTGTACGGGGTTCTCTGTAACGTCTAGAGACCTACCGGCTGGGGCAAAAAGGACTTCGACAAGCAGTCGAAGAGCACCCGTATAGATTTATGGTACATTGTTGCAGTCGTTTATATTCCACCAGTCAAAAACTAATAGACTGCTTGACTATCGGCGAATCTCCATACTACCTTCTACAGCCAGACGCCCGGCGCGTTCTCGAGGAGGAAAGCACGTAATACGACATAAGTGGTGGTTTTTTTTTTTTTTGAGGGAAATCGAGGGGGGAGCTAGTTTTCAAGCTTCTTCAAGGTTACCAGTTCGGTTTTCATTGGAGGTTTTTTGAAGATCAGGGGAATTAGAGAGAGGAGCTTCATGCTTCGGGTCGGGGAAGGAAAGACATAGAATTTGGATTTTTCTTCTTCGTAGAGTTTTGGGGAAGACTGAGGCAATCGCTGCTGAAGTCAGTGTTGTAATGGTGAATTGGGATTTTTAAATAAAGTGGGTTTGAATACTCTTGACTGTTTTGTGAAATCGAGTTACGTCTGTGATTGAAGGATTAAAAGGGTGTTTATAGGATTGAGTATGCGGAGTGAATGAAATTTATTGGGTTAATCTAACAAGACAGTCAGTGGATACAAGATCATAAGTACAAAGCAGTATTGAAGGTTAACAGTTTGGGTTGTACGGGGTTCTCTGTAACGTCTAGAGACCTACCGGCTGGGGCAAAAAGGACTTCGACAAGCAGTCGAAGAGCACCCGTATAGATTTATGGTACATTGTTGCAGTCGTTTATATTCCACCAGTCAAAAACTAATAGACTGCTTGACTATCGGCGAATCTCCATACTACCTTCTACAGCCAGACGCCCGGCGCGTTCTCGAGGAGGAAAGCACGTAATACGACATAAGTGGTGGTTTTTTTTTTTTTTGAGGGAAATCGAGGGGGGAGCTAGTTTTCAAGCTTCTGCAAGGTTACCAGTTCGGTTTTCATTGGAGGTTTTTTGAAGATCAGGGGAATTAGAGAGAGGAGCTTCATGCTTCGGGTCCGGGAAGGATAGACATAGAATTTGGATTTTTCTTCTTCGTAGAGTTTTGGGGAAGACTGAGGCAATCGCTGCTGAAGTCAGTGTTGTAATGGTGAATTGGGATTTTTAAATAAAGTGGGTTTGAATACTCTTGACTGTTTTGTGAAATCGAGTTACGTCTGTGATTGAAGGATTAAAAAGGGTGTCTATAGGATTGAGTATGCGGAGTGATGAAAATTTATTGGGTTAATCTAACAAGACAGTCAGTGGATACAAGATCATAAGTACAAAGCAGTATTGAAGGTTAACAGTTTGGGTTGTACGGGGTTCTCTGTAACGTCTAGAGACCTACCGGCTGGGGCAAAAAGGACTTCGACAAGCAGTCGAAGAGCACCCGTATAGATTTATGGTACATTGTTGCAGTCGTTTATATTCCACCAGTCAAAAACTAATAGACTGCTTGACTATCGGCGAATCTCCATACTACCTTCTACAGCCAGACGCCCGGCGCGTTCTCGAGGAGGAAAGCACGTAATACGACATAAGTGGTGGTTTTTTTTTTTTTTGAGGGAAATCGAGGGGGGAGCTAGTTTTCAAGCTTCTGCAAGGTTACCAGTTCGGTTTTCATTGGAGGTTTTTTGAAGATCAGGGGAATTAGAGAGAGGAGCTTCATGCTTCGGGTCCGGGAAGGATAGACATAGAATTTGGATTTTTCTTCTTCGTAGAGTTTTGGGGAAGACTGAGGCAATCGCTGCTGAAGTCAGTGTTGTAATGGTGAATTGGGATTTTTAAATAAAGTGGGTTTGAATACTCTTGACTGTTTTGTGAAATCGAGTTACGTCTGTGATTGAAGGATTAAAAAGGGTGTCTATAGGATTGAGTATGCGGAGTGATGAAAATTTATTGGGTTAATCTAACAAGACAGTCAGTGGATACAAGATCATAAGTACAAAGCAGTATTGAAGGTTAACAGTTTGGGTTGTACGGGGTTCTCTGTAACGTCTAGAGACCTACCGGCTGGGGCAAAAAGGACTTCGACAAGCAGTCGAAGAGCACCCGTATAGATTTATGGTACATTGTTGCAGTCGTTTATATTCCACCAGTCAAAAACTAATAGACTGCTTGACTATCGGCGAATCTCCATACTACCTTCTACAGCCAGACGCCCGGCGCGTTCTCGAGGAGGAAAGCACGTAATACGACATAAGTGGTGGTTTTTTTTTTTTTTGAGGGAAATCGAGGGGGGAGCTAGTTTTCAAGCTTCTTCAAGGTTACCAGTTCGGTTTTCATTGGAGGTTTTTTGAAGATCAGGGGAATTAGAGAGAGGAGCTTCATGCTTCGGGTCGGGGAAGGAAAGACATAGAATTTGGATTTTTCTTCTTCGTAGAGTTTTGGGGAAGACTGAGGCAATCGCTGCTGAAGTCAGTGTTGTAATGGTGAATTGGGATTTTTAAATAAAGTGGGTTTGAATACTCTTGACTGTTTTGTGAAATCGAGTTACGTCTGTGATTGAAGGATTAAAAGGGTGTCTATAGGATTGAGTATGCGGAGTGAATGAAATTTATTGGATTAATCTAACAAGACAGTCAGTGGATACAAGATCATAAGTACAAAGCAGTATTGAAGGTTAACAGTTTGGGTTGTACGGGGTTCTCTGTAACGTCTAGAGACCTACCGGCTGGGGCAAAAAGGACTTCGACAAGCAGTCGAAGAGCACCCGTATAGATTTACGCTACATTGTTGCAGTCGTTTATATTCCAGCAGTCAAAAACTGATAGACTGCTTGACTATCGGCGAATCTCCATACTACCTTCTACAGCCAGACGCCCGGCGCGTTCTCGAGGAGGAAAGCACGTAATACGACATAAGTGGTGGTTTTTTTTTTTTTGAGGGAAATCGAGGGGGGAGCTAGTTTTCAAGCTTCTGCAAGGTTACTAGTTCGGTTTTCATTGGAGGTTTTTTGAAGATCAGGGGAATTAGAGAGAGGAGCTTCATGCTTCGGGTCGGGGAAGGAAAGACATAGAATTTGGATTTTTCTTCTTCGTAGAGTTTTGGGGAAGACTGAGGCAATCGCTGCTGAAGTCAGTGTTGTAATGGTGAATCGGGATTTTTAAATGAAGTGGGTTTGAATACTCTTGACTGTTTTGTGAAATCGAGTTACGTCTGTGATTGAAGGATTAAAAGGGTGTCTATAGGATTGAGTATGCGGAGTGAATGAAATTTATTGGGTTAATCTAACAAGACAGTCAGTGGATACAAGATCATAAGTACAAAGCAGTATTAAAGGTTAACAGTTTGGGTTGTACGGGGTTCTCTGTAACGTCTAGAGACCTACCGGCTGGGGCAAAAAGGACTTCGACAAGCAGTCGAAGAGCACCCGTATAGATTTACGGTACATTGTTGCAGTCGTTTATATTCCAGCAGTCAAAAACTGATAGACTGCTTGACTATCGGCGAATCTCCATACTACCTTCTACAGTGAGATGCGCGGGGCGTTCTCGAGCAGAAAAGCACGTAATACGACAAGGGTCCCTATTGTAGTTGGACAAATTTGTTTTTTGACATGCTATCTATTTTGATTGCCGTACTCTTCATTTTATGGTTGCGTTATTTCTTTGGACAATGTTAAGCACTGTGTATAGGTTCTCTATAATATAAGCATAATCCTTCTTGACGACGACAAGTCTTTTCTTACTCAGTAATAGGTTTGAAACGTACCACATCAATTTGCATATCCTCTACTTTCGAATGTATGTGTTGAAGAGATGTTGGTATTGCTATTGAATTAAAATAACGTTGAGGTTCACTTGTGCAGTTCTCAGATCGGAATTCAAAAAGGTGATTTTTGTACTTCGAAGCAAAGACAATTGCTTGACTCAATGTTTGAAGATCAGGTAAGTTGTGCATTAATTTTTTTACCTCATATTGTAATCCGTTGTCAAGGACAAAGACTCGATGAGGAAAAATATATACCAAAAAGCTATCTCGATATAATAAGTCAAAATATAAACAAGTAGGTATATTAAAAGGAAACTGGAATGGCTATTGCCACAAGACAAGAAACTAAAGACTCTTGAACTTGGACTAGAAGCAAGAAAGGAGTTGACAAGAGTGAAGAAGCCTTCACTCTTGTCTCTATATATATTATCTAACTAGGGGCTACGTGGCGACGTTCTATAGGACCTCCAATATGTGTTGACTTTGTAGGACACATGCCTTGACTTACAAGGCAAGTTTTTCTACGTGTGGGCCACATAGTTAGCTTGATCTTCAAGCTAACAACATGTGTGGCACATGGCCAACTTGTTGACCACGTTTCTAATCCAAAAAGTCAATTAAAGACACCTATGAAGTCAAAGCAGCGTCTAGGAAGTTTTTAGGAAGCTTCTATATTAAATATTATAGAATTAACTTACTTTTATCTACTTTTACTTACTTCTACCTATTTCGATATGTAATTATTAGCTTACATGATTATGGCCGTGACATTACCCCCTTTTGTAGAGACGAGTTCCACGAGGAGCGGTCATCATATGTTGAGGAAATCTATGATGCGACGAATTGTATTTGCCACATACTCTGATCTCTGTTCTCTTCGAAGATGATTGATAGGGCCTCTCAACCATCGGTAGTGTCCCATACCAGGGCGGGAAGACCACCCAGTTATTTGATCATTGTTGAGGCCTTCGTAACTTCCTTCAAATAGAATATTCGGAACACCATCAGGAGTTGTTCCTACCTCTAGCAAAATCACCAAACATCGAGAGTCCCTTCCCAAATCGTGATACCAAACGCGTTGTATCTCACCATCTATTCGAGGAAGAACATGTCGTTCTTGAAGATCTTCATCTCGATTGTATCGTCTTGAAGGTTGTGACAATCGTAATGTCTCGTCCGGCAGGTCAGCAAACGAAGGTTCTTGAGTTGAATCCACAAGTTGTTGGCTCTCCATCTAATTAGCGTCACAAATGCAAAGAAGTTACAAACAAGGATAGGAAATTGAATGTTATCTTGCCTCAATCTTGTCTCTTTTATAAGAGAGATTTTCATCTTGGTTTTGATGGATGTCGTTGATGAAAAACTTTGACTTTAGCTGATGCATTTGCTAGATTCCTGGATGGCTCCCATGAGCGTTCACTAATATCATATCCGCGCCAATGAACAAGATATTCCAGCTTATTTCGGCGCCGCCTTGAGTCTAATATCTCTTCTATCTCAAATTCTTCATTATTATCTACTTCTATAGGAGGCGGTGGCATTTGTCTTCTTCCTTGTATATCCACTGTCTTATATGGTTCAAGAAGAGACATGTGGAATATAGGATGGATCTTCATTGACTCCGGTAGATGTAACCGATATGCAACTAGGTTGATCTGTTCAGAAACAAAAAAGGGGCCAAGCCTACGATAGTCCAACTTATCACAAGGTCGAGTAGTCTTGATATTGCGACGAAGTAGCCATACCTTATCACCCACGTTGATTTGTAGTTGCTCCTTACGATATAGATCTGCGTTTATCTTTTGTCGTTCTTGAGCTTCCTTCAATTGCGTCTTCATTATTGCATGTAACTCTGACAACCGATTTGCCATATCTTCTGCTGCAGGATTATCAACTTTTGAAAAATCAAAAGTATCAAGTCGTAGATGATAGCCATAATTGGCAAAGAAAGGTGTTTGTTGCGTGGAAGAATGTACCGTATTATTATAAG
This sequence comes from Physcomitrium patens, assembly GCF_059467195.1. Classification (NCBI taxonomy): domain Eukaryota; kingdom Viridiplantae; phylum Streptophyta; class Bryopsida; order Funariales; family Funariaceae; genus Physcomitrium; species Physcomitrium patens. Next base: position 3,047,116 of record NC_143417.1, on the reverse strand, counting down.
CAAACTCTGCCAATGGCAGAAGGGTTGTCCAATCATCTTGTTGGTAGTTGATAGTACACCTTAAATATTGCTCGAAGACTTGGTTTACGCGCTCTGTTTGTCCATCAGTTTGAGGATGGAAAGCCGAAGATAGCTTTATGTCCACTTTTAAAATCTTGAAAAGGGTCCTCCAAAATCTTGACACAAATTGAGTTTCCCTATCTGATATGATATCTTTAGGTAATCCATGATAGCGATAGATATTATCAATGAAAAGCTTAGCTGTTTCTTCACCTGTGATAGATTTTGTAGATGGCACAAAATGTGCCATCTTGGTGAAACGATCTACTATCACAAATATAGAATCATAAGATCTTGAGCTTGGAAGATCTGTGATGAAATCCATAGAAACAGAAGACCATGGTTGTTTTGGTATAGGTTATGGCTGAAGAAGTCCGTAAGGTCGATGACGAGGAATTTTTGATCTTGAACAAATATCACATGATTGTACAAAGTCTTTGACTGACTTCCACATTTGTGGCCACCAAAAATCTCTTGATATGAATTCCAAAGTCTTATTATATCCAAAGTGCCCTGCTACTGGAAATTCATGACGTGCTTGAAGAACACGTAAACGTGCTTCTCCTTCTGGAATATATAAGCGTCCTTCAAAGTATAATAGATTATACTTGAACTCGAACTTAGAAGGATCATGAGACTTGGAGGAATTATTCTCGATATCATAAACAAGAGGGTCTCAGGACATACTGGACTGGATTTGCTTGACAAAAGTTGAATCAACAGTCAATGTTGATTTCATTGCTTGGAGATGAAATATCTTCAATTTCAAGAGGACCGTTTTTTGTTGCTCAAAAGCTGCATCTCCTTCTTTTGGTGCAAAATAAGAACGTCTAGATAGGGCATCAGACAAACCTTGTTGTTTTCCTGGCCGATAAGTGATAATGAACTCGAATCTTGACAAAGACATACTCCAACGAGCTTGACGACGATTCAACACGCGTGCTGACATGAAATACTCGAGGTTCTTGTGATCTGTATACACAGTGACTGGACTAGAAGCGCCTTCTAGATAATGACGCCATTCTTGAAAGGAATCCACGATCGCAAGAAGTTCTTTATCGTGGATCTCATAATTGATCTCAGTTGCTGAGAATTTTCTTGAATGAAAAGCTATCGGATGAAGTTTGTCATCTGTTCCCATTTGTGATAAAACTGCACCCAAGGCAAAATCGGATGCATCTGTTTCCATAAAAAATGCCTTGGAGAAGTCAACACGATATAAGACTGGTATAGAGACAAACGATGTCTTCAAGGCTTCAAATGCTACATCCGCTTCTTGATTCCATAGAAATTTATCTTTACTAGTCAAGCCTGTAAGTGGAGCTACAACTCGTGAGAAATCTTTGATGAAGATCCGATAGTAATTGGCAAATCCCAAGAAACATTGGACATCTCTTACTGTCCTTGGAATCTTCCAATCCATGATTGTTTGGACTTTCTTAGAATCCATCATGAGACCATCATTTGAAATGATGTATCCTAAAAAGTCAACTTGAGTAGTATGAAATACACACTTTTCCATCTTGGCGTACAATCCTGCATTTCTAAGTTTTTGTAATACTTGACAAACATGTATTTCATGTTCTTCGACGTTCTTAGAATAGATCAGGATATCGTCTAGATAGCAGACGACAAAATTGTCTAAGAATTCACAAAATATATCATTCATGAGATGTTGAAAAGCAGCTGGTGCATTCGTGAGTCCAAAGGGCATGACATTATATTCGAAATGTCCATACCTGGTTCGAAACGCAGTCTTCCATTCATCTCCTTCTTTGATCCGTACTAGATTATATGCTCCTCTTAGATCTATTTTTGTATAGATCTTAGCTTGATTCAACTGGTCAAGGAGTCCTGATATCAAAGGTAATGGATACCTGTTCTTGATTGTGATCTTGTTGAGTCCTCGATAATCAACACACATTCGTAAAGATCCATCTTTTTTCTTTACGAATAGAATTGGAGCTCCTGCTGGAGATTTTGAATGGCGTATGAAATCCTTCGCTAAATTCTCGTCAATATATGTCTTGAGTTCAGCCATCTCATCTTGCGATAAACTGTAAATTGGTCCAAATGGTGGCTGAGTTCTTTCCTTGAGGTCGATTGAACAATCATATGGGCGATGCTCAGGAAGAATATTTGCATTCTTTTTTTCAAAAACGTCTTGATACTCCTGATATTGACTTGGAATGCCAATTGAAGTCTTTACGCTTTCAGAAATAGGTGCAGCATAAATAGCAAAAGTTGATCCTTCTTTTGCTGCGTGTATAAATACTTTTGCACATATTAGTACGGATTTTACTATACTAGATTTATAATTTTTTACTTGGTTGGTAGAACTATTAATAACGCTCTAGGAAAAGTCAAATTTACGCGAATTCCAATCTATTCAAGGGTTATATTCTTCTAGCCAGGATAAACCTAAAATAACTGGATTGGACGGGGATTTAATTATGTTAAAAGCTATGTAGCTATCATGACCGTCTATTGTTACTTTTATAGGATGAGTTTCATGAGTGACATCTCCAGAAGACAAGGGACGACCATCTATGACTTCTACATGTACTAGTTTAGGTTTCTGTACAAAGGGTATTTTACGACTTTTAACAAATTGTTCATCTAAAAAACATGCTGAGGCTCCCGAATCTAATAAAGCAGAGGCTTTGTAATTCTTAGGTCCTAAATATAAGTCTATTATAAAACAAGGAGAGGGTTCTGAGGAGAGGATAGGACCTTCATTAGGAATTGTACAAGGTTCCAGCTGCACGGTCCCTATTGTAGCTGGACGAATCCGTTTTCTGACATGTTGTCTTCTTTCACCATCGTACCCCTCATTTTATAGTTGCATCGTTTCTTTGGACAATGTTGAGCAGTGTGCTTAGGTTCTCTGCAATATAAATATAATCCTTCTTGACGACGACGAATCTTTTCTTGCTCAGTTAGGAGTTTAAAACGTACCGCGTCAATTTGCATGTCTTCTACTTCTGAATGTACGTTTGGCAAAGATGTTGATGTTGCCATTGAGTAATAACGTTGAGGTTCCCGTGAATGATTCTCGGATCGAAATTCGAAAAGTTGATTATCACATTTTATCGCAAAATTGATTGCTTGACTCAAAATTTGAGGATCAGGTAAGTTGAGCATCAATTTCTTTACTTCGTATTGCAATCCATAAAGAAATTGATTGATGAGTGCAGCATCATCCGACTTGATGTCAATTGCAAGTTGTCGAAATTGTGAAGCATATACTGTTACTGAGCGATTTTTTTGTCGCAGAATTCGGATCTTATTTGTTGCAACACGAGTTGCATCGTGTTCACCATACATAGATCAAAACTCCGCCAAAAAAGCTTCCAAATTGTCTAATATTGGATTTCGTTGTTCAAGAAAAGACGAAAACCACGATAATGCAGAACCAGAAAGTAGAGTGCCAATAAACCTGACTTGTGATCCTGGAGTTGGATAGCTTTGTGGTTGAAGTTCAATTGTCAATTGTACTTGATTGATGAACCCTCGAAACTTTGATCTCGTACCATCAAATTTCTCAGGTAAGGTAATTCTTGGTTCTCTAGTGCTTATAGGGTGTTGTACAATTGGAGAAGGAACGTGATTTGTTGTAGATGTTGAAGCAGCTCCGATCATCTCTATATCTCCACTTTCTGCTATTCTTATTCTTTTATGTGTTGGTGAATTGAGTTGATGCATCGCAAGCATTAACTCCTTCATTTGCTCTTGCATTTGTGCCATTGCACTCTTCATTTCAACAAGCTCTGCCATAATGACACTAAGAAGAAAAATTTGTTTGATATTGCTCAAGACAAAAGAAAAGAAAGACTTGATAACAAAGAAGATACTAAGAACAATATCAGTTTAGAAGTGGGTAATCCGCAAACTTCTAATACGCTTATGTCTTGTCAAGAGAAAGGGGTAATCCACTCTTACTCAAGAAAAAACAAAGCTCTGATATTGTAAGTGGACTCTTGTCAATCTGTCAAGGACAAAGACTCGATGAGGAAAAATATACACCAAAAGGCTATCTCGATATAATAAGTCAAAATATAAACAAGTAGGTATATTAAAAGGAAACTGGAATGGCTATTGCCACAAGACAAGAAACTAAAGACTCTTGAACTTGGACTAGAAGCAAGAAAGGAGTTGACAAGAGTGAAGAAGCCTTCACTCTTGTCTCTATATATATTATCTAACTAGGGGCTACGTGGCGACGTTCTATAGGACCTCCAATATGTGTTGACTTTGTAGGACACATGCCTTGACTTACAAGGCAAGTTTTTCTACGTGTGGGCCACATAATTAGCTTGATCTTCAAGCTAACAACATGTGTGGCACATGGCCAACTTGTTGACCACGTTTCTAATCCAAAAAGTCAATTAAAGACACCTATGAAGTCAAAGCAGCATCTAGGAAGTTTTTAGGAAGCTTCTATATTAAATATTATAGAATTAACTTACTTTTATCTACTTTTACTTACTTCTACCTATTTCTATATGTAATTATTAGCTTACATGATTATGGCCGTGACATCCGTAGAAAAATTAGCTAATAAGTGCAACATCATCCCACTTGATATCAATTATAAGTTGTTGAAATTGTGAAGCATACAACGTTACTAATCAATTATCTTGTTATAAAATATGGATCTTATTGGTTGCAACACGAATTACATCATGTTCTCCATACATGGATCAAAACTCTGTCAGAAAAACCTCTAGAAGATCTAATATTAGATTATGTCATTCAAGAAAAGATGAAAACTATGATAATGTTGAATCTGAAAGAAGTGTACCAATGAATCTAACTTATGATCCTGGAGTTGGGTAGCTTTGGTTTTGAAGTTCAATCACAAGTTTTACTTGATTGATAAAGCTTCTAAACTTTGATCTAGTGCCATCACACTTCTCAAGTAGGACAATTCTTAGTTCTCTCATACTGGAAGGGCATTCCACCATAGGAGTAGGGACATGATTTGGTGCAGATGTTGAAGTAGCTCCAATTATTTCTATATCTTCACTTCTTGCCAATCTTGTTGCTCCTTGTAGTGGTAAATTGAGTTGATGCATCGTAAGCATTAACTTCCTCAATTGCTCTTGCATTTGTGCCATTGCACTCTTCATTTCAATAAGTTCTGTCATGATAACACTTTGAAAAGAGAAGATGTCTCATATCGCTCAAGATAAATAGAAGAGAGGATTTGAGAATAAAAAAAATACTAAGGATAATATTAATTTAAAAGAAGGTAATCAATAACTTCTAATGTACCTATGTCTTATAAAAAAAAAGGAGTAATCCACTCTTAATCAAGATTAGACAAAGCTTTGATATTGTAAGTATACTCTTGTCAATCTGTCAAGGATAAGAACAAGATAAAGAAAAATAAACAAGTGAAACTTCTGTCAAAGAAAGATGACAAAATAGATATAACTTGATATGTATATTAAGAAAGAAATTGGAATGGATATTGTCAAAAGTCAAGAAAACTAGAGACCTTTGAAACTAGATTGGAAGCAAGAAAAGAGTTGATAAGAGTGAAGAAGGCTTCGCTCTTGTCTCTATATATACTATCTTATTAGAGGCTATGTGGCGATGTCGTATTACGTGCTTTCCTGCTCAAGAACGTGCCGGACGTCTGGCTATAGAAGATAGTATGGAGATTCGCTAATATTCAAGCAGTTTATCGGTTTTTGACTGTTGGAATATAAACAACTACAAGAATATACCATAAATCTATATGGATGTCCTTTGACTGCTCACCAAAATCCTTTTTACCCCAGCCGGTAGGTCTCTAGACGTTACAGAGAACCCCAAACAACCCAAACTGCTAATCTTCGATACCGCTTTATACTCACAACCTTGTATCCATTGACTGTCTTGTTAGATTAATCCAAAAAATTTCATTCACTCCGCATACTCAATCTTATAGATATCCTTTTAATTCTTCAATCATAGACGTAACTTCGATTTCACAAAACAGTCAAGAGTAATCAAATCCACTTTATTAAAAATCTCGATTCACCATTACAACACTGACTTCAGCAACGATTGTCTCAGTCTTTCCAAAATCCTATGAAGAAAAAAAACCCCAAATCTTTGTCTTTTTTCCCCACCCCGAAGCATGAAGCTAGCTCTCCGACCCTTCTAAAAACTTCTTCTCTCTTCCTTCCATTTCTTAACCTATCCTCCCCTTTAACCTTAATTCTCCTCTCTTTCAAACCCTAGCCTCTGAATTTCTTCAATTTTCCGTCTTGGATCTGGAATTGGCTCCCGCCATCAGAGCTTTCTCCTCCATTTTTACCTTTAAGAGATCCTTTTATCGAAAGGACGTTCCCAGAATGGCACAAAGGATAGAACAGCCTGAAATAGAATCGGAGCCTTGTAATCGGGACCACATTGAGTTGTCCAACCAATTCAGATCTCATATTGACTAAGAGGCCCGCAGTAAGACCTGGATGTTCCCGTAATTAGATCAAATTGGTCCTTCATGTCAGATTTGCTAAGAGGCCCGTAGTAAGACCTGGATGTCCCCATAATTGGACCGCATTGAGTTGCCCGACCAAATCAGGTCTCATATTGGGTAAGAGGCCCGTAATAGGACCTGGATTGGATGTCTTGAAATTGAATCTAATTGGCTCTTCGAACCACGCTCACCCGTCATTGAATTGGCCCTTTCTCTTTCTGCTGACTCCCGTTATTGGAATCGAATGGAGCATTTCAGTATGCCCCGGCTGACTGTAACGGGGTGACTGAACCTAGCCTCTCAGTATTTACACTGGAGTTGGTCGTTGCTCCTAATATTCGAGGTAACTGAACATTAATAAAAGTCCCCTTTCTTTATATTTTCACGGTATACTCGTGTTACAACACGACAGTGACGTTCTATAGGACCTCCAATATATATTGACTTTGTAGGATACATGCCTTGACTTACAAGGCAAGTTTTTCTATGTGTGGGCCACATAGTTAGCTTAGTTTTCAAGCTAATAACATGTGTGGCACATGGCCAATATGTTGACCACGTTTTTAATCCCAAAAAATTAATTAAAGACATCTATAAAGTCAAAGCAGCATCTATGAAGTTTTTAGGAAGCTTCTATATCAAATACTATAGAATTAACTTACTTTTATTTACTTATGCCTATTTATACATGTATTTATTTAAACACTAATTTGTATAATTGGTGTCATATCTATAATTCAAAATTTGATAGTTATTGATTAATTAAATATACTAAGTGTTTAAAATTTTATATTAATCTAACAATATAATTGAACAATATTTAGTTTTTGATATAAGACGGTATCTAAAGTTGTATCATAGACATACATATTTATTATAATATTTATTTATATGATTAAGTAGAAGTAGGTAAAAGTAGATTTATTTCATAATATTTTCTAGAAAAGCTTTTTAAAAGCTTTATAGATATTATTTTGACTTTATATGTATTTGTAATTGATTAGTAGCATAGAAACTTGGTCAATAAGTTAACCACATATTTATAGCTTGCAAAACAAGCTAATTATGTAGCGTACATATAAAAAACTTATATCTTGATGGATTTATTCAAGTTGGATTTATAAGTACACTTCTATCTAGAAGTGCTCTCTCTTGGTTTGCATCTTTAATGGAAAAGGATTTATAATTCTTTTATGATTTAAATTCATTCGTAGAAATATTTATGGCTACATTTAAAGAAAGTAATTGAAAAAGAGTAATAGAGACTAAGCTCTTATCTTTATGGCAATAATTACAGTCAACTACCATATATATTGTTAAATTCTAAAATATTACTTATAATGTGGATTAGAATAATAAAGCTTTTATTTATCAATTTCAATATAAGTTGAAGGATTACATCAAAAATTTGTTATTAAAAATGTCAAAGGCTGAATCTTTAGAATAATTTATTGTTTAAGCTATTGCATATGATAATCAATTATTTGACAGGCATCAAGAATAAAGACTTGGTTAAAGAGGAATAAATCAAGTAATGAGGATAATTTTTAAGTTTTCAAAAACTTATTCATCTAGACCAAAATTAATACAAATTAATACAATATATTTTAAATCCCTCATGGAAGAAAAAAAAAATTAATGTCATTAAGAAGGATTGTGCTTATATTATAGAGAAGCTAAGAACACTGCTCAACATTATCCAAAGAAGCAATAAAATCACAAAATGAGAAGTACAATTACTAAAGAAGACAATGTGTTGAATAATGGTTCCTATTATATCTATAGTATAGACTATGGAACTAGAATCATATGCAATACCTAATAAAGGTCTTATTCTCTCCTCAAATCCTTCACCTTATTTTACAATAGATGTCTATTTAAGACCTAAAAATCATAAAGTCTTTGTATTATTAGATTCAAGAGCCTCAACCTATTTTAAAGAATAAGATTTTGTCAAAAATCAAGAAATATCTTTAATCAAGAAAACTAAACATATACATGTAGAAATCATAGATGATTGTTTGCTGTCTTTCAAAGATGTTACTTATGAGATTGTTCTTTTAGATGTAGCAATTAAAGATCATAATAGTATAGTAATATTTGATGTCATAAGATTTCCTTTTAATCTAACTATTTTAGAATTATTGTGATTAAAAAAATATAATCCTCAAATAGATTTAATTTCTTATAACCTTAATTTTTCTTGTAATTTAATCTAAAATTTTGATAGTGAAGTAAAAATAGATAAGTATAATATATCCAAATCCTTTTGGTAGGTACAAATGCTTTCATGCATGCAGTAAAAAAATGGCTATCTTTTGCTATATATGCAATACCTATCTTTGATGGTAGAAACATATCAAATGATATTCCTAGCTAGTATCAAGATTTTTAGGATATTTTTGAAAAGAAAGATGTAAATATTCTTTCAAAGCATTAATTCTATGATTGCATAATTGATCTATAAGAAGGAATTCAACCACCATTTGGATTGATCTACAACTTATTACTAAATGAATTGGTTGCACTAAAGAAATACATTGATGAGAACTTGACTAAGAACATCATATGCCACTCAAAATCTACAACAAGAGTTTCTATTTTATTTGTGAAGAAAAAAGATGAATATCTACTAATGAGAGTAAATTATGAAAAACTTAATAAAATCACTATCAAAAATAAATATGCCTTATCTTTGATTTTGGGACTACTTGATCAAGTCAATCAAACAAAGATCTATATAAAAATAGATATATAAAGAGTATACAATCTAGTCCATATTAAAGAAGGAGATGAGTGGAAGACTTCTTTTTAAATTAAGTATGAACATTTTGAATATAATGTCATGCCTTTTGAACTCACAAATGTACTAGCTACTTTTCAAGATCTCATAAATGATGTCTTTTGTAAACTTTTTGATGATTATTTTATCTATTATTCAAAGGACATTCTAATTTACTCTAAAAATATAGAATAATATGAACTTCATATTTATTTTATGTTATAAAAACTTAAAAATGTAGGTATATAATGCAAAGATAAAAAGTGTATATTCCACACTAGTCAGGTTGATTTTTTAGGGTACATTATTTTTAATGAAGAATTAATGATAGATCCTAAGAAGGTTCAAACTATCATAGATTGAAAGGTTCCAAAAATAATTGAAGTTGTGTAATGTTTGTTAAGATTTGCCAAATATTATCAAATCTTCATTAAGAATTTTTTTCAAGTTGTCACTCTCTGTACACATCAGACATGTAAAGAAAAATTTGAATGGAACAAAGAAGTAGAAACAACTTTTGAAGCCTTGAAGACAATATTAACTTCAATACCAATTTTTTATTACATTTATTTTTTTTAGGCATTTCTTATCAAAATAAATACATCAAAATTTGCTATAAATGTTGTATTATTACAAATGGAAGCAAATAATAAGCTCTATCCAATTGCCTATCATTCCAAAAATATTTCAACATTTGAAACTAACTATGAGATTCATAAAAAAGAATTTCTTGCAAATATGGATTCATTTCAAGAATGACATCATTTTCTACAAAGCACTTCTAATCTAATTATTCTATATATGGATCAATAGAGCTTCAAGTACTTTATGTCAGCATATGTTTTGAATCATCACCAAGCCCATTGAAGTATGTATTTATCAAGAGTTGATTTTCAAATCACCTATAGACTTGGAAAGAATAAGATTTATTAGATGCTCTTTCTAGACATTCTTATCTTATACCAAAAGAAAGAGATGCAACTTTTGATCAACATAAGACTATTCTTTTGAAGTTGGAGCATTTTTACCTTTGAGCAATAAAATCAATATTAATTCTTAATTCAATCTTTGTCAAACAAATTCAATTAAGTATGTCTTTTGATCTTCTTATTTATGACATTAAAAATAGTTCTTCTAAGTCTCATGATACTTCCAAGTTCAAGTTTAAAAATAATCTATTCTATTTCAAAGAACAATTATATATTCTACATCAAGAAATAATTATATATAATTATTATATTTTGATAGATTATGGATGCTACTTCTAACGAAAGTAAAAATATATATGTGCAAATATTGTAAATCTTCATGAACTTTTGAACACTTTAAGAGTAGAAATTTCATATATTTCTAATATGAATCATGAAAGTACTATATCTATGTCTATGAAAGAAGTTTAGAGTCTGCAGCAAGAAGTTGTGCAATTAAAGGAAAGAAGTAGATCAACCTTATAATCAAATCTAAGAAGTTTTGCTTCTATAAGTATGACAAAGATAAGGATAAGGATGCTTGAAAAGTTTGATGGAACAAGAATAAAATTTTGAGGATTTTTGCAACAAATCAAAGTCTATGTAAGATTGCAATCTTTCTAATATTCCAATGGATTTACTTAAGTCAAATTCATAGACGCACTTCTATTAGGAAGTGCTCTCTTTTGGTTTACATCTTTAATAGAAAAAAATTCACAATTCTTTTATAATTTGAATTCATTCCTAAAAAAGTTTATAGCCACATTTGTAGAAAGTGATCTAAAAAAAGTAGTAGAAATCAAGATCTTATATTTACAGTAAAGATTAAGGTCAGCCACCATATATGTTGCTGAATTTTAAAACCTTGCTTGCAATGTGGATTAGAATGACAAAGTCCTTATGAATCAATTTTGATATGGATTGAAGGATAATGTCAAAGACTTGTTACTAACAATGCCAAAGAAAATCTTTGAAACAATATATTGCTCAAGCTATTACATGTGATAATCAATTATTTGAAAGACATCAAGAATAAAGAAATGGGTGGAGAGAAATAAGTCAAATAATGACGGTAGCTCCTAAATTTTCAAAAACCTATTTATCAAAGCCAAAACTAATGCAAATTGATAAGAAACAATACAATTACAAAATGAAAAGCACAATTGCCAAAAAAAACAATGTGTCAAAAAACAAGTTGTTTCAACTATAATAAAGACCATGCAGTTGGAATCATATACAACATCTAGCAAAGGTCCTATTTTCTCTTTTGATCCTTCACCTTATTTTACAATAGAAGTCTATTTAAGTCCAAAAAATCATAAAATCTTAGCCTTGTTAGATTCAAGAGCCTCAACTTGTTTTATAGATGAAGACTTTGTTAAAAAATAAGATACATCATTAGTTAAGAAAATCAAACATGTGCATATAGAAATAATAGATGGACTTTTATTATCTTTTGGTGATATTATATATGAAACTATTCATATAGAAATAGTAATTAGTGGTCACAAATAATTTAATTATATTTAATGTGATTAAGTTTCTTACTAATCCAATCATTTTAGGATTATTGTAGTTAGAAAGATATAACCCTCATATAGACTGGATTTTTTGCAATCTCAATTATTTCCATAGTTTAGTCCAAGGTCTTGCTAGGCAAGTAGAAATCCATAAGTCTAGTATATCCAAACCCTTATTAATAGGTATAAAAGCTTTCATGCATGCCACAAATGAAGGGCCAACTTTTGATATATATGCCATGCCTATTATTGATGGTGAAAAAATACCAAGTGGTATTCCTAGTCAATATCAAGATTTTCAGGATGTTTTTGAAAAGAAAAATTTAAATATTCTTCCAAAGAATTGTCTCTATGATTGTACCATTGATCTTCAAGAAGGAATTCAACCACCATTTGGACCAATCTATAGTTTATCACAAAATGAGTTGGCTACACTCAAAGAATACATTGATGAGAACTTGGCTAAGAACTTTATATGCCATTCTAAATCTTTAGTCGGAGCTCCCATCTTATTTGTGAAGAAAAAAGATGGATCTTTATAGATGTGTGTGGATTATTGAAGACTTAACAAGATCACCATGAAGATCAAGTGTCTTTTACATTGATTTCAAGATTTTTTGATCAACTAAATCAAGCAAAGATCTACACAAAAATAGATCTACAAGGAGCATATAACCTGGTCTACATCAAAGAAGGAGATGAATGGAACATTACTTTTTGAACTACATATGGACATTTTGAATATAATGTCATATCTTTTGGATTCACAAATACATTAGCTACTTTTCAATATTTAATAAATGATATCTTTTATGAGTTTCTTGATGATTTTATCATCTATTATTTCGATAGTATTTTAATCTATTCTAAGAATACAAAAGAACATGAAGTTTATATTTGTCATGTGTTATAAAAACTAAGAGATGCAAAATTATATGAAAAGATAAAAAAGTGTGTATTTGTCACGGACATAATCATGTAAGCTAATAATTACATATACAAATAGGTAGAAGTAAGTAAAAATAAATAAAAGTAAGTTAATTCTATAGTATTTAATATGGAAGCTTCCTAAAAGCTTCATAGACGCTGCTTTGACTTCATAGGTGTCTTTAATTGACTTTTTGCATTAGAAACGTGGTCAACAAGTTGGCCATGTACCACACATGTTGTTAGCTTGAAGATCAAGCTAACTATGTGGCCCACACGTAGAAAAATTTGTCATGTAAGTCAAAGCATGTGTTCTACAAAGTCAATACATATTGGAGGTCCTATGGAACGTTGCCACGTAGCCCCTAGTTAGATAGTATATATAGAGATAAGAGTGAAGGCTTCTTCACTCTTGTCAACTCCTTTCTTGCTTCTAGTGTAGTTTCAGGGGTCTCTAGTTTTCTTATCTTTTGGCAATAGCCATTCCAGTTTCTCTTTCAATATATATACTTGTTTATATATATATTTTATTACCTCTCTTTGAGTGAAGGCTCACTTGTCTGAATTGTTTTTTCATCGAGTTCTTGTCGTTGATAGATTGACAAGAGTACACCTATAATATCAGAGCTTTGTCTAATCTTGATTAAGAGTAGATTACTCCTTTTTCTTGATAAGATATAAGCATATTAGAAGTTACGGATTACCCCTTTTTCTTGATAAGATATAAGCATATTAGAAGTTGTGGATTACCCTCTTCTAAATTGATATTGTACTTAGTATTTTCTTTATTCTCAAGTCCTCTCTTCTATTTGTTGTGAGCAATATTAGACATCTTCTCTTTTCTAAGTATTATCATAGACAAACTTGTTGAAATAAAAAGTGCAATGGCACAAATGCAAGAGCAATTCAGAGAGTTAATGCTTGCGATGCATCAACTCAATTTATCACCACAAGGAGCAACAAGATTGGCAGGAAGTGAAGATATAGAAATGATTGGAGCTGCTTCAACATCTGCACCAAACCATGTCCTTTCTCCTATAGTGGAACGCCCTTCAAATGTTAGAGAATCAAGAATTATCCTACTCGAGAAGTTTGATGGCACCAGATCCAAGTTTCGAGGATTTATCAATCAACTACAACTTGTGATTGAACTTCAATCCCAAAGCTATGCAACTTCAAGATCGCAAATTAGATTCATTGGTACGCTTCTTTCAGGTTCAATACTATCGTGGTTTTCATCATTTTTTGAATGACGAGATCCAATATTAGATAATCTAGAGGCTTTTTTCATGGAGTTTCGATCCATATATGGAGAATATTATGCAATTCGTATTGCAACCAATAAGATCCATATTTTACGACAAGACAATCGATCAGTAATGTTATATGCTTCACAATTTTGATAACTTGCAACTGATACCAAGTGGGATGATGCTGCACTTATTCGCCAATTTTTCTACGGATTAAAATATGAAATAAAAAAATTAATACTCAACTTACCTGATCCTCAAACATTGAGTTAAGCAATTGACTTTGCTGTCAAGTGCAACAATTACCTTTTTGAATTTCAATCTGAGAACCATAAAGTGAACCTCAACGTTACTATAATTCAATGGCAACACCAACACCTCTTCAATACATACATTTGAAAGTAGATGATAAACAAATTGATGTAGTACGTTTCAAACCTCTTACAGAGCAAGAAAAGACTCGTCCTCGTCAAGAAGGATTATGTTTATATTGTGGAGAACCAAAGCACACTACTCAACTTTTCTTCAAAGAAATGACGCAATCACAAAATGAAGAGTATGGCTGTGAAAGAAGACAATATGTCAGAAAACGAGTTTGTCTAGCTACAATAGGGACCGTGCGGCTAGAACCTTATACAATATCCAGTAAAGATCCTAATCTCTCCTCAGAGCTCTCTTTGTGTTTTATATTAAATTTTATTTTAAGACCTAAATATTACAAAGTCTCTACCTTGTTAGATTCAGGAGCCTCAGCGTGTTTTTTAGATGAAGAATTTACTAAAAGACATAGCATATCTTTAGTAAAGAAAACTAAATCTGTTCATGTAGAAATCATAGATAGTCGTTCATTGTCTTCTGGAGATATTACTCACAAAATCCTTCCTATAGAAGTAATAATCAATGGTCATAATAGTTTTGTAGTATTTAATATCATTAGATCTCCCTCTAATCCAATCATTTTAGGTTTATCGTGGTTAGAAAAATACAACCCTCAAATAGATTGGATTTTCCGAATTCTTACTTTTTCTAAAAGTATAACTAACAGTATAGTTAATCAAGTAGAGAGTCATAAGTTCAATTCAATTAAACCCGTATTTATAGATGCAAAAGCTTTCTTGCATGCTGCTATGAAAGAATCACCATATATTATTTATGCCACACCCGTTTCTACTGGTGAAAAGACTTCAAGTAGCATTCCAAGCCAATATCAAGAATTTCAAGATGTATTTGAAAAAAAGAATGCGGATACACTCTCGGAACATCGTCCCTATGATTGCTCAATTAATCAAAAGAAGGAGCACAATTGCCATTCGGACCAATCTACTGTATCACAAAATGAGTTGGTTGAATTCAAAGAGTATATTGAAGAAAATCTAGCCAAGAATTTTATACACCATTCTAAATCTCCGGCAAGAGCTCCAATTCTATTTGTGAAGAAAAAAGATGGATCATTACGGATGTGTGTTGATTATCGAAGATTCAACAAGATTACTATCAAGAACAGGTATCCACTACCTTTAAAATCTAGACTTCTTGATCAGCTGAATCAAGCTAAGATCTATACAAAAATAGATCTTTGGGGAACATACAATCTAGTACGCATCAAAGAAAGAGATGAATTGAAGACTGCGTTTCGAACTAGGTATGGACATTTTGAATACAACGTCATGCCTTTTGGACTTACAAATGCACCAACAGCTTTTCAACATCTAATGAATGATGTTTTTTGAGATTTTTTGGACGATTTTGTGGTAAGTTATCTAGACGACATCTTGATCTATTCTAAGAATCCTGAAGAACATGAACTTCATGTTCGTCATGTATTACAAAAATTAAGAGATGCATGATTCTATGCCAAGATAGAAAAGAGTGTATTCTACACTACTCAAGTCGATTTCTTAGGTTACATCATTTCAAATGATGGACTTATGATGGATCCTAAGAAAGTTCAAACTATTATAGACTGGAAGATCCCAAAAACGGTAAAAGATGTCCAATGTTTTTTGGGATTTGCCAACTACTATCGGATCTTCATCAAAGACTTCTCTCAAGTTGCAGCTCCACTTACACGTTTGACTTGTAAAGACAAACTCCAATGGAATCAAGAAGCGGAAGTTGCTTTTGAATCTTTGAAGACAGCGTTTGTTTCTGCACCAATCTTGTATCGTGTTGATTTTTCCAAAGCATTCTTTATGAAAACAGATACATCGGACTTTGCTCTGGGTGCGATTTTATCACAAATGGGAACACATGACAAACTTCATCTAGTAGCCTTTCATTCAAGAAAATTCTCAGTAGCAAAAATCAATTATGAGATCCACGACAAAGAACTTCTTGCAATTATTGATTCTTTTCAAGAATGGCATCATTATCTAGAAGGTGCTTCTAGTCCAGTCACCGTGTATACGGATCACAAGAACCTCGAATATTTTATGTCAGCATGCGTATTAAATCATCGCCAAGCTCGTTGGAGCATGTCTTTATCAAGATTCGAGTTTATCATCACTTATCGACCAGGATAACAATAAGGTTTGTCTGATACCTTGTCTAGACGTTCTTATTTTACACCAAAAGAAGGAGATGCAGCTTTTGAGCAACAAAAAATGGTTCTCTTGAAGCAGGAATAATTTTATCTTCGAGCAATAAAATCAACATTGATTGTTGATTTAACTTTTCTTAAGCAAGTTCAGTTAAGTATGTCTTCAGATCCTCTTGTTCATAATATCAAGAATAATTCTTCTAAATCTTATGATCGCTCTAAATTTGAATTCAAGAACAATCTACTCTATTTCAAAGGATCCCTATATGTTCCAGAAGGAGAAGCACATTTATATATTCTTCAAGCTCGTCACGACTTCCCAGCAGCAAGACATTTTGGATATAATAAGACTTTGGAGCTGATATCTAGGGATTTTTGGTGGCGTCAAATGTGGAAGGCAGTTAAAGATTTTGTACAATCATGTAATATTTGCTCAAGATCAAAAACTCCTCGTCATCAACCTTTTGAACTTCTTCAGCCATTACCCATTCCAAAACAACTATGGTCTTCTGTTTCTATGGACTTCATCATGGATCTTCCAATCTCAGGTTCTTATGATTCTATATTCGTGATAGTAGATCGTTTTACCAAGATGGCACATTTTGTACCATGTACAAAATCTATCACATGTGAAGAAACAACTAAGTTCTTTCTTGACAATATCTATCGCTATCATGGATTACCCAAGGATATTATATCAGATAGGAGAACTCAATTTGTATCAAGATTTTGGCGGACTCTTTTCAAGATTCTTAAAATAGATATAAAACTATCTTTGGCATTCCATCCTCAAACTGATGGACAAACGGAGCATGTTAATCAAGTTTTGGAGCAATATTTAAGATGTACTATTAATTATCAACAAGATGATTGAACAACTCTTTTGCCATTGGCAGAGTTTGCTTATAATAACACGATACATTCTTCTACAAAATAAATACCTTTCTTTGCTAATTATGGTTATCATCCACGACTTGATACTTTTGACTTTTCAAAAGTTGATAATCCTGCTGCGAAAGATTTAGCAATTCATTTATCAAAGCTACATGCAACGATGAAAGCGCAGTTAAAAGAGGCTCAACAACAACAAAAGGCCAATGCGGATGTCTATCGAAAGGAACAACCATCATTTGTCTTGGGTGATAAGGTATGGCTACTACGTCGCAATATCAAGACCACTCGTCCTTGTGACAAGTTGGACTATCAAAGGCTGGGACCATTTTCTATTTCTGCACAAATCAATCCAGTTGTATATCGTTTACATCTATTGGAGTCAATGAAAATCCATCCAGTATTCCACGTGTCTCTTCTTGAACCATACAAGACAGTGGACATATCAAGAAGACGACAAGCTCCTCGTCTTCTTATAAAAGTGGACAATATTGGAGAGTTTGAAGTAGAAGAAGTCTTAGATTAAAGGCGACGTCGAAATAAATTATAATATCTTATCCATTGGCATGGATATGGTATTAGTAAACGTACATGGGAGCCAATAAAGAATCTTGCAAATGCAGCAAAGGCGGTGGAGGCTTTTCATCGACGACATCCATCAAAATCAAGATGAAAACCTTCTTTATAAAAAAAACAACATCTAGGCAAGATAACATTCTACTTTCAATTCTTGTTTGTAGCTTCTTTGTAGTAGTGACGCTCAGGAGATGGAGAACCAACAACCAATGGATTCGACTCAAGAGCCTTCATTTGTTGACCTGCCAGATGAGACATTACGATTGTCACAACCTTCAAGATGACGCAATCGAGATGAAGATCTTCAAGAATGACATGTTCTTCTTCGAATAGATAGCGAGATACAATGCGTTTGGTATCACGATTTGGGAAAGGACTCCTGATATTTGGTGATTGTGCTAGAGGTAGGAACAACTCCTGATGGTATTTCAAATATTTTATTCGAAGGAAGTTACGAAGGCCTCAACAATGATCAAATAATTGGGTGGTCTTCCTGCCCTAGTATGGAATACTACCGATGGTTGAGAGGCCCTATCAATCATCTTCGAAGAGAACAAAGAGCACAGTATGTGGCGAATACAATTTGTCGCATCGTAGATTTCTTCAACATATGATGATCGTTCCTCGTGGAACTCGTCTCTAGAAGGGGGAGGTAATGTCACAGACATAATCATGTAAGCTAGTAATTAAATATACAAATAGGTAGAAGTAAGTAAAAGTAGGTAAAAATAATTTAATTCTATAGTATTTAATATAGAAGCTTCCTAAAAGCTTCATAGACGCTGCTTTGACTTCATAGGTGTCTTTAATTGACTTTTGGATTAGAAACGTGGTCAACAAGTTGGCCATGTACCACACATGTTGTTAGCTTGAAGATCAAGCTAATTATGTGGCCCACACGTAGAAAAACTTGCCATGTAAGTTAAGGCATGTGTTCTACAAAGTCAATACATATTGGAGGTCCTATAGAACGTTGCCACATAGCCCCTAGTTAGATTGTATATATAGAGGCAAGAGTGAAGGCTTCTTCACTCTTGTCAACTCCTTTCTTGCTTCTAGTCTAGTTTCAAGGGTCTCTAGTTTTCTTGTCTTTTGGCAATAGCCATTCCAGTTTCTCTTTCAATATATATACTTGTTTATATATTTTTTGTTACCTCTCTTTAAGTAAAGGCTCACTTGTCCAAATTGTTTTTTCATCAAGTTCTTGTCCTTGACAGTATTCTACACTACTCAAGTTGACTTTTTGGATTACACCATTTCTAATGAAGGCCTTATGATGGATCCAAAGAAGGTCCAAACTATCATAGAATAGAAGATTTTGAGAATAGTAAAAAATGTGCAATGCTTTTTGAGCTTTGTCAATTATTATTGAAACTTTATCAAGAACTTTTCTCAAGTTATAGCTCTATTTATACATTTGACTTGTAAAGAAAAAATTGAATGGAATAAAGAAGCCAAAGTTTTTTTTGTTGTTTTGAAGAAAGAATTTATTTTTGTACCAACTTTGTATCGCATTGACTTTTCTAAAGTATTCTTTATGGAAACAAATGCATCAGATTTTGCTTTGAATGCAATATTATTAAAAATAAGAATAGATGATAAACTCTATTTAGTAGCTTTTTATTTTAAAAAAATTTTAATAACAGAGATTAAATATGAAATCCTTGACAAAGAACTTCTTATAACTATAGATTCATTTCAAGAATGGTGTCATTATCTAGAAGGTACTTCAAGTCTAGTCACAATATATACAAATTATAAGAACCTCAAGTATTTCATATTGACACATGTTTTGAATCGTCACCAAGCCCATTGGAGCATGTCATTATCAAGATTTGATTTCAAAATCACATATCAACTTAGAAATTAATAAGGTTTATTAGTTGCTCTTTCTAGATGCTCTTATTTTATACCAAAAGAAGGAGACATATCTTTTGATCAATAAAAAATAATCCTCTTGAAGCTAAAATATTTTTAACTTTGAGCAATGAAATCAACATTGACTGTTGATTCAATCTTTGTCAAATAAATTTAATCAAATATGTCCTTTGATCTTCTTGTTCATGATATCAAGAGTCTTTCTTCTAAGTCTCATGATGTTTCAAAGTTTGAGTTCAAGAACAACCTTTTCTATTCCAAAAGATACGTATATATTTTAGAAAGCAGAGTATATTTACGTGTTCTTCAAGCACATCATAACTTTCCAACAACAGGACATTTTAGATACAATAAGACTTTAGAGCTTATATTTAGAAATTTTTGGTGTCCGCAAATGTAGAAGATAGTAAAAGACTTTGTCCACTCATGTGACGTTTATTCAAGATCACAAATTCTTCATTATTGTTCCTATGGACTTTTTCAACAATTGCCTATACCTAAATAACCATGATCTTCCAATTCCAATGGATTTTATCACAAATTTTCCAAGTTCAAATTCATGATTCTATATTCATAATTATAGATCGCTTAATCAAATTGGCACATTTTGTACCATGTAAAAAATCTATTTCAAGTGAAGAAATAACCAAACTTTTCATTGTCAATATCTATTGCTATCATGGATTGCCAAAGGATATTATATTAGATATAGAGACTCAATTTGTATTAAGATTTTGAAGAATCCTATTCAAGATTCTAAAGGTGGATATAAATCTCTATTTGGCTTTTCATCTTCAAACTCATGGGCAAATGAAATAAGTGAATCAAGTTCTAGAGTAGTATTTGAAGTATACCATCAACAATCATCAAGATGATTGAACAACTCTTTTATCATTGGCAAAGTTTGCATACAATAATTCAATACATTTTTGTACTCAACAAGCACCTTTCTTTGTCAATTATGGTTATCATCCATGACTTGATACTTTTGACTTTTTAAAAGTTGATAATCCTATGACAAAAAATATAGCAAATTGTTTGTCAAAGCTACATACAACAATGAAGATACAATTAAAGGAAGCTCAAGAACAACAAAATATTAATACAAATGCCTATTGTAAGGAACAACCAAAATTCAATGTAGGTGATAAGGTATTGTTACTTTGTCATAATATCAAGACTACTTGTCTTTGTGATAAGTTTGACTATCATAAGTTGAAAGCTTTTTTTATTTGTGAACAAATCAATCTTATTGCTTATCAATTATATCTATCAGAGTCTATGAAGATCCACCTTGTATTTTATGTATCTCTTTTTGAGCTGTATAAGATAGTAAATATCTTGAGAAGAAGACAAATGCCACCTCTTCCTATAAAAGTCGATAATAATCAAGAGTTTGAAGTAGAAGAAGTTTTAGATTCAAGAGGTATTAAAATAGGTTGAAATATCTTATTTAATGGCATCAATATGATATTAGCAAATGCACATGGGAGCCAGCAAAGAATCTTGCAAATGCAACAAAGAAGGTTGAGGCCTTTTAACCATGACATCCATCAAAACCAAGATAAAGAATGCAAAGATCCATGAAAGATGATGATTGCTCCTTGCGGAACTCATCTTTAGAAGGGAGGATAATATCACAGACATATATATTTATTCCAATATTTACTTATATGATTAAGTAGAAGTAAGTAAATATTGATTAATTTCATAAAGTCTTCTAGAGAAGCTTTTTAAAAGCTTCATAGACATGGTTTTGATTTTAGATGTATTTGTAGGATAGAAATATGGCCAACAAGTTAACCACGTGAAATTAGCTTATAGAATAAGTTAATCTATGTAGTAGCTTGTAGAACAAGCTAACTATATAGCGCATACATAGATAACTTCCCTTGCAAGTTAAAATATGTGGCTAACAAAGTCAGTACGTTTTGGAGGTCCTATAAGACATTGTTACATAGCTCCTAGTTAAGAATATATATGGAGGGAAGAGTGAAGCCTTCTTCATTCTTGTCAATGACTTTCTAGTTCTTATTGTTATTTCAAGACTTTCTAATCTTCTTGTTTTTGACAATTGTCATTTTAGTTTAATATTACATCATCTTTTGAGTGACTTTCTAGTTCTCTTTATTGACACAAGAGTGTATTAAGGATTTTCTTTTTTTGAGATTCATATCCTTAATACAAGTGTTACAAGAATGTATTGACATTTTATTTCTTTGAGGTTCATGTCCTTGACAAGTTGGCAGTTTGGAATTGAATAGGATTTTTATGATATATAAAGCTCCACTAATTAAAATAAGGTGAAATTTAGTATAGTATTAGAAGACTTAAAGATCAAGCTACATATTAATTTTGAGCTTAAATTAAAAATTGGAGGAGGAAAAATTACTACTAGAACATCTACATTAATTTTTGAATTGGCAGCCAAGTGACAATATTACAATGTTTTGGACGTTTTCTTGCAACCTGTAAATTGGATTGAATTGAATTTTTCAAAGAATATAAAAGATTTATAATGGCATTTGTGTAAAAAGTTTTTTAACAAGTAGATAGTTAGATTAGAAATTACAACTTGTTGAATCTCACTAATTAGAGTTAGAACTTACAAAGATAAATAAAAATTACCTAATTATGAAAGTAAAAATATAATTGGAATTTGTGTAGACTTGAGGTTATTAAGAAGAGTGTTTTTGAGAAATTTGTATTATCTTTAAGCACTTTTGAATTGAAATTTGAATTATATTTTTCTTATTTGGATAAAATTTGTGAAGATTTTTTGAATACTTATAAAATATAATTTCACCTTCGACAACCAAGTCCTTGATGCATTTTCAAACAAGACAATATATAATATGACAACACAAACAAGTTTTCCAATGAAGAAAAGCAAGTAGATTAAATTCACAATTGAATCCAAGGAGTCTTGCTACTATAAGTATAAAGAAGGTAAGAATACATAAGCTAAAATAATTTGATAGAACAAGATCAAAATTTTAAAGATTTTTACATATATTAAAGCTCTATTTAAGGATGCATCCTTTTCAATATCCTAATGGATTTACTGAAGTTGGATTCATTGGAACACTTTTTTTTAGAATATTCTTTCTTAGTTTGCACCTTTGATAAAAAAAGATTCATAAATACTCTATGATTTGAATTCATTCTTGAAAATTTTTATAATTACATTTCAAGAAAGTGATTAAGAAAGGGTAGCAAAGACCAAGCTTGTATTGCTATGATAAGGATCACATTGTCATGTTATAACATAACTATATGGTAAAAATATAATCAAAATAAATTTCTAATTAATATTTAATCATCATGATTAAATGATAATTCAAGACATTTGAGCATGGATTTTATAAAAGCTTCTTTTTTTTTTATTTTTGTCTTAGTAGCTAATAGATTAAAGATTGATTAATAATTTTACCTTCTAGACTATATTATTTTTTTTACTATCTTATAAAGGCCATAAATTAATAAAAATAGGATAAAAGAGATAAATAATTCATATAGTTGATATTAAGATTAAATTGACGATAGGATCAGGCTGAAACACCCCTATGATAGATTGGATTGATACGTAGGGGTTGACCATTTGTGGCACATGGTCAAAATCAGCCCTCTAGCTACTAAAATAGCCTCCTAGAGTAAAGTAAAGAGGTATTCAAAGATCGGCAATTGAAATTTGTAAGCTAAATTTAAGCTTATTCTAAAAAAACTAAGGTTTATTTTCATTGGATTTGAAAGGACTTTACAATTATTGCTTAAGGTCAAATTTTGTATTAGTGACTTGGAATTTATGTAATATAATTAGGACTAACACTCTCGATTAGTTTGTCCAACTGGTGTCACACCCATAGTTCAAAGTTTGATAGTGCTTAGTTCATTGAGTGTCCTAAGTGTATGTAAAATTTCATATTAATTTAATAATGTAATTGAGAATTTGGATTTTGATACAAGAGAGTATCAAAAGTTGGCAGTTTGAGGTTAAATAAGATTTCTATAATATATAAAGATCTATTTATCAAATCAAAGTAAAATTTGGCATGGTATTAGAAGACTTTTAAATTTAGCTATATACTAATTTTGAATTAAAGTTTAAGTTGGAAAAGGAGAAATCACTACTAGAATATTTGCATCAACTTTTAAGTTGGTGGCCAAGTGATATTAATACAATTTTTAGAATTTTTTATAATTTATAATTTAGATTGGGCTGAATTTTTCTAAAAATATAAAAGACTTATAATGGCATTTATATAAAAAAAAAATGCATTAAATGCATGATCAAATTTGAAGTTACAGCTTACCAAAGCTTACTAACTAGGATTAGGACTTCCAAAGAGAAACCAAAATTCTTTAATTTTAAAAGTAATAAGGCAATTAGAATTTATCTATAGTTGAGGTTATTAAAAAGAGTATTTTTGAGCACTTTATATTAGCTTTAAGTACTTTTGAATTAAAATTCAAATTACATTCTTCTTTTATGGATGAAACCTATTAGGATTTTTTAAATATTTATAAAACACAACTTCACCTTCTAGAACTAACTACTTGGTGTATTTTCAAAGAAGATAACATATATTATGATAACGTCAACCACCACATATGCTACTAAATTCCAAAATCTTGCTTGTGACATAGATTGAAATATTAAAGCACTTATTAATTAGTTCAATATGGATTGAAAGATAATATCAAAGATTTATTATTAACAATGCATAGATCAAATTTATTAGAATAATTTTTTATCAATGTCATTGCATGTAAAAATCAACTCTTTGAAACACAATAAGAACAAAGATTCATTTGGAGAGGTATTAATCAAGCTATGGTGACATCTTATAAGTATTCAAAAGCTTACTTGTTTAAGTATAAGCCTATGCAAATTGATACAATATATTTTAAACTTCTTTCTAAGCAAAAAAAAATTCATTGCCATCAAGAAGGTTTGTGTCTATATTTTAGAGAATCAAAGCACATTACTGAACATTATCTAAAGAAGTAATGCAATCACAAAATAAAGAGCATGGTTGCTGAAGAGGACAATGTATCAAAAAAATAAGTTTTTCCAACTAAAATAAAAATTGTGCAATTAAAATTTTGTATAACATCTAATAAAAGTTTTTTTTTTAAAAAAAATTCTCATCTTATTTTGCATTAGAAGTTTATTTAGAACAAAAAAATTACAAAGTCTTAGCTTTGTTGGATTCAAGAATCTCAACATGTTTTATAGATAAAGACTTTGTTAAAAACAAGAAAAAATTTTAATTAAGAAAACCAATTCAATGCATGTACAAGTAATAAATGGTTGTTTATTATTTTTTGGAGATGTTGTATATATAAATATTTATTTAGATATAATAATAAGTATTCATAATAATTTAGTAATATTTAATGTATTTAGATCTCTCTCTAATCCAATTATTTTAAGATTATTGTGGTAAAAAAAATATAATCCTCAATTAGATTGGAATTTTCATACCTTTAATTTTTTTTGTAGTTTTTTTTTAAGATTATGCTAAGCAAGTAGAAACCTATAAGACCAATACATCCAAACCATTATTGATAAGTGTAAGATTTTTTATGCATGCTACAAAAAAAAAGATCAACTTTTGCTATATATGACATATCTATTGTTGATGGAAAAAAGATTCAAGTGGCATTCCAAGCTAATACTAAGATCATTAAAAGATTTTTGAAAAAGAAAATTTAAATATTTTTTCAAAGCATCATCCTTATGATTATTCCATTGATCTTCAAGAATGAGCTCAATCACTATTTAGATCAATCTATAGCCTAGTGTAAAATGAATTGGTTGTATTTAAAGAGCACATTGATGAAAATTTGGCTAAGAACTTCCTATTTCATTTTAAATCTCCAACTTAGGCTTTTATCTTATTTGTGAAGAAAAAAGATGGATCTCTGTAGATGTGTGTAGACTATCAAGGATTTAATAAGATCACCATTAAGAATAGGTATCCTCTATCTTTCTTTTCAAGATTTTTTGATTAATTAAATCAAATAAAGATCTATATAAAAATAGATCTATAAAGAGCATACAACCTAATATGCATTAAAAGAAAAGATGAATAAAAAATTTCTTTTCAAACTAGATATGAATATTTCAAATATAATGACATGCCTTTTAGACTTACAAATGCACCAATTACTTTTCAACATCTTATAAATGATATTTTTTGTGAGTTTCTTAATGATTTTATCATTTTTTTATTTAAATGGTATTTTAATCTAATCTAAAAATACAAAAGAACATGAACTTCATGTTTATTGTATGTTACAAAAACTTAGAGATGCAAGATTATACACCAAGATGAAAAAGTATTTATTCCATACTATTCAAATTGACTACTTAGAATATATTATTTCTGATGAAAGTTTTATGATGGATCCTAAGAAGATTAAAATTATCATAGATTAAAAGATTTAAAAAATACTTAAAAATATATAATATTTTTTAAAATATATCAATTATTATCAAATCTTCATCAAGAATTTTTTTGAACTTCTAGCTCTTCTTACATATCTGACTTGTAGAGATAAACTTAATTTGAGCTAAGAAGTTAAAACATCTTTTCAAGCCTTAAAGACAATATTTATTTTTAAACTGATCTTGTACTGCATCAACTTTTTAAAATAGATGCAACAAACTTTGTTATTGGTATGGTTTTGTTAGAAATGGGAGTAGATAAGAAGCTCTACTTAATAGCTTTCAATTCTAAGAAAATTTGAGCAACCAAAATCAACTCTGAGATCCACAATAAAGAGCTTTTTGTAATTATGGATTCATTTTAAGAATGATATTATTATCTAAAAAATAATTTTAATCTAATTATTATGTATGCAAATCATAAGAACCTCAAGTATTTTATATCAGCATGTATTTTGAATCATTTCTAAGCTTTTTGGAGCATATATTTATCAAAATTTGATTTCAAAAACACATATCAACTTAAAAAGTATTAAGGTTTATTAAATACTTTTTTTAAATATTCTTATCATGCATCAAAAAGAAAAGACGTAACTTTTCATTAGCAAAAAATGATTCTTTTGAAGCTAGATTATTTTCATTTTTAAGCAATAAAATCAATATTGACTATTAATTCAACCTATCTCAAGCATGTTCAATCAAGTATGTTCTTTGATCTTTAAGTTTATGATATTAATAATAATTCTTATAAGTTTCATGATTCTTCCAAATTTGATTTTAAAATAATATACTCTATTTCAAAAGACAATTATATATTTCAAAAGGCAAAGTACAATTAATTACTTTTTAAGCTTGTCATGACTTTTTAGTAATCAAAAATTTTGAATACAATAAGACTTTGAAACTAATATTGAAAGATTTTTAGTGGCTTTAAATGTAGAAGGTAATTAAAGACTTTTTATAATCATGTGAAATTTTTTTAAGATCAAAAACTCCTTGTTATTGACCTTATGAACTTCTTTAGCAATTACTTATGCCAAAATAATCGTGGTCTTTTGTTTCTATATATTTTATTATAGATCTTTTAATCCCAAGTTCATATGATTCTATATTTATGATAGTAGATTGTTTTACAAAGATGTCATATTTTGAATTATATACAAAAACTATCACATATAAAAAAATAGCTAAATTTTCTTTTGACAATATCTATTCTTATTATGGATTGTTCCAGGATATTATATCAGATAGGATGATTCAATTTGTATCAAGATTTTAAAAAATCTTTTTTATGATTCTAAACATAGACATTAAGCTATCTTCAACTCATGGATATACAAAGAGTCTAAACCAAGTTTTGGAGTAGTATTTGAGATATACCATTAACTACCAACAAGTTGATTGGACAAATCTTTTGCCATTGACAGAGTTTGCTGATAATAATATAATACATTCTTCTATGTAATAAATATATTTTTTACTAATTATGGTTATTATCTACAACTTGATGCTTTTGACTTTTCATAGGTTAATAATCTTGCAATGGAAGATTTGATAAATTATTTATCTAAACAACATACAACAATGAAGGCACAATTAAAAGAAGCTCAAGAACAACAAAAGATTAATACAAATACCTATCATAAGGAACGACCTCAATTCTATGTTGGCAACAAGGTATGATTACTTTGTCATAATATGAAGACTAGTTGCTCATATAATAAATTAGATTACCATAGGCTTAAATCATTTTTTATTTGTAAATAAGTCAATCTAGTTGCATATCATTTATATCTACTAGAATCTATAAAGATTCATTTCAAATTCCTCATATCTCTTTTTGAACTATATAAAAAATGAATATCTTAAAAAAAGACAAATGCCACTTCCTCTTATAAAAATAAATAATAATAAAGAATTTGATGTAGAAGAAGTTTTAAATTCAAAGCGGCACCAAAATAGATTGGAATATCTTATTCATTGGTATAAATATGATATTAAAAAATGTACATAGGAGCTTGCTAAAAATCTTACAAATGCAGCAAAGAATATTGATGTTTTTCATTGATGACATTCATCAAAATCAAGATGGAGAATAGTAAGATCCATGAAAGATGATGACCGCTCCTTATAGAACTTGTTTTTAGAAGGAAAGATGATGTCATAGATTTATATAATTATCTAGATAAGAAATGTTAGATAGAAAGTAAATGTAGGTAGATTTAATATAATCTTGTGGCATAGCTTCTTAAAAGATTCATAGACATGTATTTGACTTCATATATATTTATAATTAATTAGTACATTAAAAACTTGGCTAATAAGTTACCTACATGTTATATGTATTGATAGCTTATGGAATAAATTAACTATGTGGGACACATTTAAAAAACTTGCCTTGCAAGTTAAGACATATGTCTTGCAAAGTCAACATGTGTTGGAAGTTCTATAGAACATTGCTACATAACTCCTAGTTAGATAGTATATATGGAGGCAAAAATAAAGCCTTCTTCACTCTTCTCAATGCTTTTTTTAGTCCTTAGTCTTGTTTCAAGATCTTTTAGTCTTCTTATCTTTAACAACAGTCATTATAGTTTAATATTATACCATATTTGAATGAATATCTAGTCTCTTTGAGTGATACAAAAGTGTCTTGATCTTTTAGTTCTTTGCAATTCATGTCCTTGATATTAAATCTTATCTTCATAACAACCTCCAATGTTCTAAAATTCATGTAAGTCATATGCAATCAATATCCTACTATTGCTAATACTACGATAATTATTAGTTGTTGTAGTTTGTATTAATAATTATATATATATATATATATATATATATATATATTTTAAATTCATCATTATTTTCAAAATAATCTAATTAAAATACATTTATAAAAAATAAAAATAAAAAATAAAAAATAAAAAATAAAAACTTATAAGATCTATAAAACTTTTTCCAATTTTTTATGGTAGTTTCTAAATGTGGTGAAATTATTTTTATAAAAATATTTAAAATAATTTTTAAAAGTTAATAAAAATTATAAATAATATTTAATATTTAATATTTTTATAATATTTTATTAAGATTATACTAATTATTTAGTATAATTTTTTTTAAATCACTATTTTTTAATTATTTATATTATAAGTATTGATGAAGCAAAAATATTTGCATATTTATGTTTTAAAATATCTATAAGAAATTTATTCAAATTAATTCAAAATAATCTTTGGAATTAAATTTTAAAACTTAGGTACTTATCTACTTATATATAAATTTTTTTTTAAGTATTTATATACTAAGTATTTTTTTAAGTATTTTTGAACAAACATATATATATTTATATATATATGTTAAATATTATCAAATATATTTTTATTCTTAAACATTTTTAAAAAATACTTCGACATATAAAAAAATGTACATTTTGCCTTTAAATTTTTAAATTTTTATATTAATATGTTTTTAGTAGATATCACAAATGCACTTCATGGACCAGATGTGTTTAAAATTACATTCCTTATGTCCCATTGTCTTCCAACATGAATTTTTTAATTTTTTAACATTAGAGTACCTTTTAAAACAAAAACTTCAGTAATAATTACAATAATAATAAATCTTTAAAATAAAGTAAAAAAATACACAGTAAGGATTTTTGGACTTGGGTCTCTTTTCACACTTTCATCTACAATAACGTTATATGTATATGTATATATATATATATATATATATATATTTATTCAAAAAACATGTCCCCATGAATCCCAATGAATTGCTACCATTCTAATCACACATGATTCCAAATACACTGAACAGGCACGAAAGCTAACAACAGTTTGA
Organism: Physcomitrium patens; assembly: GCF_059467195.1. Taxonomy (NCBI): domain Eukaryota; kingdom Viridiplantae; phylum Streptophyta; class Bryopsida; order Funariales; family Funariaceae; genus Physcomitrium; species Physcomitrium patens. Next base: position 3,016,959 of record NC_143417.1, on the reverse strand, counting down.
GGGATCGTTGTTGAGTGAGTAGATCGATAAGCACACAACGGACGGTCCAGTAAACTAGTTCCATAAAGTGTGTATTTTTTTTTGTGTGTTGACTAATTCCTTCGTGTTCGAACAGTGCTTTGTGACATTCTTACAAAACAGTGCTGGGTTGTTTTTTTTTTTAGGTGCAGAATGCCATCTTTCCTCTGATAGTTTCTAATGGTTCTAGCACATTCCTTACCAATTCCGAAACGTTTCGAAGCTCCGTCTATTAGCTTTCAATGCAAGGTAACAATCGGTGGAGGGATCAGACAACAGGAAATTGAGCTTGTTGTTGCGATTGTTGATGTTTTTGTGATCGAGAATTATCTCGATGTGCAAAGCCATCCCTGGTCCATGCTTCCTAGAAAATCTGCAGCCGATTGTTGCACATGGTTACTAAATTCCGATTGCTTCACTTTGATCTTCGAAGAATTGTGTGTACAGTTGCTCGCTATTCACAGATTTTGTTTTCGGCTTTTGCAGAATCTTTAGTCTTGATTATCTGCAGCACCTGAAAGTATCGCCTTTGAGCAACTTGAATGCAGCGGCACCTTTAAGTTGAAGACATTGGAAACCTTAGATGGGTCGTCTTGTCTTACACTGGAGGTTTCATGTACACAAGGTGGTCCGATCAGAGGTAAATAATATATACATGAGGAAATAGAACAAGGAACATGAATTGGGGCAGATGAAGAGGAAGCTTGAGATGATTACAACAACGTCTTCTGATTCTCTGTAACTGATTGAATTCATAGCATGTTTCATAAATTAGCAAAATCTGCAACTGCAGTGGATCCATCATCTTCGGATACACCACGCTTCGAATGCGAATCCGAGGTTTTGTAAAGTTAATGCCATTTGAATCCTGTATATTTTAAGATAGAATCATGTGATTTGTCTTGATTTCCTGGCAACAAGAATGTCACAATATCTTTTTGAAAACGTGAAGTCAAATTTATTATTTTGCAAGTGATTTGCCAAATTTCTTTTCAAACCATTTTTCTTTTGCAGCGGTTTATTATCCTTTCTTTAGTAGGTCAAGCATTTCGGTTTTTTTTGACATAATATAATTCAAAGCCAAATTAAAATGTAAATAAGTAAATAAATGAGTTCAATTCGAAATTATATATTCTAAAAATCTAAATCATATGTAACTATTCTAACTATGAAAATCATTTGAGACTGGTCAACAGTATACATTTCACTTCTTTTTTCTTTACACGTCATAATTCTAAAAGTCTAAAAGTCTAAAATTTAAATGATTTCTTAAAATTTTAGATATTGGATAAGAATGTTTAAAACGATTCAACACATCAAATATCCAACAGAATGTCTTCAACATAATCAGAATTGACGATGCAGACTTTGGTTATATTACAACTTTGAGCCCATATTGTGGCAGATACGAAGTCATAAGCACCTAGTTATCTTAAAAAAAAGGCTAATATATAAAATGTTTTGAAACATCTAATTCAATTTAACATAACATGGTTAAGACATTTGCTGTAAATCCATCCTTCATGTACAAAATATATCTTGATGTATGTACAAATCATTCCATTAAAAACTTCTAAACATTAAAACACTTCATTTCAACCACGACAAGGGTTTGTAGATGTTCGAAGAAGTCAGAAACTAAATCAAAAATAAAATCAAAACACTTTGATTGCACAGCAAAACTTTTAAAATAATAGTAAAATATGAAATGCTTTGAAACACAAATAAGTTGAGAACTGAGCTTGTGGCGGATTAAAAGGTCCAAATATCTCAGAGGACTATTTCTCGAGGGTCAGAGAGTACACTTTGTTTGAAAAGACCAATAATTCATCAGAGGTTTCACTTCCAAGCAGACAATATATTCAAGAAAACGAGAACAAAACAAGAGGAAATGAACCGATTTGGGGAATTACACTAACACCTCTCAAAGCTACAAAACAAATGGTGAGCCATTTTGGGCTGGTCCTCACATCTCCACAACTCCTATATCACAGATGACAGCAATTACAAAAAGCCATGAGGCCCCAGATATAATCTCACAGTATCTGCTTTGATGCAGGCTACGGATTATAACCATTTATCTTCACAAATGACAAGGCACAACCAGTGGAGAAAACAAAGCAATGTACACTTGAAGAAAAATCAAAAGCTCAATTAACATCGTACTCACAACATAAAGCAGCTGCATGAGCTGCCAGCTGAAATTTTGTGAAAAGGCTTGCCGTTACCCTGAAGGTTATCTCCCGACATTACCGAAGGACCTCATGTTACACAGACGTTTCTTGTAGGGAGAGGCATCCAAACAAAATCAAAAGATATTGTGTTCCTTCATTTGCTGAGGAAGCATCCTTTCCAGCAGCACATGACAAATTTGCAACATGAATTGCACTGCCCAGTAGCATAATTTCGATATTTCTCGGCCAGAGATAGCAACTAGCCGACTCATGAAATATCATTTTACCAATTCAAAGATACAAATTTACAGCGCAAAGAAGTAGAACCAATGGCATCCGAATTCAGCTTCTTTGTTGTGGTACCAATCGTGAGAGTTTGCCCGGTAGCCACAGGATTTAGGAATGATAGAATCAGACAAATTAGGTTACAAATGTTACGAACGTTTCAGTGGCTTCCAAGTCGTATAATACTCCACACATCCATCACTCCAGGGGGAACAGGGCCAAGGGCAGCCTTAACTGCGGCCTTTGCTACGGCTTCGACATTCACAGGAGGTACAAACAGGGGACCTACAAGAGGAATTTGAGAGAGAACTTTTGCCTGCGTCATAACGGTTTCCAAAGGAGTTCCTATGATGCCAAGGGGTAAGTTCACGCCACCAAACTTTCGTGTCCCGTAAATGAAGCCTGGCCTCAGAATTACACCAGAGTAGGGGAATTTTGACCGCACGGCGTCCTCGGCCATCTTCTTCCCCTCAAAGTAGCCTGGCAACACGAAGGGGGGCAGGCCAAAGTCCGCGATGGAGACGTATACGAATTTCTTTACACCCGCTTTCGAGGCAGCCCAAACGGCACTTCGATTTGCCTCACCATTGATGCGCCGCATCTGCTCGTTTGTCCCAAAACCTCCAACACATGAAATCACTGACTGCACTTCGTCTAATGAACCTTCCCACCGAGATGGATCAAATAAATCACCTCGAACCCACACGACATTGTTCGTCCAGCTGCTGTCGGATGTGTTGGGTCGGCCAGTTCGGTTGAGGCTCACAACAGGGACTCCTCTGGCGAGGGCTTCCATACACACGTGCGAACCCACGAAGCCATTCCCTCCTAGCACAAGCAACTTCTTCCTCTCTTTAGGTTTTACGATTTCCTCCTCACCAGTCAGGTCGCTGGCTGATGAAGACTTCGAATTATGATGCTTCAAGGGATTGTGCTTCAGGGATGAATCGTCTGCGGAATGGTCCTTGAACAATGGTGCCGATGACGAAATGGACCTCACGCTCATTGACCCTAGCAGGGTCTGCAAGTCGCGTGCCACTCCTGCTCTTGCTCCTCGCACGGCCACGGCCATGGCCGAAACCTGGCAACAGAACCCGACACGTTTACCCCTACCCAAAAACACCACTACCCCAAAATTTGAAAATTCAAAGTCCCACAAACCAAACCACACTCACACGTAAGATTGAGCTCACGCAACTCGCGCAGGCCCCAAATTCCAACCTCTGAGACTTCAATCACGAATTGAAACACCCACTCTGTGGCGAAAAAAATCGCAAACCTAAAATACCCACATCATCCACAACACTCAAAGCTCACGATGTCACTGCGCAAAAGTCATTCCACATCCAGAGGAACTAAAAACAAAAAGGAAAAGGAAACATTATAGACAATCGGTCCCAGAGAAATCCCTCCAACGAAATGCTGCGCTCTACTCGACTCAGTACCCTAATTTTCTAACGCTGAGCTCTGAGAAATAGATGCAATGGAGAGCATTTCCACGACAAAAAGGCGTTGTGGGTAGTGCAGGCGCTCATGAACCCACGCATGCAAAGGTGCAACGAGGAGAACCCAAGTCGCCGAATCCCAATCGCACGCCAATTTGCTTGCCAAGTGCTGGCCCCTGCCTCCGCCATGACACTCTGCCTCTACGTCCTCCTCGCCTGGCCCCTCGTCGGTGGTCTCGCGGCAACGGCCCACAACGCGTTCACACCACACCACCCGAACCAGGATTTTTATGCGTATATCGTATATAGTATATAGTAAAATTTTTCTGTGTCAAGAATATGTATTGTTGTATTTATGCATTTATGTGTGTGTACCCGGCAGTCGCTCTTCGTTTATCATCTTCGAGGTTTCCCGTCACTTCGCTACCACTCAATAAATAGAGGCTTGACTTCAAACTTGAGAAAGGTGAAGTATTTTTTATTTATTTTCATTTCTTTCTGTAGCATTGTGACGTATTTACGAATTTATAAAAGTACTAATTCCAAAGATAATTGGGATTGATATGTAACATTTAATATGAGTACAAATATAAAATTACGCACACACATTTGAATGTATGAATGTATGTGTGAGTGTATACATGTTTATTAATAAGTGTTTTGGGGACCTTAATTTGCGATGGGAAGGAAAATGAAAAAAAATGAAAAAAATGAAAAATAATTCAATGTAAAGGAGAAAAAATTGGTTGGAGTTTGTTCAACAAAACATGAAGCATCAGCACTGTTTCTATGGGATTGGTTGAGGACTGTGCAACAAAGACATTCTGATAACACCTTGATGACAAACAAACAAACAAACGTTTATTATTAATACATGTACGTATATATATATATATAATCTAAAGTCTTACAATATCCTTAAAAAGTTTCACTGGATTGTTAATAATTTCAGTTTATTAAATGTTAGCCTGGCCATTGGGTTATGCATTTTCATTTGAATTTCATACAAATTGCAGACAGGAAATTTCAAAAATATACTTGGATTTTTATTTGTATATATAATGATATATTTTGTTTTTTGTAAATTGTGTTGTTTAATTCTTACTTAGAAAAATTAAATAATTTATTTAAAAAATTCCCTTCACATGCTTCATTATTCCATTCTAGTTTAAAATAAAATAATTCCATTTGAATCACCCACATTTGTCCAAACCGTTATCATTTTATTTATTTTTTTAAGTTTTAAAGCTTTATAAATGTAAGATTGTCGCTTCCATAATTGAACATGTGTATACACTTGTTAAAATACATGAATTCTAATTAACTTCGTCTTATTGATTTTGTACCCAATTGCATAGGTTTATGCTAGTACAAAATCTATATATTTATACACACAAATATATATATATATATATATATATATATGCTTTGTTCATAAAAAAAATAAAAATAAATACACAACAATAAATATGAAGTTCAAAAAATTTATTAAAGAAATAACAGAATCAAGCAAAAGAATTGTGAGATAGATTTTTTTTAAAATCAAAATACATTTATTTTATATGTTAAAAAATAATAATGTATATACATATACATATTTTGGTGGGGAAATTCATTATATGGTTTTCCAAATCACTCCTCTTACATACTCCAAACATTTTATTTTCCATCATCAAATAGTTCAACTCTGTTCTCAACATTTCTCCAAGTGTTTTCAAGCTTGATATAATTTTTATAGGAGTTCATGATCAATAATGTATTTAATTTAGACCACTATTTCCTTTAGTCAGTAATATTTCAATATTTATGTTTACAATATTATAATCTCATGAAATACAGAAGAATTAAACTAATATTCAAAAGAAAAACAAAACAAAACAAAAGTGTAATCCGCAAAACTCTTGACAGACATTATCATCAGTAACCACAAAGCATTCATGCATGACTGATTTTGAAGTGTTTTAATTTTTAAATGAATTAATAAAAATAAAAAAATGAGCTTCAGATCACAAATAATTCCAATATTTGCATCTACATAAAAAAACAATACTTTTTTTGGAATAACCTCCACAAGCCAAAAAAATAACCTCCAAAACTCAAAAGACTCTCCATATTTGAACTCAAATATATGAATATATATAGATTTATTTAGTAGTTATTTATCCAATTCAATGATTTAGGCATGTCCAATTTCTTTTGGATGTGCCTGCTTACCAAAGTAGCCTCATGGTGATGAAAGCAGCCTGAATGACTTTGCAAACAAAACCTCCAACTCATCCCTTAAATGAATATTTTCTAGCAGATTATTTTCTGCATGGGTTAAGTTTGGGGCAAAGGGAAACACACTGCTTCTTTTTATAAGGATTGTGTGTTTTTAGATTTGTAAGCATAGCTAGAGAGGTTGTGGAGTAAGATGATGGTATATTTTTTGTCACTTTATAAGTCATCAATTTCTATCCAAGCAATGCCACCACAATTTGGCATGTTTCTTCTTCACCTGCTTAAGTCATTTTGAGGAGGCAATCCACCCATGGACTACCTTTTCTCTAGATTGCACTTTGCTACTCTTGATCCAAGTTATGGAATTAAAATGAGCAAGTTAAAATTTTCAAACCAACATGGACTTGTTGTTTGGAGGAACATTATTTTAAGAAATTCATCTTCATTCAGTCAACAACAACCTTAAACTACCTAAGGTACTGAATGAAGAGTTGGTACTGATATGTTGACACATTATGGTATGTTCTCCATCAATCCATATTTATTCGTTAAAAACATTATTTATTTTTATTGTTTAAGGGTGTCAAAAAAACAAAAAAAAAATGGGTTAGCCAACAAGTTCTCTAAAGATATACATGGGTGGCCTCCATGAAGAAAATGAGTAAGCTATTCATTGCCATTTTAGGCATAAGTTGGTTAATTTGAATTGAATTAGAATACTAATCAACAAATGAATTACAAGGATGCAAGCCCCTCATGTGCAGTAGTGCATCTAAATGGAGCCTCCGTCTCAGAGGGATCCCCATTATATCTTCCCAAGGGACCCACAAGAGTGCAAGGCTCTGATTAATTACTATTTTTATTTTTTAAAAAAATGATTACGAGAACTAGAACAAGATGCATGTGATGGCATAGAGCAGTATTAATTGGTTCCATTATACAAGTCCACTGTGTGTGATGGCAGCTGGTCAATCCACTCCACCAAATAAAAATAAATGCAAAATAGAAATAAACGTGTGAGGTTCGATAGCCACATGCATCAGTGGGAATAGAACAGCGAGGAGGTGTTACTTTTTAACACTACAAGCTTCAAAACAAAAAATCCTCTTTCACACACACGCACAGCCTGCCCAACTCTACAATTATCATTCACTCTCTCTCTCAGCCGTCCTCTAATACTGTCAGATCCTTCACCCACCCATTACGAAACCAGTGCACAGATGAAGTAGATACTTTCTTCATGTTTCTGCATCCATTCTTCAATGTGTTAAACAGCGTTAAACAGTGCATTATGTATATATATATATATATAGTCAGTGAGAGAAAGGAAATGGATTAACAGATGAGGAAGATGAGTTTTTATAAACTAGGGGCGAGGAGGAAGCACTGTTACATTGTGAAGGGGAAAGGGAGGAGTAGGAGGAGGAGGTGGTGGTGCGTGTTGCAGTTGAGGAGGGGGCAGAGGAGGACTTGGTCACAGTTGTCCCATGGGATGGGCGTGCTAAAACTGTTTGTCAAAAACTGTCCCTGCAAATATGCACTGGGTACAATTCCAAATCATCCGCATATGTGTTTGATATACTGGCCATGAGTACTTGATCGTAGGGTGATGGTGTAGCCTGGCCTGTGAGCGTCCAGGCACTTGAGCGAAGGACATCACCAAGTGAATTGAATGGCGACACTCAAATAAATCAGCTTAGGTACCTAGAATCTTCAAGTCCTTTCGGCATCTCTAACGGGCATCAAACCAGTCTACTTCATCAGACGCGGGGCAAGTCTACCAATAGAGCAAGACCTTACATGTAATTGCAATGTGCATAAGGCTGGCATGGAATTCAAAATCATTCAGTGAATTGATTTTTTTTTTTTTTTTTTTTTAATCTTTCTTTCTTATTTTATGTTTTTTTTGTTTTTCTGTTTTGTTTTTGTGTATTAAATTGGTAAAGTGGAGCCAGATCAAACTACGTATACTGTGCAAAGGTCTAACGCAGTGAAGAAGGCTAGATGGATTGGAAGTTAGCAATTCAGCTCTTGCTCACCTTTGGCCCCCCGTGTCTCACCATGTCCTGCAACAGTCCCTCTCCGCCCGCCGCGTCGGGCAACGTCAGACTCTCCGGAGATTGCTCACCGGAAGAACTTACCCCCGAAGATGATCTCGTCTGTTGAACGTGGGACTGCATCGTGGACATGATAGACCTCTGCTGACCAGTTCTTGTGAGTGGATCTAACGGAGAACCAAGACCATGGCTGCCACTGATCAATCGACCAGGCAGCGGAGTCTCCGAAGATGGAACATGATAAAAATTTGGTTGACCTGGGTGGCACCTATTGATGCGTGTTTCTAGGCTTTGACCGATTCGACTACCGCTACCTCCTACTCCTGCATCGTGTCTAGTTTGTCCCCTACACATCATGAGATTTGATGGATCAGACTCACGCGGAGTACTTGAGCTAGAAGCTGGACCCGTGTTGCTGGATGATGGGAAGATAGGGAAATTTAGTCCTGTGAATAATGGAGAACTAATTTGCGGGATTGGCCCGGAGCTTGACCTGTGCACACTCGTGTGATTGGGTGTGGAGAAGTCCAATGGCTGTGATGGTCCTGCTCCGGGACGAGCTAGTGACGAACCAGGCTGCTCGAATTGTTGCCGGACGTTAAGATGCGGCAAGCTGGCCATGTTCCCAGACATGAAATCCGGCGCTTGAGGAGTAAAATGAAATGGCTCATGTTTGACGATTCCGAATGCAGGGTCTTGTAATCCCAAGAACGGCGATGTTCTGAACATATTCTCTTGTCCTGGGTAACTGAACGGCCCTCTCGATAGTCCGTTCATTTGCTGCTGCTGCTGCTGGTTCGATCCTGGAATATTCTGATTGGGCTGCAGGCCTGGTATGCTTCGAAGTGCCGTTGCTTGCTGGAGGGACGCTAGATCAAACCCCGGAGGGAGGGGTAACAAGTTCGAGCCAGGGCCCAGGGGACTCTGTCCGGGGTTCGGGAAGAGGCCGCCACCAACTGTTGCTCTGTCGCTGAAGTAGCCTTCTGCAGGTCGGTGGAACCCTGGTGTTTGATGAGAATGGGTGCCTTCGTAGGTGGTGATCACCAAGCCTGCGTCCTCGTTTGACCTCTCCACTCTTTTTCTCACTGGGCATAGAGGAGTTGTGCACCTGTAGTAATTTCTGCAGCGTGCAATAAACACACAAAAATTATTTAGGTCGATTGCCCTGCGGAAGTTGTTGGCTAGTTTTCTCTGACTGCGCGGGTAAAATAATTCTTCAACCATTAATTGATGAAGGCACAAACGCTGGCGCTTAACCAGCGGGCTGGGCAATCGACGTGAACGTCCTTAATTGTCATGAACTGCCATGTTCTAGATTCTAAGTAGCAGGATACCACTATTGAGTGAAAACATAACTTCTATGACACATGTAATGGGGATCGTAACAGGGATGTAAGACATGATTTTGAGTTAAATCTAAATTCTGTCAGAATCAAGTGGGGTTGTTGTAAGCCCCTGACGAAGATGTGCATCCATTATATCCTGACGATAGACAATAAACATTAAAGACATATCAATTGCGTGACTTTGCAATAAACACTAGCTAATGGTATCCTGCTATTATTATCCTAAAGTTGGAGTCTTTAAAAAAAAAAAAAAAAAAAAAAAAAAAAAAAAAAGGTTCTAGATCTTACCTGGGATGAGGGCTATTCTTCACGGCTTTTTGTCCATATTTACGCCACTTAAACCCATCATCGAGAACATCCACATCTGTTCTGGTTTTGATAGCGTATCTAGGTTCCCTCAATCTCTTGGCTCCCCCGCGTTTCCTGGGCTTGTTTCTTCCAAAAAATGCACAGAATCAGCATCAGTAATATCTTCAGTGACTTTCCTAAAACACACACTGCTTACTTCTGTTTAATGCCAAGTATAATCCCCAAAGCTCAGACCTGTATAGACCCATGAAGCTGAGGAAAGTTTTTGAGAGGGGTTTAAGTTGGCTCTTGAAGGCAAAGTTCCGCATTTCTATGCGACAGTTTCATAAAAAGAAATGCAACGAGAACACTCACAGGCTCCTGAAGTTTATTTGAAATCATTCTTACTTTGGGTTCAGAAGGTGACATCAATAACTAACATCGATACCAGTGAACTTCAGCTTCTGAAATTAAGTAATCACTAGTAACCTATGCAGCCTTGATGTGGCATTTAATCGGATTAGTGTTCCAGGTTAGTAGGAATTCCATACAACATAAACAAGTACAGATGACATGACTACAATTCCTATTCTTTCTCTGGTAAAGTTGTTTCCGATAACTGAGAAAGGGAAATAAAAGGAAACTACTTTCCAGGAATCATTTGCAAAGCATCAATCAACGAGTGCAAATGCATGAAACTTTTTGCCTGGCCACCTTCAGCCAGGTTTTATCTGCTCGTTAGCCTGACTGAAAATATAAAAGACCTACATCTTTGAAACCAAAAACCTCTAAAAGTATACTACATTGAGTCTATTAAGAACTTGAGCAAATCAATCGACAACAATCATAGAACCTGAAGGAGAGACGTCGTCTAAAATCTTCCTATTCATCGAAAATATCTACTCTATGCCAAACTTTCTTAGCGTAGACTATTACGCTTCCGCACTCATGCAGAGCTAGGTGGATAAATCCTAGCTTCAATGATTCCGTCTCGGAGATGGACAACGAAAGCTTCAAATGGTAAGATCAAGCTAACGTACGTCCAGACAGGATAATGTCTTCGTCAGAAAGAATATGGTCAATTAACTAATTAACCCATGATTAACCATGAGTGATCTCGATTTAGTCTCCATGAGGAGAGTCTTACTTGCGGATCAGAACATCTGCAGGCAGTAACGATGTGCTGCGATTGAGGTTCTGCATCCCAATACACCCAGCTGGCGATGGAGACCATTCGATCATTGGACCTTTGGCCTGGCTCAAAACTTCGCACTGGCGGTAATCAACTGATTGTATCTGGGCTTCGAAAATAATTCACGTGATCAGGTCTACAGGGGGCTGAACAATTGATTTTCTAATAATTGATCTCTAGTATTTTTCTGAAGTTTGATATATGTATGTATGTATGTATGCACATGCGAACTAAGTGAAAGTTATACACGGATAAGTTCACACTATGTTGGTTGACTTTCCACAGTATACGTTGAAAATGCACATACCAATGTAGAGGTGCCCAGATGCACAGATCCACTCATGGAAAGGCTGCCACAAGTCTGAGTGCCAATCGAGGGTAGGATAATACACAATAACCTTGACCTGGAAGACAATGAATCCCTTTCAACATGTACTTGAACCCTGTGTGTAGCCCACGTTTACTAGAGTACCACATTGTTCTATTCGAACTAAATCCTCCAGTAGAAGAACTGCACATGACGTGAGGTTATATCCAACACTTTATTTTTGTAGTTGTCTAAACTTTCAGAGTGGGTCGGACACTAGTGATTATTCAGTGTTGACATCGCTCACACCTAAGGTTCAACCTTTCAGAAACAACCTCAAGTTATGAGTTGTTGGGAAAGGCTTATAATTGAACAGCTGCGAGAATCGTTCGCTATATCGAGAGGTCCACTGCCTGAATTGCGGCTCTACTGCATGAGGGAACCATGCCAGGAAAATGAATCAAACAGGTGCAGGGAAAAGCTTACTTCGGCTCCGATTTTTTGGACTCCGTCTCTCTGGCTGCCCCGCCCTCCCCACCAGCTGTGGATGCCCATGGTTTTTTTCTCTTCCCACCACGGGCATCCTCACTGCCGGCTGTAGAGATCTCTTTCTTCTCAGCCTCATCCTCCTCACCTGCATTACTAGTCGACTCAGACGGCAACGAAGTGTTAGACGTCCCTGCGGAAGTCGAGATGGAGGCACTGGCCCCTGGAACTGCTTCAGACAGCCGAGGAGACGCTGGAGCAGACCAGTAATTCTGTGATCGAGAGAGAGGACTCTGGGAGCTACCTCCGAATTGTGTCAGACTAGGGCTGGGAATTGAGCGCTCTTCGGAGCTGATTGTCCTGTCAAACCGCGGCACTGGTCCTGCATCCAATTTGGGACTGCTACCGTAGCTCCCGGTGGAAGTTCCATGACCTTGAATTTCTTTCCTTGCCACCGAGCCTGGTCTGACCGGAGAGCCAGCGCTTGTGTGGCTTGAAGCGGGCTCTTCCTTGATTGCTATCCACCGCAGAGACTGAGAAGACAACGAGGGGTCGATATTTTCCACTCCAGCACTCCCTAAGAAAGATCCTTGAGTCGCGGACAGCTGTTCACCATGAGTCGCAGGCAGCGAGTAGTGTGTGCTGTATCGCAGACCGGAGTCGTTTGATTCTAGATTACTCGCCAACTTAGAGTCCCCCCTATGATGAGACTCGATCAATTGGTCCTCCAAAAGCCATGGAAATTCTGCGAGAGGGTTGGTTGAAAGGTACGTTGACGGAACAGAAGAGCGGTAGATGCCTTGGAGTGCGCTCTGAAGATCTGGGTTCACAGGAGAAGAGACGGTGAACATCGGCCACGGGTTAGACGTCGCCAGCGATGAATATTCGGAGGGCGCAGCCATGGAAGAACGTGAAGTGGAAGGGGAAACTGTCGTTTCGTGATCGGTTTGATCCAGCCGTCGCAGAAACTGGTCAAAGAAAGCTTCACTGTGGCCGGCCTCCTCCTCATTTGGGGCCTTGTCAGCCATGGCCACAAAGTGTAGCCCTCAGGATGGATCCGTGGCGGCGCCATACGCCAAACAGCCTTGCTTGAGACGGTTCGTGTTGGCCATTTGATAATGTTTCAGATTGCAAGCAAATCTCCGCACGCTCCTACTGCAACCGACAAGTACCAAAAGCTGCCGGCGTGGCTCAACGCCGCATCTGAGAGACCAGGCGAAGGCTACGAGAAGGTTGGACTCGATTGCCTGGAGTGTGTGGGTTTGACTGAAGGGAAGGGTGACAAGGAGAGAGAGTACTATTACGATTACCTGAGTACATTGAAATGCAGACAGTCTAGGCTAAGGGTTTAGACCGAGATCCTCCCTCAAGTGTGTTCACCCGCTGTACACTTAAAGGCGTCCTAGAACGTGCGAAGAAAACTTGCACAGCTCTCCGTAAGTACAAACTAATTAATGAGAACAGATGCATACTTGTCCCTCAAAGTGCTTGTCATTCAGTTAGTCCGTTGAGCTGCTCAACTGCAACTCATTATGTTAACTCCACTTTATGCTTTCTTCGAAACAATAGTGGGACGATCAGCTTCGAAGAAGCCAAAGGATTAATCAGTGCACTTACTCATAAATGTTGGGAGAAAACATGGCAGCTCTAAAGCTCATGACATTTGAGTAGAGATCCCACTGAAACCCTACGACGCTCGTGACCAGGAAGAACGAAACTGTTCACAGAATTCTTGATCCTGTGATGGTTTGCATCGGAGGTTTCACGAACATCTAATTAGTGTAGTCCCCACGAAGCCTGTCTTTCCAATTCCCCTGACGGTGAGGACTCCGAGTGGTTGAATGTAAAGCGCCGACCCTGCAAAACACTTTCTACCAGTGTTCTGAATCAAATCGTCCACCTGCTCTACTCGCACCCATGATCCACCTTGGAAATGACCCACCTCACTTCTACACACTCGATTGATCCTCGTTCCGTGCTCCGTCACTTACTACCTGTGCTAGCTCGAGAAAAATAAAAATCCCCACGTCTGATTTTCCTACAAATTAAATTGCGTTACATGTGAAAGCAGCGAAACAAACATACAGAATCATCGCACGCCTGCTTGATCACACCAGAGGATTTCATGCTGCATCGATCCCAGTGCCTCGTTCGCAAAATGATATCTCAGCCCTGATACTGCCCCTAGCTTTTGCCTGGTGATTCTGCGAATCGGTCCCTTTACACTGTCCGGCAAGAGATCCCCACTTATTCAAACAATCTGAAAGAAGAATAGCTCACCGACGCTCACTCTCTCCGAGCTAGGCTTCTAAAGACCATTTGAGAACCCCCTATGTGTAGTGAGTGGCACTTAAAACCAACTTGCAGCTGCTGGTGTTTCCTTACCCCTCACGGTACTTCAACGCCGACGTCGTCGAGCACAACATCTTATGGTGCATCCACCAGAATCCCAAAGGTGGTCGACACAGAAGGGAGGAAAAAACGCTCCTCCGCTTTCCTGACCCCAAAAATGATAGCTACACCCCTGGAGTGCATTGACTTGGGAGCTGTACACTTGGGAACTGAAAGAGGGCGTTGATGATTGCACTTTACATGAAATTAATGACCTGGATGCTTAGTTAGGTATCCACTCAATCCAGGA